>NW_028167370.1:0-337437 GCF_963513975.1 Fringilla coelebs | reverse complement strand
CCTAGACAGAGTGGAAAAGCTTTTCCCTGCCGTGTAGGCGACAAGAGACGCATTAGACGGCGATCCGGAGCTGTCCGAAGGTAAGCGCCTGTTGCCGGCCTCTTTCGGCACAAGCCCCCGCTCCGGAGCGCACCGCGGCCGGCAGGATGCTCTCTGCCGGCGAAGGTGCCGCTTCTCCGGCAAGGAAGCCTCTGCCGCTTCTCCAGCACACGGAGAGCGTGCTAGCTGCTGAAACGTGAAGAAAGAAGCTGCAGAACACTGGCACTGAGCGTGCAGCTTTCCAGCGGAGAGAAAAAGCTACTTTAACACTCTGCAAGCCTTTCCACTCCCAAAAACATGCACATGGAAGGAGCTGCTGCAAAACCGATGCTGTGCTCGCTGCTGCTCCTCCTGAAGCTCTGGCTGCTAAATCTGAGGCTTTCCTTCCAATTTCAAGCTGCAAAGCACTTGCTAAATTCCAGGGAAAGTCCGGGAGGCATTTGCTGTGCTGGCACACTTTCTCCTTCCTAGACAGAGTGGAAAAGCTTTTCCCTGCCGTGTAGGCGACAAGAGACGCATTAGACGGCGATCCGGAGCTGTCCGAAGGTAAGCGCCTGTTGCCGGCCTCTTTCGGCACAAGCCCCCGCTCCGGAGCGCACCGCGGCCGGCCGGATGCTCTCTGCCGGCGAAGGTGCCGCTTCTCCGGCAAGGAAGCCTCTGCCGCTTCTCCAGCACACGGAGAGCGTGCTAGCTGCTGAAACGTGAAGAAAGAAGCTGCAGAACACTGGCACTGAGCGTGCAGCTTTCCAGCGGAGAGAAAAAGCTACTTTAACACTCTGCAAGCCTCTCCACTCCCAAAAACATGCACATGGAAGGAGCTGCTGCAAAACCGATGCTGTGCTCGCTGCTGCTCCTCCTGAAGCTCTGGCTGCTAAATCTGAGGCTTTCCTTCCAATTTCAAGCTGCAAAGCACTTGCTGAATTGCAGGGAAAGTCCGGGAGGCATTTGCTGTGCTGGCACACTTTCTCCTTCCTAGACAGAGTGGAAAAGCTTTTCCCTGCCGTGTAGGCGACAAGAGACGCATTAGACGGCGATCCGGAGCTGTCCGAAGGTAAGCGCCTGTTGCCGGCCTCTTTCGGCACAAGCCCCCGCTCCGGAGCGCACCGCGGCCGGCAGGATGCTCTCTGCCGGCGAAGGTGCCGCTTCTCCGGCAAGGAAGCCTCTGCCGCTTCTCCAGCACACGGAGAGCGTGCTAGCTGCTGAAACGTGAAGAAAGAAGCTGCAGAAGACTGGCACTGAGCGTGCAGCTTTCCAGCGGAGAGAAAAAGCTACTTTAACACTCTGCAAGCCTTTCCACTCCCAAAAACATGCACATGGAAGGAGCTGCTGCAAAACCGATGCTGTGCTCGCTGCTGCTCCTCCTGAAGCTCTGGCTGCTAATCTGAGGCTTTCCTTCCAATTTCAAGCTGCAAAGCACTTGCTGAATTCCAGGGAAAGTCCGGGAGGCATTTGCTGTGCTGGCACACTTTCTCCTTCCTAGACAGAGTGGAAAAGCTTTTCCCTGCCGTGTAGGCGACAAGAGACGCATTAGACGGCGATCCGGAGCTGTCCGAAGGTAAGCGCCTGTTGCCGGCCTCTTTCGGCACAAGCCCCCGCTCCGGAGCGCACCGCGGCCGGCAGGATGCTCTCTGCCGGCGAAGGTGCCGCTTCTCCGGCAAGGAAGCCTCTGCCGCTTCTCCAGCACACGGAGAGCGTGCTAGCTGCTGAAACGTGAAGAAAGAAGCTGCAGAAGACTGGCACTGAGCGTGCAGCTTTCCAGCGGAGAGAAAAAGCTACTTTAACACTCTGCAAGCCTCTCAACTCCCAAAAACATACACATGGAAGGAGCTGCTGCAAAACCGATGCTGTGCTCGCTGCTGCTCCTCCTGAAGCTCTGGCTGCTAAATCTGAGGCTTTCCTTCCAATTTCAAGCTGCAAAGCACTTGCTGAATTGCAGGGAAAGTCCGGGAGGCATTTGCTGTGCTGGCACACTTTCTCCTTCCTAGACAGAGTGGAAAAGCTTTTCCCTGCCGTGTAGGCGACAAGAGACGCATTAGACGGCGATCCGGAGCTGTCCGAAGGTAAGCGCCTGTTGCCGGCCTCTTTCGGCACAAGCCCCCGCTCCGGAGCGCACCGCGGCCGGCAGGATGCTCTCTGCCGGCGAAGGTGCCGCTTCTCCGGCAAGGAAGCCTCTGCCGCTTCTCCAGCACACGGAGAGCGTGCTAGCTGCTGAAACGTGAAGAAAGAAGCTGCAGAACACTGGCACTGAGCGTGCAGCTTTCCAGCGGAGAGAAAAAGCTACTTTAACACTCTGCAAGCCTTTCCACTCCCAAAAACATGCACATGGAAGGAGCTGCTGCAAAACCGATGCTGTGCTCGCTGCTGCTCCTCCTGAAGCTCTGGCTGCTAAATCTGAGGCTTTCCTTCCAATTTCAAGCTGCAAAGCACTTGCTGAATTCCAGGGAAAGTCCGGGAGGCATTTGCTGTGCTGGCACACTTTCTCCTTCCTAGACAGAGTGGAAAAGCTTTTCCCTGCCGTGTAGGCGACAAGAGACGCATTAGACGGCGATCCGGAGCTGTCCGAAGGTAAGCGCCTGTTGCCGGCCTCTTTCGGCACAAGCCCCCGCTCCGGAGCGCACCGCGGCCGGCAGGATGCTCTCTGCCGGCGAAGGTGCCGCTTCTCCGGCAAGGAAGCCTCTGCCGCTTCTCCAGCACACGGAGAGCGTGCTAGCTGCTGAAACGTGAAGAAAGAAGCTGCAGAACACTGGCACTGAGCGTGCAGCTTTCCAGCGGAGAGAAAAAGCTACTTTAACACTCTGCAAGCCTTTCCACTCCCAAAAACATGCACATGGAAGGAGCTGCTGCAAAACCGATGCTGTGCTCGCTGCTGCTCCTCCTGAAGCTCTGGCTGCTAAATCTGAGGCTTTCCTTCCAATTTCAAGCTGCAAAGCACTTGCTGAATTGCAGGGAAAGTCCGGGAGGCATTTGCTGTGCTGGCACACTTTCTCCTTCCTAGACAGAGTGGAAAAGCTTTTCCCTGCCGTGTAGGCGACAAGAGACGCATTAGACGGCGATCCGGAGCTGTCCGAAGGTAAGCGCCTGTTGCCGGCCTCTTTCGGCACAAGCCCCCGCTCCGGAGCGCACCGCGGCCGGCAGGATGCTCTCTGCCGGCGAAGGTGCCGCTTCTCCGGCAAGGAAGCCTCTGCCGCTTCTCCAGCACACGGAGAGCGTGCTAGCTGCTGAAACGTGAAGAAAGAAGCTGCAGAACACTGGCACTGAGCGTGCAGCTTTCCAGCGGAGAGAAAAAGCTACTTTAACACTCTGCAAGCCTTTCCACTCCCAAAAACATGCACATGGAAGGAGCTGCTGCAAAACCGATGCTGTGCTCGCTGCTGCTCCTCCTGAAGCTCTGGCTGCTAAATCTGAGGCTTTCCTTCCAATTTCAAGCTGCAAAGCACTTGCTGAATTGCAGGGAAAGTCCGGGAGGCATTTGCTGTGCTGGCACACTTTCTCCTTCCTAGACAGAGTGGAAAAGCTTTTCCCTGCCGTGTAGGCGACAAGAGACGCATTAGACGGCGATCCGGAGCTGTCCGAAGGTAAGCGCCTGTTGCCGGCCTCTTTCGGCACAAGCCCCCGCTCCGGAGCGCACCGCGGCCGGCAGGATGCTCTCTGCCGGCGAAGGTGCCGCTTCTCCGGCAAGGAAGCCTCTGCCGCTTCTCCAGCACACGGAGAGCGTGCTAGCTGCTGAAACGTGAAGAAAGAAGCTGCAGAACACTGGCACTGAGCGTGCAGCTTTCCAGCGGAGAGAAAAAGCTACTTTAACACTCTGCAAGCCTTTCCACTCCCAAAAACATGCACATGGAAGGAGCTGCTGCAAAACCGATGCTGTGCTCGCTGCTGCTCCTCCTGAAGCTCTGGCTGCTAAATCTGAGGCTTTCCTTCCAATTTCAAGCTGCAAAGCACTTGCTGAATTCCAGGGAAAGTCCGGGAGGCATTTGCTGTGCTGGCACACTTTCTCCTTCCTAGACAGAGTGGAAAAGCTTTTCCCTGCCGTGTAGGCGACAAGAGACGCATTAGACGGCGATCCGGAGCTGTCCGAAGGTAAGCGCCTGTTGCCGGCCTCTTTCGGCACAAGCCCCCGCTCCGGAGCGCACCGCGGCCGGCAGGATGCTCTCTGCCGGCGAAGGTGCCGCTTCTCCGGCAAGGAAGCCTCTGCCGCTTCTCCAGCACACGGAGAGCGTGCTAGCTGCTGAAACGTGAAGAAAGAAGCTGCAGAACACTGGCACTGAGCGTGCAGCTTTCCAGCGGAGAGAAAAAGCTACTTTAACACTCTGCAAGCCTTTCCACTCCCAAAAACATGCACATGGAAGGAGCTGCTGCAAAACCGATGCTGTGCTCGCTGCTGCTCCTCCTGAAGCTCTGGCTGCTAAATCTGAGGCTTTCCTTCCAATTTCAAGCTGCAAAGCACTTGCTGAATTGCAGGGAAAGTCCGGGAGGCATTTGCTGTGCTGGCACACTTTCTCCTTCCTAGACAGAGTGGAAAAGCTTTTCCCTGCCGTGTAGGCGACAAGAGACGCATTAGACGGCGATCCGGAGCTGTCCGAAGGTAAGCGCCTGTTGCCGGCCTCTTTCGGCACAAGCCCCCGCTCCGGAGCGCACCGCGGCCGGCAGGATGCTCTCTGCCGGCGAAGGTGCCGCTTCTCCGGCAAGGAAGCCTCTGCCGCTTCTCCAGCACACGGAGAGCGTGCTAGCTGCTGAAACGTGAAGAAAGAAGCTGCAGAACACTGGCACTGAGCGTGCAGCTTTCCAGCGGAGAGAAAAAGCTACTTTAACACTCTGCAAGCCTTTCCACTCCCAAAAACATGCACATGGAAGGAGCTGCTGCAAAACCGATGCTGTGCTCGCTGCTGCTCCTCCTGAAGCTCTGGCTGCTAAATCTGAGGCTTTCCTTCCAATTTCAAGCTGCAAAGCACTTGCTGAATTGCAGGGAAAGTCCGGGAGGCATTTGCTGTGCTGGCACACTTTCTCCTTCCTAGACAGAGTGGAAAAGCTTTTCCCTGCCGTGTAGGCGACAAGAGACGCATTAGACGGCGATCCGGAGCTGTCCGAAGGTAAGCGCCTGTTGCCGGCCTCTTTCGGCACAAGCCCCCGCTCCGGAGCGCACCGCGGCCGGCAGGATGCTCTCTGCCGGCGAAGGTGCCGCTTCTCCGGCAAGGAAGCCTCTGCCGCTTCTCCAGCACACGGAGAGCGTGCTAGCTGCTGAAACGTGAAGAAAGAAGCTGCAGAAGACTGGCACTGAGCGTGCAGCTTTCCAGCGGAGAGAAAAAGCTACTTTAACACTCTGCAAGCCTCTCAACTCCCAAAAACATACACATAGAAGGAGCTGCTGCAAAACCGATGCTGTGCTCGCTGCTGCTCCTCCTGAAGCTCTGGCTGCTAAATCTGAGGCTTTCCTTCCAATTTCAAGCTGCAAAGCACTTGCTGAATTCCAGGGAAAGTCCGGGAGGCATTTGCTGTGCTGGCACACTTTCTCCTTCCTAGACAGAGTGGAAAAGCTTTTCCCTGCCGTGTAGGCGACAAGAGACGCATTAGACGGCGATCCGGAGCTGTCCGAAGGTAAGCGCCTGTTGCCGGCCTCTTTCGGCACAAGCCCCCGCTCCGGAGCGCACCGCGGCCGGCAGGATGCTCTCTGCCGGCGAAGGTGCCGCTTCTCCGGCAAGGAAGCCTCTGCCGCTTCTCCAGCACACGGAGAGCGTGCTAGCTGCTGAAACGTGAAGAAAGAAGCTGCAGAACACTGGCACTGAGCGTGCAGCTTTCCAGCGGAGAGAAAAAGCTACTTTAACACTCTGCAAGCCTTTCCACTCCCAAAAACATGCACATGGAAGGAGCTGCTGCAAAACCGATGCTGTGCTCGCTGCTGCTCCTCCTGAAGCTCTGGCTGCTAAATCTGAGGCTTTCCTTCCAATTTCAAGCTGCAAAGCACTTGCTGAATTGCAGGGAAAGTCCGGGAGGCATTTGCTGTGCTGGCACACTTTCTCCTTCCTAGACAGAGTGGAAAAGCTTTTCCCTGCCGTGTAGGCGACAAGAGACGCATTAGACGGCGATCCGGAGCTGTCCGAAGGTAAGCGCCTGTTGCCGGCCTCTTTCGGCACAAGCCCCCGCTCCGGAGCGCACCGCGGCCGGCAGGATGCTCTCTGCCGGCGAAGGTGCCGCTTCTCCGGCAAGGAAGCCTCTGCCGCTTCTCCAGCACACGGAGAGCGTGCTAGCTGCTGAAACGTGAAGAAAGAAGCTGCAGAAGACTGGCACTGAGCGTGCAGCTTTCCAGCGGAGAGAAAAAGCTACTTTAACACTCTGCAAGCCTTTCCACTCCCAAAAACATGCACATGGAAGGAGCTGCTGCAAAACCGATGCTGTGCTCGCTGCTGCTCCTCCTGAAGCTCTGGCTGCTAAATCTGAGGCTTTCCTTCCAATTTCAAGCTGCAAAGCACTTGCTGAATTGCAGGGAAAGTCCGGGAGGCATTTGCTGTGCTGGCACACTTTCTCCTTCCTAGACAGAGTGGAAAAGCTTTTCCCTGCCGTGTAGGCGACAAGAGACGCATTAGACGGCGATCCGGAGCTGTCCGAAGGTAAGCGCCTGTTGCCGGCCTCTTTCGGCACAAGCCCCCGCTCCGGAGCGCACCGCGGCCGGCAGGATGCTCTCTGCCGGCGAAGGTGCCGCTTCTCCGGCAAGGAAGCCTCTGCCGCTTCTCCAGCACACGGAGAGCGTGCTAGCTGCTGAAACGTGAAGAAAGAAGCTGCAGAAGACTGGCACTGAGCGTGCAGCTTTCCAGCGGAGAGAAAAAGCTACTTTAACACTCTGCAAGCCTTTCCACTCCCAAAAACATGCACATGGAAGGAGCTGCTGCAAAACCGATGCTGTGCTCGCTGCTGCTCCTCCTGAAGCTCTGGCTGCTAAATCTGAGGCTTTCCTTCCAATTTCAAGCTGCAAAGCACTTGCTGAATTGCAGGGAAAGTCCGGGAGGCATTTGCTGTGCTGGCACACTTTCTCCTTCCTAGACAGAGTGGAAAAGCTTTTCCCTGCCGTGTAGGCGACAAGAGACGCATTAGACGGCGATCCGGAGCTGTCCGAAGGTAAGCGCCTGTTGCCGGCCTCTTTCGGCACAAGCCCCCGCTCCGGAGCGCACCGCGGCCGGCAGGATGCTCTCTGCCGGCGAAGGTGCCGCTTCTCCGGCAAGGAAGCCTCTGCCGCTTCTCCAGCACACGGAGAGCGTGCTAGCTGCTGAAACGTGAAGAAAGAAGCTGCAGAACACTGGCACTGAGCATGCAGCTTTCCAGCGGAGAGAAAAAGCTACTTTAACACTCTGCAAGCCTCTCAACTCCCAAAAACATACACATAGAAGGAGCTGCTGCAAAACCGATGCTGTGCTCGCTGCTGCTCCTCCTGAAGCTCTGGCTGCTAAATCTGAGGCTTTCCTTCCAATTTCAAGCTGCAAAGCACTTGCTGAATTCCAGGGAAAGTCCGGGAGGCATTTGCTGTGCTGGCACACTTTCTCCTTCCTAGACAGAGTGGAAAAGCTTTTCCCTGCCGTGTAGGCGACAAGAGACGCATTAGACGGCGATCCGGAGCTGTCCGAAGGTAAGCGCCTGTTGCCGGCCTCTTTCGGCACAAGCCCCCGCTCCGGAGCGCACCGCGGCCGGCAGGATGCTCTCTGCCGGCGAAGGTGCCGCTTCTCCGGCAAGGAAGCCTCTGCCGCTTCTCCAGCACACGGAGAGCGTGCTAGCTGCTGAAACGTGAAGAAAGAAGCTGCAGAACACTGGCACTGAGCGTGCAGCTTTCCAGCGGAGAGAAAAAGCTACTTTAACACTCTGCAAGCCTTTCCACTCCCAAAAACATGCACATGGAAGGAGCTGCTGCAAAACCGATGCTGTGCTCGCTGCTGCTCCTCCTGAAGCTCTGGCTGCTAAATCTGAGGCTTTCCTTCCAATTTCAAGCTGCAAAGCACTTGCTGAATTGCAGGGAAAGTCCGGGAGGCATTTGCTGTGCTGGCACACTTTCTCCTTCCTAGACAGAGTGGAAAAGCTTTTCCCTGCCGTGTAGGCGACAAGAGACGCATTAGACGGCGATCCGGAGCTGTCCGAAGGTAAGCGCCTGTTGCCGGCCTCTTTCGGCACAAGCCCCCGCTCCGGAGCGCACCGCGGCCGGCAGGATGCTCTCTGCCGGCGAAGGTGCCGCTTCTCCGGCAAGGAAGCCTCTGCCGCTTCTCCAGCACACGGAGAGCGTGCTAGCTGCTGAAACGTGAAGAAAGAAGCTGCAGAAGACTGGCACTGAGCGTGCAGCTTTCCAGCGGAGAGAAAAAGCTACTTTAACACTCTGCAAGCCTTTCCACTCCCAAAAACATGCACATGGAAGGAGCTGCTGCAAAACCGGTGCTGTGCTCGCTGCTGCTCCTCCTGAAGCTCTGGCTGCTAAATCTGAGGCTTTCCTTCCAATTTCAAGCTGCAAAGCACTTGCTGAATTGCAGGGAAAGTCCGGGAGGCATTTGCTGTGCTGGCACACTTTCTCCTTCCTAGACAGAGTGGAAAAGCTTTTCCCTGCCGTGTAGGCGACAAGAGACGCATTAGACGGCGATCCGGAGCTGTCCGAAGGTAAGCGCCTGTTGCCGGCCTCTTTCGGCACAAGCCCCCGCTCCGGAGCGCACCGCGGCCGGCAGGATGCTCTCTGCCGGCGAAGGTGCCGCTTCTCCGGCAAGGAAGCCTCTGCCGCTTCTCCAGCACACGGAGAGCGTGCTAGCTGCTGAAACGTGAAGAAAGAAGCTGCAGAAGACTGGCACTGAGCGTGCAGCTTTCCAGCGGAGAGAAAAAGCTACTTTAACACTCTGCAAGCCTTTCCACTCCCAAAAACATGCACATGGAAGGAGCTGCTGCAAAACCGATGCTGTGCTCGCTGCTGCTCCTCCTGAAGCTCTGGCTGCTAAATCTGAGGCTTTCCTTCCAATTTCAAGCTGCAAAGCACTTGCTGAATTGCAGGGAAAGTCCGGGAGGCATTTGCTGTGCTGGCACACTTTCTCCTTCCTAGACAGAGTGGAAAAGCTTTTCCCTGCCGTGTAGGCGACAAGAGACGCATTAGACGGCGATCCGGAGCTGTCCGAAGGTAAGCGCCTGTTGCCGGCCTCTTTCGGCACAAGCCCCCGCTCCGGAGCGCACCGCGGCCGGCAGGATGCTCTCTGCCGGCGAAGGTGCCGCTTCTCCGGCAAGGAAGCCTCTGCCGCTTCTCCAGCACACGGAGAGCGTGCTAGCTGCTGAAACGTGAAGAAAGAAGCTGCAGAACACTGGCACTGAGCGTGCAGCTTTCCAGCGGAGAGAAAAAGCTACTTTAACACTCTGCAAGCCTTTCAACTCCCAAAAACATGCACATGGAAGGAGCTGCTGCAAAACCGATGCTGTGCTCGCTGCTGCTCCTCCTGAAGCTCTGGCTGCTAAATCTGAGGCTTTCCTTCCAATTTCAAGCTGCAAAGCACTTGCTGAATTGCAGGGAAAGTCCGGGAGGCATTTGCTGTGCTGGCACACTTTCTCCTTCCTAGACAGAGTGGAAAAGCTTTTCCCTGCCGTGTAGGCGACAAGAGACGCATTAGACGGCGATCCGGAGCTGTCCGAAGGTAAGCGCCTGTTGCCGGCCTCTTTCGGCACAAGCCCCCGCTCCGGAGCGCACCGCGGCCGGCAGGATGCTCTCTGCCGGCGAAGGTGCCGCTTCTCCGGCAAGGAAGCCTCTGCCGCTTCTCCAGCACACGGAGAGCGTGCTAGCTGCTGAAACGTGAAGAAAGAAGCTGCAGAACACTGGCACTGAGCGTGCAGCTTTCCAGCGGAGAGAAAAAGCTACTTTAACACTCTGCAAGCCTTTCCACTCCCAAAAACATGCACATGGAAGGAGCTGCTGCAAAACCGATGCTGTGCTCGCTGCTGCTCCTCCTGAAGCTCTGGCTGCTAAATCTGAGGCTTTCCTTCCAATTTCAAGCTGCAAAGCACTTGCTGAATTGCAGGGAAAGTCCGGGAGGCATTTGCTGTGCTGGCACACTTTCTCCTTCCTAGACAGAGTGGAAAAGCTTTTCCCTGCCGTGTAGGCGACAAGAGACGCATTAGACGGCGATCCGGAGCTGTCCGAAGGTAAGCGCCTGTTGCCGGCCTCTTTCGGCACAAGCCCCCGCTCCGGAGCGCACCGCGGCCGGCCGGATGCTCTCTGCCGGCGAAGGTGCCCCTTCTCCGGCAAGGAAGCCTCTGCCGCTTCTCCAGCACACGGAGAGCGTGCTAGCTGCTGAAACGTGAAGAAAGAAGCTGCAGAAGACTGGCACTGAGCGTGCAGCTTTCCAGCGGAGAGAAAAAGCTACTTTAACACTCTGCAAGCCTTTCCACTCCCAAAAACATGCACATGGAAGGAGCTGCTGCAAAACCGATGCTGTGCTCGCTGCTGCTCCTCCTGAAGCTCTGGCTGCTAAATCTGAGGCTTTCCTTCCAATTTCAAGCTGCAAAGCACTTGCTGAATTGCAGGGAAAGTCCGGGAGGCATTTGCTGTGCTGGCACACTTTCTCCTTCCTAGACAGAGTGGAAAAGCTTTTCCCTGCCGTGTAGGCGACAAGAGACGCATTAGACTGCGATCCGGAGCTGTCCGAAGGTAAGCGCCTGTTGCCGGCCTCTTTCGGCACAAGCCCCCGCTCCGGAGCGCACCGCGGCCGGCAGGATGCTCTCTGCCGGCGAAGGTGCCGCTTCTCCGGCAAGGAAGCCTCTGCCGCTTCTCCAGCACACGGAGAGCGTGCTAGCTGCTGAAACGTGAAGAAAGAAGCTGCAGAAGACTGGCACTGAGCGTGCAGCTTTCCAGCGGAGAGAAAAAGCTACTTTAACACTCTGCAAGCCTTTCCACTCCCAAAAACATGCACATGGAAGGAGCTGCTGCAAAACCGATGCTGTGCTCGCTGCTGCTCCTCCTGAAGCTCTGGCTGCTAAATCTGAGGCTTTCCTTCCAATTTCAAGCTGCAAAGCACTTGCTGAATTGCAGGGAAAGTCCGGGAGGCATTTGCTGTGCTGGCACACTTTCTCCTTCCTAGACAGAGTGGAAAAGCTTTTCCCTGCCGTGTAGGCGACAAGAGACGCATTAGACGGCGATCCGGAGCTGTCCGAAGGTAAGCGCCTGTTGCCGGCCTCTTTCGGCACAAGCCCCCGCTCCGGAGCGCACCGCGGCCGGCAGGATGCTCTCTGCCGGCGAAGGTGCCGCTTCTCCGGCAAGGAAGCCTCTGCCGCTTCTCCAGCACACGGAGAGCGTGCTAGCTGCTGAAACGTGAAGAAAGAAGCTGCAGAAGACTGGCACTGAGCGTGCAGCTTTCCAGCGGAGAGAAAAAGCTACTTTAACACTCTGCAAGCCTTTCCACTCCCAAAAACATGCACATGGAAGGAGCTGCTGCAAAACCGATGCTGTGCTCGCTGCTGCTCCTCCTGAAGCTCTGGCTGCTAAATCTGAGGCTTTCCTTCCAATTTCAAGCTGCAAAGCACTTGCTGAATTGCAGGGAAAGTCCGGGAGGCATTTGCTGTGCTGGCACACTTTCTCCTTCCTAGACAGAGTGGAAAAGCTTTTCCCTGCCGTGTAGGCGACAAGAGACGCATTAGACGGCGATCCGGAGCTGTCCGAAGGTAAGCGCCTGTTGCCGGCCTCTTTCGGCACAAGCCCCCGCTCCGGAGCGCACCGCGGCCGGCAGGATGCTCTCTGCCGGCGAAGGTGCCGCTTCTCCGGCAAGGAAGCCTCTGCCGCTTCTCCTGCACACGGAGAGCGTGCTAGCTGCTGAAACGTGAAGAAAGAAGCTGCAGAAGACTGGCACTGAGCGTGCAGCTTTCCAGCGGAGAGAAAAAGCTACTTTAACACTCTGCAAGCCTTTCCACTCCCAAAAACATGCACATGGAAGGAGCTGCTGCAAAACCGATGCTGTGCTCGCTGCTGCTCCTCCTGAAGCTCTGGCTGCTAAATCTGAGGCTTTCCTTCCAATTTCAAGCTGCAAAGCACTTGCTGAATTGCAGGGAAAGTCCGGGAGGCATTTGCTGTGCTGGCACACTTTCTCCTTCCTAGACAGAGTGGAAAAGCTTTTCCCTGCCGTGTAGGCGACAAGAGACGCATTAGACGGCGATCCGGAGCTGTCCGAAGGTAAGCGCCTGTTGCCGGCCTCTTTCGGCACAAGCCCCCGCTCCGGAGCGCACCGCGGCCGGCAGGATGCTCTCTGCCGGCGAAGGTGCCGCTTCTCCGGCAAGGAAGCCTCTGCCGCTTCTCCAGCACACGGAGAGCGTGCTAGCTGCTGAAACGTGAAGAAAGAAGCTGCAGAACACTGGCACTGAGCGTGCAGCTTTCCAGCGGAGAGAAAAAGCTACTTTAACACTCTGCAAGCCTTTCCACTCCCAAAAACATGCACATGGAAGGAGCTGCTGCAAAACCGATGCTGTGCTCGCTGCTGCTCCTCCTGAAGCTCTGGCTGCTAAATCTGAGGCTTTCCTTCCAATTTCAAGCTGCAAAGCACTTGCTGAATTGCAGGGAAAGTCCGGGAGGCATTTGCTGTGCTGGCACACTTTCTCCTTCCTAGACAGAGTGGAAAAGCTTTTCCCTGCCGTGTAGGCGACAAGAGACGCATTAGACGGCGATCCGGAGCTGTCCGAAGGTAAGCGCCTGTTGCCGGTCTCTTTCGGCACAAGCCCCCGCTCCGGAGCGCACCGCGGCCGGCAGGATGCTCTCTGCCGGCGAAGGTGCCGCTTCTCCGGCAAGGAAGCCTCTGCCGCTTCTCCAGCACACGGAGAGCGTGCTAGCTGCTGAAACGTGAAGAAAGAAGCTGCAGAAGACTGGCACTGAGCGTGCAGCTTTCCAGCGGAGAGAAAAAGCTACTTTAACACTCTGCAAGCCTTTCCACTCCCAAAAACATGCACATGGAAGGAGCTGCTGCAAAACCGATGCTGTGCTCGCTGCTGCTCCTCCTGAAGCTCTGGCTGCTAAATCTGAGGCTTTCCTTCCAATTTCAAGCTGCAAAGCACTTGCTGAATTGCAGGGAAAGTCCGGGAGGCATTTGCTGTGCTGGCACACTTTCTCCTTCCTAGACAGAGTGGAAAAGCTTTTCCCTGCCGTGTAGGCGACAAGAGACGCATTAGACGGCGATCCGGAGCTGTCCGAAGGTAAGCGCCTGTTGCCGGCCTCTTTCGGCACAAGCCCCCGCTCCGGAGCGCACCGCGGCCGGCCGGATGCTCTCTGCCGGCGAAGGTGCCCCTTCTCCGGCAAGGAAGCCTCTGCCGCTTCTCCAGCACACGGAGAGCGTGCTAGCTGCTGAAACGTGAAGAAAGAAGCTGCAGAAGACTGGCACTGAGCGTGCAGCTTTCCAGCGGAGAGAAAAAGCTACTTTAACACTCTGCAAGCCTTTCCACTCCCAAAAACATGCACATGGAAGGAGCTGCTGCAAAACCGATGCTGTGCTCGCTGCTGCTCCTCCTGAAGCTCTGGCTGCTAAATCTGAGGCTTTCCTTCCAATTTCAAGCTGCAAAGCACTTGCTGAATTGCAGGGAAAGTCCGGGAGGCATTTGCTGTGCTGGCACACTTTCTCCTTCCTAGACAGAGTGGAAAAGCTTTTCCCTGCCGTGTAGGCGACAAGAGACGCATTAGACTGCGATCCGGAGCTGTCCGAAGGTAAGCGCCTGTTGCCGGCCTCTTTCGGCACAAGCCCCCGCTCCGGAGCGCACCGCGGCCGGCAGGATGCTCTCTGCCGGCGAAGGTGCCGCTTCTCCGGCAAGGAAGCCTCTGCCGCTTCTCCAGCACACGGAGAGCGTGCTAGCTGCTGAAACGTGAAGAAAGAAGCTGCAGAAGACTGGCACTGAGCGTGCAGCTTTCCAGCGGAGAGAAAAAGCTACTTTAACACTCTGCAAGCCTTTCCACTCCCAAAAACATGCACATGGAAGGAGCTGCTGCAAAACCGATGCTGTGCTCGCTGCTGCTCCTCCTGAAGCTCTGGCTGCTAAATCTGAGGCTTTCCTTCCAATTTCAAGCTGCAAAGCACTTGCTGAATTGCAGGGAAAGTCCGGGAGGCATTTGCTGTGCTGGCACACTTTCTCCTTCCTAGACAGAGTGGAAAAGCTTTTCCCTGCCGTGTAGGCGACAAGAGACGCATTAGACGGCGATCCGGAGCTGTCCGAAGGTAAGCGCCTGTTGCCGGCCTCTTTCGGCACAAGCCCCCGCTCCGGAGCGCACCGCGGCCGGCAGGATGCTCTCTGCCGGCGAAGGTGCCGCTTCTCCGGCAAGGAAGCCTCTGCCGCTTCTCCAGCACACGGAGAGCGTGCTAGCTGCTGAAACGTGAAGAAAGAAGCTGCAGAAGACTGGCACTGAGCGTGCAGCTTTCCAGCGGAGAGAAAAAGCTACTTTAACACTCTGCAAGCCTTTCCACTCCCAAAAACATGCACATGGAAGGAGCTGCTGCAAAACCGATGCTGTGCTCGCTGCTGCTCCTCCTGAAGCTCTGGCTGCTAAATCTGAGGCTTTCCTTCCAATTTCAAGCTGCAAAGCACTTGCTGAATTGCAGGGAAAGTCCGGGAGGCATTTGCTGTGCTGGCACACTTTCTCCTTCCTAGACAGAGTGGAAAAGCTTTTCCCTGCCGTGTAGGCGACAAGAGACGCATTAGACGGCGATCCGGAGCTGTCCGAAGGTAAGCGCCTGTTGCCGGCCTCTTTCGGCACAAGCCCCCGCTCCGGAGCGCACCGCGGCCGGCAGGATGCTCTCTGCCGGCGAAGGTGCCGCTTCTCCGGCAAGGAAGCCTCTGCCGCTTCTCCTGCACACGGAGAGCGTGCTAGCTGCTGAAACGTGAAGAAAGAAGCTGCAGAAGACTGGCACTGAGCGTGCAGCTTTCCAGCGGAGAGAAAAAGCTACTTTAACACTCTGCAAGCCTTTCCACTCCCAAAAACATGCACATGGAAGGAGCTGCTGCAAAACCGATGCTGTGCTCGCTGCTGCTCCTCCTGAAGCTCTGGCTGCTAAATCTGAGGCTTTCCTTCCAATTTCAAGCTGCAAAGCACTTGCTGAATTGCAGGGAAAGTCCGGGAGGCATTTGCTGTGCTGGCACACTTTCTCCTTCCTAGACAGAGTGGAAAAGCTTTTCCCTGCCGTGTAGGCGACAAGAGACGCATTAGACGGCGATCCGGAGCTGTCCGAAGGTAAGCGCCTGTTGCCGGCCTCTTTCGGCACAAGCCCCCGCTCCGGAGCGCACCGCGGCCGGCAGGATGCTCTCTGCCGGCGAAGGTGCCGCTTCTCCGGCAAGGAAGCCTCTGCCGCTTCTCCAGCACACGGAGAGCGTGCTAGCTGCTGAAACGTGAAGAAAGAAGCTGCAGAACACTGGCACTGAGCGTGCAGCTTTCCAGCGGAGAGAAAAAGCTACTTTAACACTCTGCAAGCCTTTCCACTCCCAAAAACATGCACATGGAAGGAGCTGCTGCAAAACCGATGCTGTGCTCGCTGCTGCTCCTCCTGAAGCTCTGGCTGCTAAATCTGAGGCTTTCCTTCCAATTTCAAGCTGCAAAGCACTTGCTGAATTGCAGGGAAAGTCCGGGAGGCATTTGCTGTGCTGGCACACTTTCTCCTTCCTAGACAGAGTGGAAAAGCTTTTCCCTGCCGTGTAGGCGACAAGAGACGCATTAGACGGCGATCCGGAGCTGTCCGAAGGTAAGCGCCTGTTGCCGGTCTCTTTCGGCACAAGCCCCCGCTCCGGAGCGCACCGCGGCCGGCAGGATGCTCTCTGCCGGCGAAGGTGCCGCTTCTCCGGCAAGGAAGCCTCTGCCGCTTCTCCAGCACACGGAGAGCGTGCTAGCTGCTGAAACGTGAAGAAAGAAGCTGCAGAAGACTGGCACTGAGCGTGCAGCTTTCCAGCGGAGAGAAAAAGCTACTTTAACACTCTGCAAGCCTTTCCACTCCCAAAAACATGCACATGGAAGGAGCTGCTGCAAAACCGATGCTGTGCTCGCTGCTGCTCCTCCTGAAGCTCTGGCTGCTAAATCTGAGGCTTTCCTTCCAATTTCAAGCTGCAAAGCACTTGCTGAATTGCAGGGAAAGTCCGGGAGGCATTTGCTGTGCTGGCACACTTTCTCCTTCCTAGACAGAGTGGAAAAGCTTTTCCCTGCCGTGTAGGCGACAAGAGACGCATTAGACGGCGATCCGGAGCTGTCCGAAGGTAAGCGCCTGTTGCCGGCCTCTTTCGGCACAAGCCCCCGCTCCGGAGCGCACCGCGGCCGGCAGGATGCTCTCTGCCGGCGAAGGTGCCGCTTCTCCGGCAAGGAAGCCTCTGCCGCTTCTCCAGCACACGGAGAGCGTGCTAGCTGCTGAAACGTGAAGAAAGAAGCTGCAGAACACTGGCACTGAGCGTGCAGCTTTCCAGCGGAGAGAAAAAGCTACTTTAACACTCTGCAAGCCTTTCCACTCCCAAAAACATGCACATGGAAGGAGCTGCTGCAAAACCGATGCTGTGCTCGCTGCTGCTCCTCCTGAAGCTCTGGCTGCTAAATCTGAGGCTTTCCTTCCAATTTCAAGCTGCAAAGCACTTGCTGAATTCCAGGGAAAGTCCGGGAGGCATTTGCTGTGCTGGCACACTTTCTCCTTCCTAGACAGAGTGGAAAAGCTTTTCCCTGCCGTGTAGGCGACAAGAGACGCATTAGACGGCGATCCGGAGCTGTCCGAAGGTAAGCGCCTGTTGCCGGCCTCTTTCGGCACAAGCCCCCGCTCCGGAGCGCACCGCGGCCGGCAGGATGCTCTCTGCCGGCGAAGGTGCCGCTTCTCCGGCAAGGAAGCCTCTGCCGCTTCTCCAGCACACGGAGAGCGTGCTAGCTGCTGAAACGTGAAGAAAGAAGCTGCAGAACACTGGCACTGAGCGTGCAGCTTTCCAGCGGAGAGAAAAAGCTACTTTAACACTCTGCAAGCCTTTCCACTCCCAAAAACATGCACATGGAAGGAGCTGCTGCAAAACCGATGCTGTGCTCGCTGCTGCTCCTCCTGAAGCTCTGGCTGCTAAATCTGAGGCTTTCCTTCCAATTTCAAGCTGCAAAGCACTTGCTGAATTGCAGGGAAAGTCCGGGAGGCATTTGCTGTGCTGGCACACTTTCTCCTTCCTAGACAGAGTGGAAAAGCTTTTCCCTGCCGTGTAGGCGACAAGAGACGCATTAGACGGCGATCCGGAGCTGTCCGAAGGTAAGCGCCTGTTGCCGGCCTCTTTCGGCACAAGCCCCCGCTCCGGAGCGCACCGCGGCCGGCAGGATGCTCTCTGCCGGCGAAGGTGCCGCTTCTCCGGCAAGGAAGCCTCTGCCGCTTCTCCAGCACACGGAGAGCGTGCTAGCTGCTGAAACGTGAAGAAAGAAGCTGCAGAAGACTGGCACTGAGCGTGCAGCTTTCCAGCGGAGAGAAAAAGCTACTTTAACACTCTGCAAGCCTCTCAACTCCCAAAAACATACACATGGAAGGAGCTGCTGCAAAACCGATGCTGTGCTCGCTGCTGCTCCTCCTGAAGCTCTGGCTGCTAAATCTGAGGCTTTCCTTCCAATTTCAAGCTGCAAAGCACTTGCTGAATTCCAGGGAAAGTCCGGGAGGCATTTGCTGTGCTGGCACACTTTCTCCTTCCTAGACAGAGTGGAAAAGCTTTTCCCTGCCGTGTAGGCGACAAGAGACGCATTAGACGGCGATCCGGAGCTGTCCGAAGGTAAGCGCCTGTTGCCGGCCTCTTTCGGCACAAGCCCCCGCTCCGGAGCGCACCGCGGCCGGCAGGATGCTCTCTGCCGGCGAAGGTGCCGCTTCTCCGGCAAGGAAGCCTCTGCCGCTTCTCCAGCACACGGAGAGCGTGCTAGCTGCTGAAACGTGAAGAAAGAAGCTGCAGAAGACTGGCACTGAGCGTGCAGCTTTCCAGCGGAGAGAAAAAGCTACTTTAACACTCTGCAAGCCTCTCAACTCCCAAAAACATACACATGGAAGGAGCTGCTGCAAAACCGATGCTGTGCTCGCTGCTGCTCCTCCTGAAGCTCTGGCTGCTAAATCTGAGGCTTTCCTTCCAATTTCAAGCTGCAAAGCACTTGCTGAATTGCAGGGAAAGTCCGGGAGGCATTTGCTGTGCTGGCACACTTTCTCCTTCCTAGACAGAGTGGAAAAGCTTTTCCCTGCCGTGTAGGCGACAAGAGACGCATTAGACTGCGATCCGGAGCTGTCCGAAGGTAAGCGCCTGTTGCCGGCCTCTTTCGGCACAAGCCCCCGCTCCGGAGCGCACCGCGGCCGGCAGGATGCTCTCTGCCGGCGAAGGTGCCGCTTCTCCGGCAAGGAAGCCTCTGCCGCTTCTCCAGCACATGGAGAGCGTGCTAGCTGCTGAAACGTGAAGAAAGAAGCTGCAGAACACTGGCACTGAGCGTGCAGCTTTCCAGCGGAGAGAAAAAGCTACTTTAACACTCTGCAAGCCTTTCCACTCCCAAAAACATGCACATGGAAGGAGCTGCTGCAAAACCGATGCTGTGCTCGCTGCTGCTCCTCCTGAAGCTCTGGCTGCTAAATCTGAGGCTTTCCTTCCAATTTCAAGCTGCAAAGCACTTGCTGAATTGCAGGGAAAGTCCGGGAGGCATTTGCTGTGCTGGCACACTTTCTCCTTCCTAGACAGAGTGGAAAAGCTTTTCCCTGCCGTGTAGGCGACAAGAGACGCATTAGACGGCGATCCGGAGCTGTCCGAAGGTAAGCGCCTGTTGCCGGCCTCTTTCGGCACAAGCCCCCGCTCCGGAGCGCACCGCGGCCGGCAGGATGCTCTCTGCCGGCGAAGGTGCCGCTTCTCCGGCAAGGAAGCCTCTGCCGCTTCTCCAGCACACGGAGAGCGTGCTAGCTGCTGAAACGTGAAGAAAGAAGCTGCAGAACACTGGCACTGAGCGTGCAGCTTTCCAGCGGAGAGAAAAAGCTACTTTAACACTCTGCAAGCCTTTCCACTCCCAAAAACATGCACATGGAAGGAGCTGCTGCAAAACCGATGCTGTGCTCGCTGCTGCTCCTCCTGAAGCTCTGGCTGCTAAATCTGAGGCTTTCCTTCCAATTTCAAGCTGCAAAGCACTTGCTGAATTCCAGGGAAAGTCCGGGAGGCATTTGCTGTGCTGGCACACTTTCTCCTTCCTAGACAGAGTGGAAAAGCTTTTCCCTGCCGTGTAGGCGACAAGAGACGCATTAGACGGCGATCCGGAGCTGTCCGAAGGTAAGCGCCTGTTGCCGGCCTCTTTCGGCACAAGCCCCCGCTCCGGAGCGCACCGCGGCCGGCAGGATGCTCTCTGCCGGCGAAGGTGCCGCTTCTCCGGCAAGGAAGCCTCTGCCGCTTCTCCAGCACACGGAGAGCGTGCTAGCTGCTGAAACGTGAAGAAAGAAGCTGCAGAACACTGGCACTGAGCGTGCAGCTTTCCAGCGGAGAGAAAAAGCTACTTTAACACTCTGCAAGCCTTTCCACTCCCAAAAACATGCACATGGAAGGAGCTGCTGCAAAACCGATGCTGTGCTCGCTGCTGCTCCTCCTGAAGCTCTGGCTGCTAAATCTGAGGCTTTCCTTCCAATTTCAAGCTGCAAAGCACTTGCTAAATTCCAGGGAAAGTCCGGGAGGCATTTGCTGTGCTGGCACACTTTCTCCTTCCTAGACAGAGTGGAAAAGCTTTTCCCTGCCGTGTAGGCGACAAGAGACGCATTAGACGGCGATCCGGAGCTGTCCGAAGGTAAGCGCCTGTTGCCGGCCTCTTTCGGCACAAGCCCCCGCTCCGGAGCGCACCGCGGCCGGCCGGATGCTCTCTGCCGGCGAAGGTGCCGCTTCTCCGGCAAGGAAGCCTCTGCCGCTTCTCCAGCACACGGAGAGCGTGCTAGCTGCTGAAACGTGAAGAAAGAAGCTGCAGAACACTGGCACTGAGCGTGCAGCTTTCCAGCGGAGAGAAAAAGCTACTTTAACACTCTGCAAGCCTTTCCACTCCCAAAAACATGCACATGGAAGGAGCTGCTGCAAAACCGATGCTGTGCTCGCTGCTGCTCCTCCTGAAGCTCTGGCTGCTAAATCTGAGGCTTTCCTTCCAATTTCAAGCTGCAAAGCACTTGCTGAATTGCAGGGAAAGTCCGGGAGGCATTTGCTGTGCTGGCACACTTTCTCCTTCCTAGACAGAGTGGAAAAGCTTTTCCCTGCCGTGTAGGCGACAAGAGACGCATTAGACGGCGATCCGGAGCTGTCCGAAGGTAAGCGCCTGTTGCCGGCCTCTTTCGGCACAAGCCCCCGCTCCGGAGCGCACCGCGGCCGGCAGGATGCTCTCTGCCGGCGAAGGTGCCGCTTCTCCGGCAAGGAAGCCTCTGCCGCTTCTCCAGCACACGGAGAGCGTGCTAGCTGCTGAAACGTGAAGAAAGAAGCTGCAGAAGACTGGCACTGAGCGTGCAGCTTTCCAGCGGAGAGAAAAAGCTACTTTAACACTCTGCAAGCCTTTCCACTCCCAAAAACATGCACATGGAAGGAGCTGCTGCAAAACCGATGCTGTGCTCGCTGCTGCTCCTCCTGAAGCTCTGGCTGCTAAATCTGAGGCTTTCCTTCCAATTTCAAGCTGCAAAGCACTTGCTGAATTCCAGGGAAAGTCCGGGAGGCATTTGCTGTGCTGGCACACTTTCTCCTTCCTAGACAGAGTGGAAAAGCTTTTCCCTGCCGTGTAGGCGACAAGAGACGCATTAGACGGCGATCCGGAGCTGTCCGAAGGTAAGCGCCTGTTGCCGGCCTCTTTCGGCACAAGCCCCCGCTCCGGAGCGCACCGCGGCCGGCAGGATGCTCTCTGCCGGCGAAGGTGCCGCTTCTCCGGCAAGGAAGCCTCTGCCGCTTCTCCAGCACACGGAGAGCGTGCTAGCTGCTGAAACGTGAAGAAAGAAGCTGCAGAAGACTGGCACTGAGCGTGCAGCTTTCCAGCGGAGAGAAAAAGCTACTTTAACACTCTGCAAGCCTTTCCACTCCCAAAAACATGCACATGGAAGGAGCTGCTGCAAAACCGATGCTGTGCTCGCTGCTGCTCCTCCTGAAGCTCTGGCTGCTAAATCTGAGGCTTTCCTTCCAATTTCAAGCTGCAAAGCACTTGCTGAATTGCAGGGAAAGTCCGGGAGGCATTTGCTGTGCTGGCACACTTTCTCCTTCCTAGACAGAGTGGAAAAGCTTTTCCCTGCCGTGTAGGCGACAAGAGACGCATTAGACGGCGATCCGGAGCTGTCCGAAGGTAAGCGCCTGTTGCCGGCCTCTTTCGGCACAAGCCCCCGCTCCGGAGCGCACCGCGGCCGGCAGGATGCTCTCTGCCGGCGAAGGTGCCGCTTCTCCGGCAAGGAAGCCTCTGCCGCTTCTCCAGCACACGGAGAGCGTGCTAGCTGCTGAAACGTGAAGAAAGAAGCTGCAGAAGACTGGCACTGAGCGTGCAGCTTTCCAGCGGAGAGAAAAAGCTACTTTAACACTCTGCAAGCCTTTCCACTCCCAAAAACATGCACATGGAAGGAGCTGCTGCAAAACCGATGCTGTGCTCGCTGCTGCTCCTCCTGAAGCTCTGGCTGCTAAATCTGAGGCTTTCCTTCCAATTTCAAGCTGCAAAGCACTTGCTGAATTGCAGGGAAAGTCCGGGAGGCATTTGCTGTGCTGGCACACTTTCTCCTTCCTAGACAGAGTGGAAAAGCTTTTCCCTGCCGTGTAGGCGACAAGAGACGCATTAGACGGCGATCCGGAGCTGTCCGAAGGTAAGCGCCTGTTGCCGGCCTCTTTCGGCACAAGCCCCCGCTCCGGAGCGCACCGCGGCCGGCAGGATGCTCTCTGCCGGCGAAGGTGCCGCTTCTCCGGCAAGGAAGCCTCTGCCGCTTCTCCTGCACACGGAGAGCGTGCTAGCTGCTGAAACGTGAAGAAAGAAGCTGCAGAAGACTGGCACTGAGCGTGCAGCTTTCCAGCGGAGAGAAAAAGCTACTTTAACACTCTGCAAGCCTTTCCACTCCCAAAAACATGCACATGGAAGGAGCTGCTGCAAAACCGATGCTGTGCTCGCTGCTGCTCCTCCTGAAGCTCTGGCTGCTAAATCTGAGGCTTTCCTTCCAATTTCAAGCTGCAAAGCACTTGCTGAATTGCAGGGAAAGTCCGGGAGGCATTTGCTGTGCTGGCACACTTTCTCCTTCCTAGACAGAGTGGAAAAGCTTTTCCCTGCCGTGTAGGCGACAAGAGACGCATTAGACGGCGATCCGGAGCTGTCCGAAGGTAAGCGCCTGTTGCCGGCCTCTTTCGGCACAAGCCCCCGCTCCGGAGCGCACCGCGGCCGGCAGGATGCTCTCTGCCGGCGAAGGTGCCGCTTCTCCGGCAAGGAAGCCTCTGCCGCTTCTCCAGCACACGGAGAGCGTGCTAGCTGCTGAAACGTGAAGAAAGAAGCTGCAGAAGACTGGCACTGAGCGTGCAGCTTTCCAGCGGAGAGAAAAAGCTACTTTAACACTCTGCAAGCCTTTCCACTCCCAAAAACATGCACATGGAAGGAGCTGCTGCAAAACCGATGCTGTGCTCGCTGCTGCTCCTCCTGAAGCTCTGGCTGCTAAATCTGAGGCTTTCCTTCCAATTTCAAGCTGCAAAGCACTTGCTGAATTGCAGGGAAAGTCCGGGAGGCATTTGCTGTGCTGGCACACTTTCTCCTTCCTAGACAGAGTGGAAAAGCTTTTCCCTGCCGTGTAGGCGACAAGAGACGCATTAGACGGCGATCCGGAGCTGTCCGAAGGTAAGCGCCTGTTGCCGGTCTCTTTCGGCACAAGCCCCCGCTCCGGAGCGCACCGCGGCCGGCAGGATGCTCTCTGCCGGCGAAGGTGCCGCTTCTCCGGCAAGGAAGCCTCTGCCGCTTCTCCAGCACACGGAGAGCGTGCTAGCTGCTGAAACGTGAAGAAAGAAGCTGCAGAAGACTGGCACTGAGCGTGCAGCTTTCCAGCGGAGAGAAAAAGCTACTTTAACACTCTGCAAGCCTTTCCACTCCCAAAAACATGCACATGGAAGGAGCTGCTGCAAAACCGATGCTGTGCTCGCTGCTGCTCCTCCTGAAGCTCTGGCTGCTAAATCTGAGGCTTTCCTTCCAATTTCAAGCTGCAAAGCACTTGCTGAATTGCAGGGAAAGTCCGGGAGGCATTTGCTGTGCTGGCACACTTTCTCCTTCCTAGACAGAGTGGAAAAGCTTTTCCCTGCCGTGTAGGCGACAAGAGACGCATTAGACGGCGATCCGGAGCTGTCCGAAGGTAAGCGCCTGTTGCCGGCCTCTTTCGGCACAAGCCCCCGCTCCGGAGCGCACCGCGGCCGGCAGGATGCTCTCTGCCGGCGAAGGTGCCGCTTCTCCGGCAAGGAAGCCTCTGCCGCTTCTCCAGCACACGGAGAGCGTGCTAGCTGCTGAAACGTGAAGAAAGAAGCTGCAGAACACTGGCACTGAGCGTGCAGCTTTCCAGCGGAGAGAAAAAGCTACTTTAACACTCTGCAAGCCTTTCCACTCCCAAAAACATGCACATGGAAGGAGCTGCTGCAAAACCGATGCTGTGCTCGCTGCTGCTCCTCCTGAAGCTCTGGCTGCTAAATCTGAGGCTTTCCTTCCAATTTCAAGCTGCAAAGCACTTGCTGAATTCCAGGGAAAGTCCGGGAGGCATTTGCTGTGCTGGCACACTTTCTCCTTCCTAGACAGAGTGGAAAAGCTTTTCCCTGCCGTGTAGGCGACAAGAGACGCATTAGACGGCGATCCGGAGCTGTCCGAAGGTAAGCGCCTGTTGCCGGCCTCTTTCGGCACAAGCCCCCGCTCCGGAGCGCACCGCGGCCGGCAGGATGCTCTCTGCCGGCGAAGGTGCCGCTTCTCCGGCAAGGAAGCCTCTGCCGCTTCTCCAGCACACGGAGAGCGTGCTAGCTGCTGAAACGTGAAGAAAGAAGCTGCAGAAGACTGGCACTGAGCGTGCAGCTTTCCAGCGGAGAGAAAAAGCTACTTTAACACTCTGCAAGCCTTTCCACTCCCAAAAACATGCACATGGAAGGAGCTGCTGCAAAACCGATGCTGTGCTCGCTGCTGCTCCTCCTGAAGCTCTGGCTGCTAAATCTGAGGCTTTCCTTCCAATTTCAAGCTGCAAAGCACTTGCTGAATTGCAGGGAAAGTCCGGGAGGCATTTGCTGTGCTGGCACACTTTCTCCTTCCTAGACAGAGTGGAAAAGCTTTTCCCTGCCGTGTAGGCGACAAGAGACGCATTAGACGGCGATCCGGAGCTGTCCGAAGGTAAGCGCCTGTTGCCGGCCTCTTTCGGCACAAGCCCCCGCTCCGGAGCGCACCGCGGCCGGCAGGATGCTCTCTGCCGGCGAAGGTGCCGCTTCTCCGGCAAGGAAGCCTCTGCCGCTTCTCCAGCACACGGAGAGCGTGCTAGCTGCTGAAACGTGAAGAAAGAAGCTGCAGAAGACTGGCACTGAGCGTGCAGCTTTCCAGCGGAGAGAAAAAGCTACTTTAACACTCTGCAAGCCTCTCAACTCCCAAAAACATACACATGGAAGGAGCTGCTGCAAAACCGATGCTGTGCTCGCTGCTGCTCCTCCTGAAGCTCTGGCTGCTAAATCTGAGGCTTTCCTTCCAATTTCAAGCTGCAAAGCACTTGCTGAATTGCAGGGAAAGTCCGGGAGGCATTTGCTGTGCTGGCACACTTTCTCCTTCCTAGACAGAGTGGAAAAGCTTTTCCCTGCCGTGTAGGCGACAAGAGACGCATTAGACGGCGATCCGGAGCTGTCCGAAGGTAAGCGCCTGTTGCCGGCCTCTTTCGGCACAAGCCCCCGCTCCGGAGCGCACCGCGGCCGGCAGGATGCTCTCTGCCGGCGAAGGTGCCGCTTCTCCGGCAAGGAAGCCTCTGCCGCTTCTCCAGCACACGGAGAGCGTGCTAGCTGCTGAAACGTGAAGAAAGAAGCTGCAGAAGACTGGCACTGAGCGTGCAGCTTTCCAGCGGAGAGAAAAAGCTACTTTAACACTCTGCAAGCCTTTCCACTCCCAAAAACATGCACATGGAAGGAGCTGCTGCAAAACCGATGCTGTGCTCGCTGCTGCTCCTCCTGAAGCTCTGGCTGCTAAATCTGAGGCTTTCCTTCCAATTTCAAGCTGCAAAGCACTTGCTGAATTGCAGGGAAAGTCCGGGAGGCATTTGCTGTGCTGGCACACTTTCTCCTTCCTAGACAGAGTGGAAAAGCTTTTCCCTGCCGTGTAGGCGACAAGAGACGCATTAGACGGCGATCCGGAGCTGTCCGAAGGTAAGCGCCTGTTGCCGGCCTCTTTCGGCACAAGCCCCCGCTCCGGAGCGCACCGCGGCCGGCAGGATGCTCTCTGCCGGCGAAGGTGCCGCTTCTCCGGCAAGGAAGCCTCTGCCGCTTCTCCAGCACACGGAGAGCGTGCTAGCTGCTGAAACGTGAAGAAAGAAGCTGCAGAAGACTGGCACTGAGCGTGCAGCTTTCCAGCGGAGAGAAAAAGCTACTTTAACACTCTGCAAGCCTCTCAACTCCCAAAAACATACACATGGAAGGAGCTGCTGCAAAACCGATGCTGTGCTCGCTGCTGCTCCTCCTGAAGCTCTGGCTGCTAAATCTGAGGCTTTCCTTCCAATTTCAAGCTGCAAAGCACTTGCTGAATTGCAGGGAAAGTCCGGGAGGCATTTGCTGTGCTGGCACACTTTCTCCTTCCTAGACAGAGTGGAAAAGCTTTTCCCTGCCGTGTAGGCGACAAGAGACGCATTAGACGGCGATCCGGAGCTGTCCGAAGGTAAGCGCCTGTTGCCGGCCTCTTTCGGCACAAGCCCCCGCTCCGGAGCGCACCGCGGCCGGCAGGATGCTCTCTGCCGGCGAAGGTGCCGCTTCTCCGGCAAGGAAGCCTCTGCCGCTTCTCCAGCACATGGAGAGCGTGCTAGCTGCTGAAACGTGAAGAAAGAAGCTGCAGAACACTGGCACTGAGCGTGCAGCTTTCCAGCGGAGAGAAAAAGCTACTTTAACACTCTGCAAGCCTTTCCACTCCCAAAAACATGCACATGGAAGGAGCTGCTGCAAAACCGATGCTGTGCTCGCTGCTGCTCCTCCTGAAGCTCTGGCTGCTAAATCTGAGGCTTTCCTTCCAATTTCAAGCTGCAAAGCACTTGCTGAATTGCAGGGAAAGTCCGGGAGGCATTTGCTGTGCTGGCACACTTTCTCCTTCCTAGACAGAGTGGAAAAGCTTTTCCCTGCCGTGTAGGCGACAAGAGACGCATTAGACGGCGATCCGGAGCTGTCCGAAGGTAAGCGCCTGTTGCCGGCCTCTTTCGGCACAAGCCCCCGCTCCGGAGCGCACCGCGGCCGGCAGGATGCTCTCTGCCGGCGAAGGTGCCGCTTCTCCGGCAAGGAAGCCTCTGCCGCTTCTCCAGCACACGGAGAGCGTGCTAGCTGCTGAAACGTGAAGAAAGAAGCTGCAGAACACTGGCACTGAGCGTGCAGCTTTCCAGCGGAGAGAAAAAGCTACTTTAACACTCTGCAAGCCTTTCCACTCCCAAAAACATGCACATGGAAGGAGCTGCTGCAAAACCGATGCTGTGCTCGCTGCTGCTCCTCCTGAAGCTCTGGCTGCTAAATCTGAGGCTTTCCTTCCAATTTCAAGCTGCAAAGCACTTGCTAAATTCCAGGGAAAGTCCGGGAGGCATTTGCTGTGCTGGCACACTTTCTCCTTCCTAGACAGAGTGGAAAAGCTTTTCCCTGCCGTGTAGGCGACAAGAGACGCATTAGACGGCGATCCGGAGCTGTCCGAAGGTAAGCGCCTGTTGCCGGCCTCTTTCGGCACAAGCCCCCGCTCCGGAGCGCACCGCGGCCGGCCGGATGCTCTCTGCCGGCGAAGGTGCCGCTTCTCCGGCAAGGAAGCCTCTGCCGCTTCTCCAGCACACGGAGAGCGTGCTAGCTGCTGAAACGTGAAGAAAGAAGCT
Source organism: Fringilla coelebs (assembly GCF_963513975.1). Lineage (NCBI taxonomy): Eukaryota > Metazoa > Chordata > Aves > Passeriformes > Fringillidae > Fringilla > Fringilla coelebs. The sequence continues at coordinate 310,423 of NW_028167370.1, read as the reverse complement.
GCAGAACACTGGCACTGAGCGTGCAGCTTTCCAGCGGAGAGAAAAAGCTACTTTAACACTCTGCAAGCCTCTCCACTCCCAAAAACATGCACATGGAAGGAGCTGCTGCAAAACCGATGCTGTGCTCGCTGCTGCTCCTCCTGAAGCTCTGGCTGCTAAATCTGAGGCTTTCCTTCCAATTTCAAGCTGCAAAGCACTTGCTGAATTGCAGGGAAAGTCCGGGAGGCATTTGCTGTGCTGGCACACTTTCTCCTTCCTAGACAGAGTGGAAAAGCTTTTCCCTGCCGTGTAGGCGACAAGAGACGCATTAGACGGCGATCCGGAGCTGTCCGAAGGTAAGCGCCTGTTGCCGGCCTCTTTCGGCACAAGCCCCCGCTCCGGAGCGCACCGCGGCCGGCAGGATGCTCTCTGCCGGCGAAGGTGCCGCTTCTCCGGCAAGGAAGCCTCTGCCGCTTCTCCAGCACACGGAGAGCGTGCTAGCTGCTGAAACGTGAAGAAAGAAGCTGCAGAAGACTGGCACTGAGCGTGCAGCTTTCCAGCGGAGAGAAAAAGCTACTTTAACACTCTGCAAGCCTTTCCACTCCCAAAAACATGCACATGGAAGGAGCTGCTGCAAAACCGATGCTGTGCTCGCTGCTGCTCCTCCTGAAGCTCTGGCTGCTAAATCTGAGGCTTTCCTTCCAATTTCAAGCTGCAAAGCACTTGCTGAATTCCAGGGAAAGTCCGGGAGGCATTTGCTGTGCTGGCACACTTTCTCCTTCCTAGACAGAGTGGAAAAGCTTTTCCCTGCCGTGTAGGCGACAAGAGACGCATTAGACGGCGATCCGGAGCTGTCCGAAGGTAAGCGCCTGTTGCCGGCCTCTTTCGGCACAAGCCCCCGCTCCGGAGCGCACCGCGGCCGGCAGGATGCTCTCTGCCGGCGAAGGTGCCGCTTCTCCGGCAAGGAAGCCTCTGCCGCTTCTCCAGCACACGGAGAGCGTGCTAGCTGCTGAAACGTGAAGAAAGAAGCTGCAGAAGACTGGCACTGAGCGTGCAGCTTTCCAGCGGAGAGAAAAAGCTACTTTAACACTCTGCAAGCCTCTCAACTCCCAAAAACATACACATGGAAGGAGCTGCTGCAAAACCGATGCTGTGCTCGCTGCTGCTCCTCCTGAAGCTCTGGCTGCTAAATCTGAGGCTTTCCTTCCAATTTCAAGCTGCAAAGCACTTGCTGAATTGCAGGGAAAGTCCGGGAGGCATTTGCTGTGCTGGCACACTTTCTCCTTCCTAGACAGAGTGGAAAAGCTTTTCCCTGCCGTGTAGGCGACAAGAGACGCATTAGACGGCGATCCGGAGCTGTCCGAAGGTAAGCGCCTGTTGCCGGCCTCTTTCGGCACAAGCCCCCGCTCCGGAGCGCACCGCGGCCGGCAGGATGCTCTCTGCCGGCGAAGGTGCCGCTTCTCCGGCAAGGAAGCCTCTGCCGCTTCTCCAGCACACGGAGAGCGTGCTAGCTGCTGAAACGTGAAGAAAGAAGCTGCAGAACACTGGCACTGAGCGTGCAGCTTTCCAGCGGAGAGAAAAAGCTACTTTAACACTCTGCAAGCCTTTCCACTCCCAAAAACATGCACATGGAAGGAGCTGCTGCAAAACCGATGCTGTGCTCGCTGCTGCTCCTCCTGAAGCTCTGGCTGCTAAATCTGAGGCTTTCCTTCCAATTTCAAGCTGCAAAGCACTTGCTGAATTCCAGGGAAAGTCCGGGAGGCATTTGCTGTGCTGGCACACTTTCTCCTTCCTAGACAGAGTGGAAAAGCTTTTCCCTGCCGTGTAGGCGACAAGAGACGCATTAGACGGCGATCCGGAGCTGTCCGAAGGTAAGCGCCTGTTGCCGGCCTCTTTCGGCACAAGCCCCCGCTCCGGAGCGCACCGCGGCCGGCAGGATGCTCTCTGCCGGCGAAGGTGCCGCTTCTCCGGCAAGGAAGCCTCTGCCGCTTCTCCAGCACACGGAGAGCGTGCTAGCTGCTGAAACGTGAAGAAAGAAGCTGCAGAACACTGGCACTGAGCGTGCAGCTTTCCAGCGGAGAGAAAAAGCTACTTTAACACTCTGCAAGCCTTTCCACTCCCAAAAACATGCACATGGAAGGAGCTGCTGCAAAACCGATGCTGTGCTCGCTGCTGCTCCTCCTGAAGCTCTGGCTGCTAAATCTGAGGCTTTCCTTCCAATTTCAAGCTGCAAAGCACTTGCTGAATTGCAGGGAAAGTCCGGGAGGCATTTGCTGTGCTGGCACACTTTCTCCTTCCTAGACAGAGTGGAAAAGCTTTTCCCTGCCGTGTAGGCGACAAGAGACGCATTAGACGGCGATCCGGAGCTGTCCGAAGGTAAGCGCCTGTTGCCGGCCTCTTTCGGCACAAGCCCCCGCTCCGGAGCGCACCGCGGCCGGCAGGATGCTCTCTGCCGGCGAAGGTGCCGCTTCTCCGGCAAGGAAGCCTCTGCCGCTTCTCCAGCACACGGAGAGCGTGCTAGCTGCTGAAACGTGAAGAAAGAAGCTGCAGAACACTGGCACTCAGCGTGCAGCTTTCCAGCGGAGAGAAAAAGCTACTTTAACACTCTGCAAGCCTTTCCACTCCCAAAAACATGCACATGGAAGGAGCTGCTGCAAAACCGATGCTGTGCTCGCTGCTGCTCCTCCTGAAGCTCTGGCTGCTAAATCTGAGGCTTTCCTTCCAATTTCAAGCTGCAAAGCACTTGCTGAATTGCAGGGAAAGTCCGGGAGGCATTTGCTGTGCTGGCACACTTTCTCCTTCCTAGACAGAGTGGAAAAGCTTTTCCCTGCCGTGTAGGCGACAAGAGACGCATTAGACGGCGATCCGGAGCTGTCCGAAGGTAAGCGCCTGTTGCCGGCCTCTTTCGGCACAAGCCCCCGCTCCGGAGCGCACCGCGGCCGGCAGGATGCTCTCTGCCGGCGAAGGTGCCGCTTCTCCGGCAAGGAAGCCTCTGCCGCTTCTCCAGCACACGGAGAGCGTGCTAGCTGCTGAAACGTGAAGAAAGAAGCTGCAGAACACTGGCACTGAGCGTGCAGCTTTCCAGCGGAGAGAAAAAGCTACTTTAACACTCTGCAAGCCTTTCCACTCCCAAAAACATGCACATGGAAGGAGCTGCTGCAAAACCGATGCTGTGCTCGCTGCTGCTCCTCCTGAAGCTCTGGCTGCTAAATCTGAGGCTTTCCTTCCAATTTCAAGCTGCAAAGCACTTGCTGAATTCCAGGGAAAGTCCGGGAGGCATTTGCTGTGCTGGCACACTTTCTCCTTCCTAGACAGAGTGGAAAAGCTTTTCCCTGCCGTGTAGGCGACAAGAGACGCATTAGACGGCGATCCGGAGCTGTCCGAAGGTAAGCGCCTGTTGCCGGCCTCTTTCGGCACAAGCCCCCGCTCCGGAGCGCACCGCGGCCGGCAGGATGCTCTCTGCCGGCGAAGGTGCCGCTTCTCCGGCAAGGAAGCCTCTGCCGCTTCTCCAGCACACGGAGAGCGTGCTAGCTGCTGAAACGTGAAGAAAGAAGCTGCAGAACACTGGCACTGAGCGTGCAGCTTTCCAGCGGAGAGAAAAAGCTACTTTAACACTCTGCAAGCCTTTCCACTCCCAAAAACATGCACATGGAAGGAGCTGCTGCAAAACCGATGCTGTGCTCGCTGCTGCTCCTCCTGAAGCTCTGGCTGCTAAATCTGAGGCTTTCCTTCCAATTTCAAGCTGCAAAGCACTTGCTGAATTGCAGGGAAAGTCCGGGAGGCATTTGCTGTGCTGGCACACTTTCTCCTTCCTAGACAGAGTGGAAAAGCTTTTCCCTGCCGTGTAGGCGACAAGAGACGCATTAGACGGCGATCCGGAGCTGTCCGAAGGTAAGCGCCTGTTGCCGGCCTCTTTCGGCACAAGCCCCCGCTCCGGAGCGCACCGCGGCCGGCAGGATGCTCTCTGCCGGCGAAGGTGCCGCTTCTCCGGCAAGGAAGCCTCTGCCGCTTCTCCAGCACACGGAGAGCGTGCTAGCTGCTGAAACGTGAAGAAAGAAGCTGCAGAACACTGGCACTGAGCGTGCAGCTTTCCAGCGGAGAGAAAAAGCTACTTTAACACTCTGCAAGCCTTTCCACTCCCAAAAACATGCACATGGAAGGAGCTGCTGCAAAACCGATGCTGTGCTCGCTGCTGCTCCTCCTGAAGCTCTGGCTGCTAAATCTGAGGCTTTCCTTCCAATTTCAAGCTGCAAAGCACTTGCTGAATTGCAGGGAAAGTCCGGGAGGCATTTGCTGTGCTGGCACACTTTCTCCTTCCTAGACAGAGTGGAAAAGCTTTTCCCTGCCGTGTAGGCGACAAGAGACGCATTAGACGGCGATCCGGAGCTGTCCGAAGGTAAGCGCCTGTTGCCGGCCTCTTTCGGCACAAGCCCCCGCTCCGGAGCGCACCGCGGCCGGCAGGATGCTCTCTGCCGGCGAAGGTGCCGCTTCTCCGGCAAGGAAGCCTCTGCCGCTTCTCCAGCACACGGAGAGCGTGCTAGCTGCTGAAACGTGAAGAAAGAAGCTGCAGAAGACTGGCACTGAGCGTGCAGCTTTCCAGCGGAGAGAAAAAGCTACTTTAACACTCTGCAAGCCTCTCAACTCCCAAAAACATACACATAGAAGGAGCTGCTGCAAAACCGATGCTGTGCTCGCTGCTGCTCCTCCTGAAGCTCTGGCTGCTAAATCTGAGGCTTTCCTTCCAATTTCAAGCTGCAAAGCACTTGCTGAATTCCAGGGAAAGTCCGGGAGGCATTTGCTGTGCTGGCACACTTTCTCCTTCCTAGACAGAGTGGAAAAGCTTTTCCCTGCCGTGTAGGCGACAAGAGACGCATTAGACGGCGATCCGGAGCTGTCCGAAGGTAAGCGCCTGTTGCCGGCCTCTTTCGGCACAAGCCCCCGCTCCGGAGCGCACCGCGGCCGGCAGGATGCTCTCTGCCGGCGAAGGTGCCGCTTCTCCGGCAAGGAAGCCTCTGCCGCTTCTCCAGCACACGGAGAGCGTGCTAGCTGCTGAAACGTGAAGAAAGAAGCTGCAGAACACTGGCACTGAGCGTGCAGCTTTCCAGCGGAGAGAAAAAGCTACTTTAACACTCTGCAAGCCTTTCCACTCCCAAAAACATGCACATGGAAGGAGCTGCTGCAAAACCGATGCTGTGCTCGCTGCTGCTCCTCCTGAAGCTCTGGCTGCTAAATCTGAGGCTTTCCTTCCAATTTCAAGCTGCAAAGCACTTGCTGAATTGCAGGGAAAGTCCGGGAGGCATTTGCTGTGCTGGCACACTTTCTCCTTCCTAGACAGAGTGGAAAAGCTTTTCCCTGCCGTGTAGGCGACAAGAGACGCATTAGACGGCGATCCGGAGCTGTCCGAAGGTAAGCGCCTGTTGCCGGCCTCTTTCGGCACAAGCCCCCGCTCCGGAGCGCACCGCGGCCGGCAGGATGCTCTCTGCCGGCGAAGGTGCCGCTTCTCCGGCAAGGAAGCCTCTGCCGCTTCTCCAGCACACGGAGAGCGTGCTAGCTGCTGAAACGTGAAGAAAGAAGCTGCAGAAGACTGGCACTGAGCGTGCAGCTTTCCAGCGGAGAGAAAAAGCTACTTTAACACTCTGCAAGCCTTTCCACTCCCAAAAACATGCACATGGAAGGAGCTGCTGCAAAACCGATGCTGTGCTCGCTGCTGCTCCTCCTGAAGCTCTGGCTGCTAAATCTGAGGCTTTCCTTCCAATTTCAAGCTGCAAAGCACTTGCTGAATTGCAGGGAAAGTCCGGGAGGCATTTGCTGTGCTGGCACACTTTCTCCTTCCTAGACAGAGTGGAAAAGCTTTTCCCTGCCGTGTAGGCGACAAGAGACGCATTAGACGGCGATCCGGAGCTGTCCGAAGGTAAGCGCCTGTTGCCGGCCTCTTTCGGCACAAGCCCCCGCTCCGGAGCGCACCGCGGCCGGCAGGATGCTCTCTGCCGGCGAAGGTGCCGCTTCTCCGGCAAGGAAGCCTCTGCCGCTTCTCCAGCACACGGAGAGCGTGCTAGCTGCTGAAACGTGAAGAAAGAAGCTGCAGAAGACTGGCACTGAGCGTGCAGCTTTCCAGCGGAGAGAAAAAGCTACTTTAACACTCTGCAAGCCTTTCCACTCCCAAAAACATGCACATGGAAGGAGCTGCTGCAAAACCGATGCTGTGCTCGCTGCTGCTCCTCCTGAAGCTCTGGCTGCTAAATCTGAGGCTTTCCTTCCAATTTCAAGCTGCAAAGCACTTGCTGAATTGCAGGGAAAGTCCGGGAGGCATTTGCTGTGCTGGCACACTTTCTCCTTCCTAGACAGAGTGGAAAAGCTTTTCCCTGCCGTGTAGGCGACAAGAGACGCATTAGACGGCGATCCGGAGCTGTCCGAAGGTAAGCGCCTGTTGCCGGCCTCTTTCGGCACAAGCCCCCGCTCCGGAGCGCACCGCGGCCGGCAGGATGCTCTCTGCCGGCGAAGGTGCCGCTTCTCCGGCAAGGAAGCCTCTGCCGCTTCTCCAGCACACGGAGAGCGTGCTAGCTGCTGAAACGTGAAGAAAGAAGCTGCAGAACACTGGCACTGAGCATGCAGCTTTCCAGCGGAGAGAAAAAGCTACTTTAACACTCTGCAAGCCTCTCAACTCCCAAAAACATACACATAGAAGGAGCTGCTGCAAAACCGATGCTGTGCTCGCTGCTGCTCCTCCTGAAGCTCTGGCTGCTAAATCTGAGGCTTTCCTTCCAATTTCAAGCTGCAAAGCACTTGCTGAATTCCAGGGAAAGTCCGGGAGGCATTTGCTGTGCTGGCACACTTTCTCCTTCCTAGACAGAGTGGAAAAGCTTTTCCCTGCCGTGTAGGCGACAAGAGACGCATTAGACGGCGATCCGGAGCTGTCCGAAGGTAAGCGCCTGTTGCCGGCCTCTTTCGGCACAAGCCCCCGCTCCGGAGCGCACCGCGGCCGGCAGGATGCTCTCTGCCGGCGAAGGTGCCGCTTCTCCGGCAAGGAAGCCTCTGCCGCTTCTCCAGCACACGGAGAGCGTGCTAGCTGCTGAAACGTGAAGAAAGAAGCTGCAGAAGACTGGCACTGAGCGTGCAGCTTTCCAGCGGAGAGAAAAAGCTACTTTAACACTCTGCAAGCCTTTCCACTCCCAAAAACATGCACATGGAAGGAGCTGCTGCAAAACCGATGCTGTGCTCGCTGCTGCTCCTCCTGAAGCTCTGGCTGCTAAATCTGAGGCTTTCCTTCCAATTTCAAGCTGCAAAGCACTTGCTGAATTGCAGGGAAAGTCCGGGAGGCATTTGCTGTGCTGGCACACTTTCTCCTTCCTAGACAGAGTGGAAAAGCTTTTCCCTGCCGTGTAGGCGACAAGAGACGCATTAGACGGCGATCCGGAGCTGTCCGAAGGTAAGCGCCTGTTGCCGGCCTCTTTCGGCACAAGCCCCCGCTCCGGAGCGCACCGCGGCCGGCAGGATGCTCTCTGCCGGCGAAGGTGCCGCTTCTCCGGCAAGGAAGCCTCTGCCGCTTCTCCAGCACACGGAGAGCGTGCTAGCTGCTGAAACGTGAAGAAAGAAGCTGCAGAAGACTGGCACTGAGCGTGCAGCTTTCCAGCGGAGAGAAAAAGCTACTTTAACACTCTGCAAGCCTTTCCACTCCCAAAAACATGCACATGGAAGGAGCTGCTGCAAAACCGATGCTGTGCTCGCTGCTGCTCCTCCTGAAGCTCTGGCTGCTAAATCTGAGGCTTTCCTTCCAATTTCAAGCTGCAAAGCACTTGCTGAATTGCAGGGAAAGTCCGGGAGGCATTTGCTGTGCTGGCACACTTTCTCCTTCCTAGACAGAGTGGAAAAGCTTTTCCCTGCCGTGTAGGCGACAAGAGACGCATTAGACGGCGATCCGGAGCTGTCCGAAGGTAAGCGCCTGTTGCCGGCCTCTTTCGGCACAAGCCCCCGCTCCGGAGCGCACCGCGGCCGGCAGGATGCTCTCTGCCGGCGAAGGTGCCGCTTCTCCGGCAAGGAAGCCTCTGCCGCTTCTCCAGCACACGGAGAGCGTGCTAGCTGCTGAAACGTGAAGAAAGAAGCTGCAGAAGACTGGCACTGAGCGTGCAGCTTTCCAGCGGAGAGAAAAAGCTACTTTAACACTCTGCAAGCCTTTCCACTCCCAAAAACATGCACATGGAAGGAGCTGCTGCAAAACCGATGCTGTGCTCGCTGCTGCTCCTCCTGAAGCTCTGGCTGCTAAATCTGAGGCTTTCCTTCCAATTTCAAGCTGCAAAGCACTTGCTGAATTGCAGGGAAAGTCCGGGAGGCATTTGCTGTGCTGGCACACTTTCTCCTTCCTAGACAGAGTGGAAAAGCTTTTCCCTGCCGTGTAGGCGACAAGAGACGCATTAGACGGCGATCCGGAGCTGTCCGAAGGTAAGCGCCTGTTGCCGGCCTCTTTCGGCACAAGCCCCCGCTCCGGAGCGCACCGCGGCCGGCAGGATGCTCTCTGCCGGCGAAGGTGCCGCTTCTCCGGCAAGGAAGCCTCTGCCGCTTCTCCAGCACACGGAGAGCGTGCTAGCTGCTGAAACGTGAAGAAAGAAGCTGCAGAAGACTGGCACTGAGCGTGCAGCTTTCCAGCGGAGAGAAAAAGCTACTTTAACACTCTGCAAGCCTTTCCACTCCCAAAAACATGCACATGGAAGGAGCTGCTGCAAAACCGATGCTGTGCTCGCTGCTGCTCCTCCTGAAGCTCTGGCTGCTAAATCTGAGGCTTTCCTTCCAATTTCAAGCTGCAAAGCACTTGCTGAATTGCAGGGAAAGTCCGGGAGGCATTTGCTGTGCTGGCACACTTTCTCCTTCCTAGACAGAGTGGAAAAGCTTTTCCCTGCCGTGTAGGCGACAAGAGACGCATTAGACGGCGATCCGGAGCTGTCCGAAGGTAAGCGCCTGTTGCCGGCCTCTTTCGGCACAAGCCCCCGCTCCGGAGCGCACCGCGGCCGGCAGGATGCTCTCTGCCGGCGAAGGTGCCGCTTCTCCGGCAAGGAAGCCTCTGCCGCTTCTCCAGCACACGGAGAGCGTGCTAGCTGCTGAAACGTGAAGAAAGAAGCTGCAGAAGACTGGCACTGAGCGTGCAGCTTTCCAGCGGAGAGAAAAAGCTACTTTAACACTCTGCAAGCCTTTCCACTCCCAAAAACATGCACATGGAAGGAGCTGCTGCAAAACCGATGCTGTGCTCGCTGCTGCTCCTCCTGAAGCTCTGGCTGCTAAATCTGAGGCTTTCCTTCCAATTTCAAGCTGCAAAGCACTTGCTGAATTGCAGGGAAAGTCCGGGAGGCATTTGCTGTGCTGGCACACTTTCTCCTTCCTAGACAGAGTGGAAAAGCTTTTCCCTGCCGTGTAGGCGACAAGAGACGCATTAGACGGCGATCCGGAGCTGTCCGAAGGTAAGCGCCTGTTGCCGGCCTCTTTCGGCACAAGCCCCCGCTCCGGAGCGCACCGCGGCCGGCAGGATGCTCTCTGCCGGCGAAGGTGCCGCTTCTCCGGCAAGGAAGCCTCTGCCGCTTCTCCAGCACACGGAGAGCGTGCTAGCTGCTGAAACGTGAAGAAAGAAGCTGCAGAAGACTGGCACTGAGCGTGCAGCTTTCCAGCGGAGAGAAAAAGCTACTTTAACACTCTGCAAGCCTTTCCACTCCCAAAAACATGCACATGGAAGGAGCTGCTGCAAAACCGATGCTGTGCTCGCTGCTGCTCCTCCTGAAGCTCTGGCTGCTAAATCTGAGGCTTTCCTTCCAATTTCAAGCTGCAAAGCACTTGCTGAATTGCAGGGAAAGTCCGGGAGGCATTTGCTGTGCTGGCACACTTTCTCCTTCCTAGACAGAGTGGAAAAGCTTTTCCCTGCCGTGTAGGCGACAAGAGACGCATTAGACGGCGATCCGGAGCTGTCCGAAGGTAAGCGCCTGTTGCCGGCCTCTTTCGGCACAAGCCCCCGCTCCGGAGCGCACCGCGGCCGGCAGGATGCTCTCTGCCGGCGAAGGTGCCGCTTCTCCGGCAAGGAAGCCTCTGCCGCTTCTCCAGCACACGGAGAGCGTGCTAGCTGCTGAAACGTGAAGAAAGAAGCTGCAGAACACTGGCACTGAGCGTGCAGCTTTCCAGCGGAGAGAAAAAGCTACTTTAACACTCTGCAAGCCTTTCCACTCCCAAAAACATGCACATGGAAGGAGCTGCTGCAAAACCGATGCTGTGCTCGCTGCTGCTCCTCCTGAAGCTCTGGCTGCTAAATCTGAGGCTTTCCTTCCAATTTCAAGCTGCAAAGCACTTGCTGAATTGCAGGGAAAGTCCGGGAGGCATTTGCTGTGCTGGCACACTTTCTCCTTCCTAGACAGAGTGGAAAAGCTTTTCCCTGCCGTGTAGGCGACAAGAGACGCATTAGACTGCGATCCGGAGCTGTCCGAAGGTAAGCGCCTGTTGCCGGCCTCTTTCGGCACAAGCCCCCGCTCCGGAGCGCACCGCGGCCGGCAGGATGCTCTCTGCCGGCGAAGGTGCCGCTTCTCCGGCAAGGAAGCCTCTGCCGCTTCTCCAGCACACGGAGAGCGTGCTAGCTGCTGAAACGTGAAGAAAGAAGCTGCAGAAGACTGGCACTGAGCGTGCAGCTTTCCAGCGGAGAGAAAAAGCTACTTTAACACTCTGCAAGCCTTTCCACTCCCAAAAACATGCACATGGAAGGAGCTGCTGCAAAACCGATGCTGTGCTCGCTGCTGCTCCTCCTGAAGCTCTGGCTGCTAAATCTGAGGCTTTCCTTCCAATTTCAAGCTGCAAAGCACTTGCTGAATTGCAGGGAAAGTCCGGGAGGCATTTGCTGTGCTGGCACACTTTCTCCTTCCTAGACAGAGTGGAAAAGCTTTTCCCTGCCGTGTAGGCGACAAGAGACGCATTAGACGGCGATCCGGAGCTGTCCGAAGGTAAGCGCCTGTTGCCGGCCTCTTTCGGCACAAGCCCCCGCTCCGGAGCGCACCGCGGCCGGCAGGATGCTCTCTGCCGGCGAAGGTGCCGCTTCTCCGGCAAGGAAGCCTCTGCCGCTTCTCCAGCACACGGAGAGCGTGCTAGCTGCTGAAACGTGAAGAAAGAAGCTGCAGAAGACTGGCACTGAGCGTGCAGCTTTCCAGCGGAGAGAAAAAGCTACTTTAACACTCTGCAAGCCTTTCCACTCCCAAAAACATGCACATGGAAGGAGCTGCTGCAAAACCGATGCTGTGCTCGCTGCTGCTCCTCCTGAAGCTCTGGCTGCTAAATCTGAGGCTTTCCTTCCAATTTCAAGCTGCAAAGCACTTGCTGAATTGCAGGGAAAGTCCGGGAGGCATTTGCTGTGCTGGCACACTTTCTCCTTCCTAGACAGAGTGGAAAAGCTTTTCCCTGCCGTGTAGGCGACAAGAGACGCATTAGACGGCGATCCGGAGCTGTCCGAAGGTAAGCGCCTGTTGCCGGCCTCTTTCGGCACAAGCCCCCGCTCCGGAGCGCACCGCGGCCGGCAGGATGCTCTCTGCCGGCGAAGGTGCCGCTTCTCCGGCAAGGAAGCCTCTGCCGCTTCTCCAGCACACGGAGAGCGTGCTAGCTGCTGAAACGTGAAGAAAGAAGCTGCAGAAGACTGGCACTGAGCGTGCAGCTTTCCAGCGGAGAGAAAAAGCTACTTTAACACTCTGCAAGCCTTTCCACTCCCAAAAACATGCACATGGAAGGAGCTGCTGCAAAACCGATGCTGTGCTCGCTGCTGCTCCTCCTGAAGCTCTGGCTGCTAAATCTGAGGCTTTCCTTCCAATTTCAAGCTGCAAAGCACTTGCTGAATTGCAGGGAAAGTCCGGGAGGCATTTGCTGTGCTGGCACACTTTCTCCTTCCTAGACAGAGTGGAAAAGCTTTTCCCTGCCGTGTAGGCGACAAGAGACGCATTAGACTGCGATCCGGAGCTGTCCGAAGGTAAGCGCCTGTTGCCGGCCTCTTTCGGCACAAGCCCCCGCTCCGGAGCGCACCGCGGCCGGCCGGATGCTCTCTGCCGGCGAAGGTGCCGCTTCTCCGGCAAGGAAGCCTCTGCCGCTTCTCCAGCACACGGAGAGCGTGCTAGCTGCTGAAACGTGAAGAAAGAAGCTGCAGAAGACTGGCACTGAGCGTGCAGCTTTCCAGCGGAGAGAAAAAGCTACTTTAACACTCTGCAAGCCTCTCAACTCCCAAAAACATACACATGGAAGGAGCTGCTGCAAAACCGATGCTGTGCTCGCTGCTGCTCCTCCTGAAGCTCTGGCTGCTAAATCTGAGGCTTTCCTTCCAATTTCAAGCTGCAAAGCACTTGCTGAATTGCAGGGAAAGTCCGGGAGGCATTTGCTGTGCTGGCACACTTTCTCCTTCCTAGACAGAGTGGAAAAGCTTTTCCCTGCCGTGTAGGCGACAAGAGACGCATTAGACGGCGATCCGGAGCTGTCCGAAGGTAAGCGCCTGTTGCCGGCCTCTTTCGGCACAAGCCCCCGCTCCGGAGCGCACCGCGGCCGGCAGGATGCTCTCTGCCGGCGAAGGTGCCGCTTCTCCGGCAAGGAAGCCTCTGCCGCTTCTCCAGCACACGGAGAGCGTGCTAGCTGCTGAAACGTGAAGAAAGAAGCTGCAGAAGACTGGCACTGAGCGTGCAGCTTTCCAGCGGAGAGAAAAAGCTACTTTAACACTCTGCAAGCCTTTCCACTCCCAAAAACATGCACATGGAAGGAGCTGCTGCAAAACCGATGCTGTGCTCGCTGCTGCTCCTCCTGAAGCTCTGGCTGCTAAATCTGAGGCTTTCCTTCCAATTTCAAGCTGCAAAGCACTTGCTGAATTGCAGGGAAAGTCCGGGAGGCATTTGCTGTGCTGGCACACTTTCTCCTTCCTAGACAGAGTGGAAAAGCTTTTCCCTGCCGTGTAGGCGACAAGAGACGCATTAGACGGCGATCCGGAGCTGTCCGAAGGTAAGCGCCTGTTGCCGGCCTCTTTCGGCACAAGCCCCCGCTCCGGAGCGCACCGCGGCCGGCCGGATGCTCTCTGCCGGCGAAGGTGCCCCTTCTCCGGCAAGGAAGCCTCTGCCGCTTCTCCAGCACACGGAGAGCGTGCTAGCTGCTGAAACGTGAAGAAAGAAGCTGCAGAAGACTGGCACTGAGCGTGCAGCTTTCCAGCGGAGAGAAAAAGCTACTTTAACACTCTGCAAGCCTCTCCACTCCCAAAAACATGCACATGGAAGGAGCTGCTGCAAAACCGATGCTGTGCTCGCTGCTGCTCCTCCTGAAGCTCTGGCTGCTAAATCTGAGGCTTTCCTTCCAATTTCAAGCTGCAAAGCACTTGCTGAATTCCAGGGAAAGTCCGGGAGGCATTTGCTGTGCTGGCACACTTTCTCCTTCCTAGACAGAGTGGAAAAGCTTTTCCCTGCCGTGTAGGCGACAAGAGACGCATTAGACTGCGATCCGGAGCTGTCCGAAGGTAAGCGCCTGTTGCCGGCCTCTTTCGGCACAAGCCCCCGCTCCGGAGCGCACCGCGGCCGGCAGGATGCTCTCTGCCGGCGAAGGTGCCGCTTCTCCGGCAAGGAAGCCTCTGCCGCTTCTCCAGCACACGGAGAGCGTGCTAGCTGCTGAAACGTGAAGAAAGAAGCTGCAGAAGACTGGCACTGAGCGTGCAGCTTTCCAGCGGAGAGAAAAAGCTACTTTAACACTCTGCAAGCCTTTCCACTCCCAAAAACATGCACATGGAAGGAGCTGCTGCAAAACCGATGCTGTGCTCGCTGCTGCTCCTCCTGAAGCTCTGGCTGCTAAATCTGAGGCTTTCCTTCCAATTTCAAGCTGCAAAGCACTTGCTGAATTGCAGGGAAAGTCCGGGAGGCATTTGCTGTGCTGGCACACTTTCTCCTTCCTAGACAGAGTGGAAAAGCTTTTCCCTGCCGTGTAGGCGACAAGAGACGCATTAGACGGCGATCCGGAGCTGTCCGAAGGTAAGCGCCTGTTGCCGGCCTCTTTCGGCACAAGCCCCCGCTCCGGAGCGCACCGCGGCCGGCAGGATGCTCTCTGCCGCCGAAGGTGCCGCTTCTCCGGCAAGGAAGCCTCTGCCGCTTCTCCAGCACACGGAGAGCGTGCTAGCTGCTGAAACGTGAAGAAAGAAGCTGCAGAAGTCTGGCACTGAGCGTGCAGCTTTCCAGCGGAGAGAAAAAGCTACTTTAACACTCTGCAAGCCTCTCAACTCCCAAAAACATGCACATGGAAGGAGCTGCTGCAAAACCGATGCTGTGCTCGCTGCTGCTCCTCCTGAAGCTCTGGCTGCTAAATCTGAGGCTTTCCTTCCAATTTCAAGCTGCAAAGCACTTGCTGAATTCCAGGGAAAGTCCGGGAGGCATTTGCTGTGCTGGCACACTTTCTCCTTCCTAGACAGAGTGGAAAAGCTTTTCCCTGCCGTGTAGGCGACAAGAGACGCATTAGACGGCGATCCGGAGCTATCCGAAGGTAAGCGCCTGTTGCCGGCCTCTTTCGGCACAAGCCCCCGCTCCGGAGCGCACCGCGGCCGGCAGGATGCTCTCTGCCGGCGAAGGTGCCGCTTCTCCGGCAAGGAAGCCTCTGCCGCTTCTCCAGCACACGGAGAGCGTGCTAGCTGCTGAAACGTGAAGAAAGAAGCTGCAGAAGACTGGCACTGAGCGTGCAGCTTTCCAGCGGAGAGAAAAAGCTACTTTAACACTCTGCAAGCCTTTCCACTCCCAAAAACATGCACATGGAAGGAGCTGCTGCAAAACCGATGCTGTGCTCGCTGCTGCTCCTCCTGAAGCTCTGGCTGCTAAATCTGAGGCTTTCCTTCCAATTTCAAGCTGCAAAGCACTTGCTGAATTCCAGGGAAAGTCCGGGAGGCATTTGCTGTGCTGGCACACTTTCTCTTTCCTAGACAGAGTGGAAAAGCTTTTCCCTGCCGTGTAGGCGACAAGAGACGCATTAGACTGCGATCCGGAGCTATCCGAAGGTAAGCGCCTGCTGCCGGCCTCTTTCGGCACAAGCCCCCGCTCCGGAGCGCACCGCGGCCGGCAGGATGCTCTCTGCCGGCGAAGGTGCCGCTTCTCCGGCAAGGAAGCCTCTGCCGCTTCTCCAGCACACGGAGAGCGTGCTAGCTGCTGAAACGTGAAGAAAGAAGCTGCAGAAGACTGGCACTGAGCGTGCAGCTTTCCAGCGGAGAGAAAAAGCTACTTTAACACTCTGCAAGCCTTTCCACTCCCAAAAACATGCACATGGAAGGAGCTGCTGCAAAACCGATGCTGTGCTCGCTGCTGCTCCTCCTGAAGCTCTGGCTGCTAAATCTGAGGCTTTCCTTCCAATTTCAAGCTGCAAAGCACTTGCTGAATTGCAGGGAAAGTCCGGGAGGCATTTGCTGTGCTGGCACACTTTCTCCTTCCTAGACAGAGTGGAAAAGCTTTTCCCTGCCGTGTAGGCGACAAGAGACGCATTAGACGGCGATCCGGAGCTGTCCGAAGGTAAGCGCCTGTTGCCGGTCTCTTTCGGCACAAGCCCCCGCTCCGGAGCGCACCGCGGCCGGCAGGATGCTCTCTGCCGGCGAAGGTGCCGCTTCTCCGGCAAGGAAGCCTCTGCCGCTTCTCCAGCACACGGAGAGCGTGCTAGCTGCTGAAACGTGAAGAAAGAAGCTGCAGAAGACTGGCACTGAGCGTGCAGCTTTCCAGCGGAGAGAAAAAGCTACTTTAACACTCTGCAAGCCTCTCAACTCCCAAAAACATGCACATGGAAGGAGCTGCTGCAAAACCGATGCTGTGCTCGCTGCTGCTCCTCCTGAAGCTCTGGCTGCTAAATCTGAGGCTTTCCTTCCAATTTCAAGCTGCAAAGCACTTGCTGAATTCCAGGGAAAGTCCGGGAGGCATTTGCTGTGCTGGCACACTTTCTCCTTCCTAGACAGAGTGGAAAAGCTTTTCCCTGCCGTGTAGGCGACAAGAGACGCATTAGACGGCGATCCGGAGCTATCCGAAGGTAAGCGCCTGTTGCCGGCCTCTTTCGGCACAAGCCCCCGCTCCGGAGCGCACCGCGGCCGGCAGGATGCTCTCTGCCGCCGAAGGTGCCGCTTCTCCGGCAAGGAAGCCTCTGCCGCTTCTCCAGCACACGGAGAGCGTGCTAGCTGCTGAAACGTGAAGAAAGAAGCTGCAGAAGACTGGCACTGAGCGTGCAGCTTTCCAGCGGAGAGAAAAAGCTACTTTAACACTCTGCAAGCCTCTCAACTCCCAAAAACATGCACATGGAAGGAGCTGCTGCAAAACCGATGCTGTGCTCGCTGCTGCTCCTCCTGAAGCTCTGGCTGCTAAATCTGAGGCTTTCCTTCCAATTTCAAGCTGCAAAGCACTTGCTGAATTCCAGGGAAAGTCCGGGAGGCATTTGCTGTGCTGGCACACTTTCTCCTTCCTAGACAGAGTGGAAAAGCTTTTCCCTGCCGTGTAGGCGACAAGAGACGCATTAGACGGCGATCCGGAGCTATCCGAAGGTAAGCGCCTGTTGCCGGCCTCTTTCGGCACAAGCCCCCGCTCCGGAGCGCACCGCGGCCGGCAGGATGCTCTCTGCCGGCGAAGGTGCCGCTTCTCCGGCAAGGAAGCCTCTGCCGCTTCTCCAGCACACGGAGAGCGTGCTAGCTGCTGAAACGTGAAGAAAGAAGCTGCAGAAGACTGGCACTGAGCGTGCAGCTTTCCAGCGGAGAGAAAAAGCTACTTTAACACTCTGCAAGCCTTTCCACTCCCAAAAACATGCACATGGAAGGAGCTGCTGCAAAACCGATGCTGTGCTCGCTGCTGCTCCTCCTGAAGCTCTGGCTGCTAAATCTGAGGCTTTCCTTCCAATTTCAAGCTGCAAAGCACTTGCTGAATTCCAGGGAAAGTCCGGGAGGCATTTGCTGTGCTGGCACACTTTCTCTTTCCTAGACAGAGTGGAAAAGCTTTTCCCTGCCGTGTAGGCGACAAGAGACGCATTAGACTGCGATCCGGAGCTATCCGAAGGTAAGCGCCTGCTGCCGGCCTCTTTCGGCACAAGCCCCCGCTCCGGAGCGCACCGCGGCCGGCAGGATGCTCTCTGCCGGCGAAGGTGCCGCTTCTCCGGCAAGGAAGCCTCTGCCGCTTCTCCAGCACACGGAGAGCGTGCTAGCTGCTGAAACGTGAAGAAAGAAGCTGCAGAAGACTGGCACTGAGCGTGCAGCTTTCCAGCGGAGAGAAAAAGCTACTTTAACACTCTGCAAGCCTTTCCACTCCCAAAAACATGCACATGGAAGGAGCTGCTGCAAAACCGATGCTGTGCTCGCTGCTGCTCCTCCTGAAGCTCTGGCTGCTAAATCTGAGGCTTTCCTTCCAATTTCAAGCTGCAAAGCACTTGCTGAATTGCAGGGAAAGTCCGGGAGGCATTTGCTGTGCTGGCACACTTTCTCCTTCCTAGACAGAGTGGAAAAGCTTTTCCCTGCCGTGTAGGCGACAAGAGACGCATTAGACGGCGATCCGGAGCTGTCCGAAGGTAAGCGCCTGTTGCCGGCCTCTTTCGGCACAAGCCCCCGCTCCGGAGCGCACCGCGGCCGGCAGGATGCTCTCTGCCGGCGAAGGTGCCGCTTCTCCGGCAAGGAAGCCTCTGCCGCTTCTCCAGCACACGGAGAGCGTGCTAGCTGCTGAAACGTGAAGAAAGAAGCTGCAGAAGACTGGCACTGAGCGTGCAGCTTTCCAGCGGAGAGAAAAAGCTACTTTAACACTCTGCAAGCCTTTCCACTCCCAAAAACATGCACATGGAAGGAGCTGCTGCAAAACCGATGCTGTGCTCGCTGCTGCTCCTCCTGAAGCTCTGGCTGCTAAATCTGAGGCTTTCCTTCCAATTTCAAGCTGCAAAGCACTTGCTGAATTGCAGGGAAAGTCCGGGAGGCATTTGCTGTGCTGGCACACTTTCTCCTTCCTAGACAGAGCGGAAAAGCTTTTCCCTGCCGTGTAGGCGACAAGAGACGCATTAGACGGCGATCCGGAGCTGTCCGAAGGTAAGCGCCTGTTGCCGGCCTCTTTCGGCACAAGCCCCCGCTCCGGAGCGCACCGCGGCCGGCAGGATGCTCTCTGCCGGCGAAGGTGCCGCTTCTCCGGCAAGGAAGCCTCTGCCGCTTCTCCAGCACACGGAGAGCGTGCTAGCTGCTGAAACGTGAAGAAAGAAGCTGCAGAAGACTGGCACTGAGCGTGCAGCTTTCCAGCGGAGAGAAAAAGCTACTTTAACACTCTGCAAGCCTTTCCACTCCCAAAAACATGCACATGGAAGGAGCTGCTGCAAAACCGATGCTGTGCTCGCTGCTGCTCCTCCTGAAGCTCTGGCTGCTAAATCTGAGGCTTTCCTTCCAATTTCAAGCTGCAAAGCACTTGCTGAATTCCAGGGAAAGTCCGGGAGGCATTTGCTGTGCTGGCACACTTTCTCCTTCCTAGACAGAGTGGAAAAGCTTTTCCCTGCCGTGTAGGCGACAAGAGACGCATTAGACGGCGATCCGGAGCTGTCCGAAGGTAAGCGCCTGTTGCCGGCCTCTTTCGGCACAAGCCCCCGCTCCGGAGCGCACCGCGGCCGGCAGGATGCTCTCTGCCGGCGAAGGTGCCGCTTCTCCGGCAAGGAAGCCTCTGCCGCTTCTCCAGCACACGGAGAGCGTGCTAGCTGCTGAAACGTGAAGAAAGAAGCTGCAGAAGACTGGCACTGAGCGTGCAGCTTTCCAGCGGAGAGAAAAAGCTACTTTAACACTCTGCAAGCCTTTCCACTCCCAAAAACATGCACATGGAAGGAGCTGCTGCAAAACCGATGCTGTGCTCGCTGCTGCTCCTCCTGAAGCTCTGGCTGCTAAATCTGAGGCTTTCCTTCCAATTTCAAGCTGCAAAGCACTTGCTGAATTGCAGGGAAAGTCCGGGAGGCATTTGCTGTGCTGGCACACTTTCTCCTTCCTAGACAGAGTGGAAAAGCTTTTCCCTGCCGTGTAGGCGACAAGAGACGCATTAGACGGCGATCCGGAGCTGTCCGAAGGTAAGCGCCTGTTGCCGGCCTCTTTCGGCACAAGCCCCCGCTCCGGAGCGCACCGCGGCCGGCAGGATGCTCTCTGCCGGCGAAGGTGCCGCTTCTCCGGCAAGGAAGCCTCTGCCGCTTCTCCAGCACACGGAGAGCGTGCTAGCTGCTGAAACGTGAAGAAAGAAGCTGCAGAAGACTGGCACTGAGCGTGCAGCTTTCCAGCGGAGAGAAAAAGCTACTTTAACACTCTGCAAGCCTCTCAACTCCCAAAAACATGCACATGGAAGGAGCTGCTGCAAAACCGATGCTGTGCTCGCTGCTGCTCCTCCTGAAGCTCTGGCTGCTAAATCTGAGGCTTTCCTTCCAATTTCAAGCTGCAAAGCACTTGCTGAATTGCAGGGAAAGTCCGGGAGGCATTTGCTGTGCTGGCACACTTTCTCCTTCCTAGACAGAGTGGAAAAGCTTTTCCCTGCCGTGTAGGCGACAAGAGACGCATTAGACGGCGATCCGGAGCTATCCGAAGGTAAGCGCCTGTTGCCGGCCTCTTTCGGCACAAGCCCCCGCTCCGGAGCGCACCGCGGCCGGCAGGATGCTCTCTGCCGGCGAAGGTGCCGCTTCTCCGGCAAGGAAGCCTCTGCCGCTTCTCCAGCACACGGAGAGCGTGCTAGCTGCTGAAACGTGAAGAAAGAAGCTGCAGAAGACTGGCACTGAGCGTGCAGCTTTCCAGCGGAGAGAAAAAGCTACTTTAACACTCTGCAAGCCTTTCCACTCCCAAAAACATGCACATGGAAGGAGCTGCTGCAAAACCGATGCTGTGCTCGCTGCTGCTCCTCCTGAAGCTCTGGCTGCTAAATCTGAGGCTTTCCTTCCAATTTCAAGCTGCAAAGCACTTGCTGAATTCCAGGGAAAGTCCGGGAGGCATTTGCTGTGCTGGCACACTTTCTCCTTCCTAGACAGAGTGGAAAAGCTTTTCCCTGCCGTGTAGGCGACAAGAGACGCATTAGACGGCGATCCGGAGCTGTCCGAAGGTAAGCGCCTGTTGCCGGCCTCTTTCGGCACAAGTCCCCGCTCCGGAGCGCACCGCGGCCGGCAGGATGCTCTCTGCCGGCGAAGGTGCCGCTTCTCCGGCAAGGAAGCCTCTGCCGCTTCTCCAGCACACGGAGAGCGTGCTAGCTGCTGAAACGTGAAGAAAGAAGCTGCAGAAGACTGGCACTGAGCGTGCAGCTTTCCAGCGGAGAGAAAAAGCTACTTTAACACTCTGCAAGCCTTTCCACTCCCAAAAACATGCACATGGAAGGAGCTGCTGCAAAACCGATGCTGTGCTCGCTGCTGCTCCTCCTGAAGCTCTGGCTGCTAAATCTGAGGCTTTCCTTCCAATTTCAAGCTGCAAAGCACTTGCTGAATTGCAGGGAAAGTCCGGGAGGCATTTGCTGTGCTGGCACACTTTCTCCTTCCTAGACAGAGTGGAAAAGCTTTTCCCTGCCGTGTAGGCGACAAGAGACGCATTAGACGGCGATCCGGAGCTGTCCGAAGGTAAGCGCCTGTTGCCGGCCTCTTTCGGCACAAGCCCCCGCTCCGGAGCGCACCGCGGCCGGCAGGATGCTCTCTGCCGGCGAAGGTGCCGCTTCTCCGGCAAGGAAGCCTCTGCCGCTTCTCCAGCACACGGAGAGCGTGCTAGCTGCTGAAACGTGAAGAAAGAAGCTGCAGAAGACTGGCACTGAGCGTGCAGCTTTCCAGCGGAGAGAAAAAGCTACTTTAACACTCTGCAAGCCTTTCCACTCCCAAAAACATGCACATGGAAGGAGCTGCTGCAAAACCGATGCTGTGCTCGCTGCTGCTCCTCCTGAAGCTCTGGCTGCTAAATCTGAGGCTTTCCTTCCAATTTCAAGCTGCAAAGCACTTGCTGAATTGCAGGGAAAGTCCGGGAGGCATTTGCTGTGCTGGCACACTTTCTCCTTCCTAGACAGAGTGGAAAAGCTTTTCCCTGCCGTGTAGGCGACAAGAGACGCATTAGACGGCGATCCGGAGCTGTCCGAAGGTAAGCGCCTGTTGCCGGCCTCTTTCGGCACAAGCCCCCGCTCCGGAGCGCACCGCGGCCGGCAGGATGCTCTCTGCCGGCGAAGGTGCCGCTTCTCCGGCAAGGAAGCCTCTGCCGCTTCTCCAGCACACGGAGAGCGTGCTAGCTGCTGAAACGTGAAGAAAGAAGCTGCAGAAGACTGGCACTGAGCGTGCAGCTTTCCAGCGGAGAGAAAAAGCTACTTTAACACTCTGCAAGCCTCTCAACTCCCAAAAACATGCACATGGAAGGAGCTGCTGCAAAACCGATGCTGTGCTCGCTGCTGCTCCTCCTGAAGCTCTGGCTGCTAAATCTGAGGCTTTCCTTCCAATTTCAAGCTGCAAAGCACTTGCTGAATTCCAGGGAAAGTCCGGGAGGCATTTGCTGTGCTGGCACACTTTCTCCTTCCTAGACAGAGTGGAAAAGCTTTTCCCTGCCGTGTAGGCGACAAGAGACGCATTAGACGGCGATCCGGAGCTATCCGAAGGTAAGCGCCTGTTGCCGGCCTCTTTCGGCACAAGCCCCCGCTCCGGAGCGCACCGCGGCCGGCAGGATGCTCTCTGCCGGCGAAGGTGCCGCTTCTCCGGCAAGGAAGCCTCTGCCGCTTCTCCAGCACACGGAGAGCGTGCTAGCTGCTGAAACGTGAAGAAAGAAGCTGCAGAAGACTGGCACTGAGCGTGCAGCTTTCCAGCGGAGAGAAAAAGCTACTTTAACACTCTGCAAGCCTTTCCACTCCCAAAAACATGCACATGGAAGGAGCTGCTGCAAAACCGATGCTGTGCTCGCTGCTGCTCCTCCTGAAGCTCTGGCTGCTAAATCTGAGGCTTTCCTTCCAATTTCAAGCTGCAAAGCACTTGCTGAATTCCAGGGAAAGTCCGGGAGGCATTTGCTGTGCTGGCACACTTTCTCCTTCCTAGACAGAGTGGAAAAGCTTTTCCCTGCCGTGTAGGCGACAAGAGACGCATTAGACGGCGATCCGGAGCTGTCCGAAGGTAAGCGCCTGTTGCCGGCCTCTTTCGGCACAAGCCCCCGCTCCGGAGCGCACCGCGGCCGGCAGGATGCTCTCTGCCGGCGAAGGTGCCGCTTCTCCGGCAAGGAAGCCTCTGCCGCTTCTCCAGCACACGGAGAGCGTGCTAGCTGCTGAAACGTGAAGAAAGAAGCTGCAGAAGACTGGCACTGAGCGTGCAGCTTTCCAGCGGAGAGAAAAAGCTACTTTAACACTCTGCAAGCCTTTCCACTCCCAAAAACATGCACATGGAAGGAGCTGCTGCAAAACCGATGCTGTGCTCGCTGCTGCTCCTCCTGAAGCTCTGGCTGCTAAATCTGAGGCTTTCCTTCCAATTTCAAGCTGCAAAGCACTTGCTGAATTGCAGGGAAAGTCCGGGAGGCATTTGCTGTGCTGGCACACTTTCTCCTTCCTAGACAGAGTGGAAAAGCTTTTCCCTGCCGTGTAGGCGACAAGAGACGCATTAGACGGCGATCCGGAGCTGTCCGAAGGTAAGCGCCTGTTGCCGGCCTCTTTCGGCACAAGCCCCCGCTCCGGAGCGCACCGCGGCCGGCAGGATGCTCTCTGCCGGCGAAGGTGCCGCTTCTCCGGCAAGGAAGCCTCTGCCGCTTCTCCAGCACACGGAGAGCGTGCTAGCTGCTGAAACGTGAAGAAAGAAGCTGCAGAAGACTGGCACTGAGCGTGCAGCTTTCCAGCGGAGAGAAAAAGCTACTTTAACACTCTGCAAGCCTTTCCACTCCCAAAAACATGCACATGGAAGGAGCTGCTGCAAAACCGATGCTGTGCTCGCTGCTGCTCCTCCTGAAGCTCTGGCTGCTAAATCTGAGGCTTTCCTTCCAATTTCAAGCTGCAAAGCACTTGCTGAATTGCAGGGAAAGTCCGGGAGGCATTTGCTGTGCTGGCACACTTTCTCCTTCCTAGACAGAGTGGAAAAGCTTTTCCCTGCCGTGTAGGCGACAAGAGACGCATTAGACGGCGATCCGGAGCTGTCCGAAGGTAAGCGCCTGTTGCCGGCCTCTTTCGGCACAAGCCCCCGCTCCGGAGCGCACCGCGGCCGGCAGGATGCTCTCTGCCGGCGAAGGTGCCGCTTCTCCGGCAAGGAAGCCTCTGCCGCTTCTCCAGCACACGGAGAGCGTGCTAGCTGCTGAAACGTGAAGAAAGAAGCTGCAGAAGACTGGCACTGAGCGTGCAGCTTTCCAGCGGAGAGAAAAAGCTACTTTAACACTCTGCAAGCCTCTCAACTCCCAAAAACATGCACATGGAAGGAGCTGCTGCAAAACCGATGCTGTGCTCGCTGCTGCTCCTCCTGAAGCTCTGGCTGCTAAATCTGAGGCTTTCCTTCCAATTTCAAGCTGCAAAGCACTTGCTGAATTCCAGGGAAAGTCCGGGAGGCATTTGCTGTGCTGGCACACTTTCTCCTTCCTAGACAGAGTGGAAAAGCTTTTCCCTGCCGTGTAGGCGACAAGAGACGCATTAGACGGCGATCCGGAGCTATCCGAAGGTAAGCGCCTGTTGCCGGCCTCTTTCGGCACAAGCCCCCGCTCCGGAGCGCACCGCGGCCGGCAGGATGCTCTCTGCCGGCGAAGGTGCCGCTTCTCCGGCAAGGAAGCCTCTGCCGCTTCTCCAGCACACGGAGAGCGTGCTAGCTGCTGAAACGTGAAGAAAGAAGCTGCAGAAGACTGGCACTGAGCGTGCAGCTTTCCAGCGGAGAGAAAAAGCTACTTTAACACTCTGCAAGCCTTTCCACTCCCAAAAACATGCACATGGAAGGAGCTGCTGCAAAACCGATGCTGTGCTCGCTGCTGCTCCTCCTGAAGCTCTGGCTGCTAAATCTGAGGCTTTCCTTCCAATTTCAAGCTGCAAAGCACTTGCTGAATTCCAGGGAAAGTCCGGGAGGCATTTGCTGTGCTGGCACACTTTCTCCTTCCTAGACAGAGTGGAAAAGCTTTTCCCTGCCGTGTAGGCGACAAGAGACGCATTAGACGGCGATCCGGAGCTGTCCGAAGGTAAGCGCCTGTTGCCGGCCTCTTTCGGCACAAGCCCCCGCTCCGGAGCGCACCGCGGCCGGCAGGATGCTCTCTGCCGGCGAAGGTGCCGCTTCTCCGGCAAGGAAGCCTCTGCCGCTTCTCCAGCACACGGAGAGCGTGCTAGCTGCTGAAACGTGAAGAAAGAAGCTGCAGAAGACTGGCACTGAGCGTGCAGCTTTCCAGCGGAGAGAAAAAGCTACTTTAACACTCTGCAAGCCTTTCCACTCCCAAAAACATGCACATGGAAGGAGCTGCTGCAAAACCGATGCTGTGCTCGCTGCTGCTCCTCCTGAAGCTCTGGCTGCTAAATCTGAGGCTTTCCTTCCAATTTCAAGCTGCAAAGCACTTGCTGAATTGCAGGGAAAGTCCGGGAGGCATTTGCTGTGCTGGCACACTTTCTCCTTCCTAGACAGAGTGGAAAAGCTTTTCCCTGCCGTGTAGGCGACAAGAGACGCATTAGACGGCGATCCGGAGCTGTCCGAAGGTAAGCGCCTGTTGCCGGCCTCTTTCGGCACAAGCCCCCGCTCCGGAGCGCACCGCGGCCGGCAGGATGCTCTCTGCCGGCGAAGGTGCCGCTTCTCCGGCAAGGAAGCCTCTGCCGCTTCTCCAGCACACGGAGAGCGTGCTAGCTGCTGAAACGTGAAGAAAGAAGCTGCAGAAGACTGGCACTGAGCGTGCAGCTTTCCAGCGGAGAGAAAAAGCTACTTTAACACTCTGCAAGCCTTTCCACTCCCAAAAACATGCACATGGAAGGAGCTGCTGCAAAACCGATGCTGTGCTCGCTGCTGCTCCTCCTGAAGCTCTGGCTGCTAAATCTGAGGCTTTCCTTCCAATTTCAAGCTGCAAAGCACTTGCTGAATTGCAGGGAAAGTCCGGGAGGCATTTGCTGTGCTGGCACACTTTCTCCTTCCTAGACAGAGTGGAAAAGCTTTTCCCTGCCGTGTAGGCGACAAGAGACGCATTAGACGGCGATCCGGAGCTGTCCGAAGGTAAGCGCCTGTTGCCGGCCTCTTTCGGCACAAGCCCCCGCTCCGGAGCGCACCGCGGCCGGCAGGATGCTCTCTGCCGGCGAAGGTGCCGCTTCTCCGGCAAGGAAGCCTCTGCCGCTTCTCCAGCACACGGAGAGCGTGCTAGCTGCTGAAACGTGAAGAAAGAAGCTGCAGAACACTGGCACTGAGCGTGCAGCTTTCCAGCGGAGAGAAAAAGCTACTTTAACACTCTGCAAGCCTTTCCACTCCCAAAAACATGCACATGGAAGGAGCTGCTGCAAAACCGATGCTGTGCTCGCTGCTGCTCCTCCTGAAGCTCTGGCTGCTAAATCTGAGGCTTTCCTTCCAATTTCAAGCTGCAAAGCACTTGCTGAATTGCAGGGAAAGTCCGGGAGGCATTTGCTGTGCTGGCACACTTTCTCCTTCCTAGACAGAGTGGAAAAGCTTTTCCCTGCCGTGTAGGCGACAAGAGACGCATTAGACGGCGATCCGGAGCTGTCCGAAGGTAAGCGCCTGTTGCCGGCCTCTTTCGGCACAAGCCCCCGCTCCGGAGCGCACCGCGGCCGGCAGGATGCTCTCTGCCGGCGAAGGTGCCGCTTCTCCGGCAAGGAAGCCTCTGCCGCTTCTCCAGCACACGGAGAGCGTGCTAGCTGCTGAAACGTGAAGAAAGAAGCTGCAGAAGACTGGCACTGAGCGTGCAGCTTTCCAGCGGAGAGAAAAAGCTACTTTAACACTCTGCAAGCCTCTCAACTCCCAAAAACATGCACATGGAAGGAGCTGCTGCAAAACCGATGCTGTGCTCGCTGCTGCTCCTCCTGAAGCTCTGGCTGCTAAATCTGAGGCTTTCCTTCCAATTTCAAGCTGCAAAGCACTTGCTGAATTCCAGGGAAAGTCCGGGAGGCATTTGCTGTGCTGGCACACTTTCTCCTTCCTAGACAGAGTGGAAAAGCTTTTCCCTGCCGTGTAGGCGACAAGAGACGCATTAGACGGCGATCCGGAGCTATCCGAAGGTAAGCGCCTGTTGCCGGCCTCTTTCGGCACAAGCCCCCGCTCCGGAGCGCACCGCGGCCGGCAGGATGCTCTCTGCCGGCGAAGGTGCCGCTTCTCCGGCAAGGAAGCCTCTGCCGCTTCTCCAGCACACGGAGAGCGTGCTAGCTGCTGAAACGTGAAGAAAGAAGCTGCAGAACACTGGCACTGAGCGTGCAGCTTTCCAGCGGAGAGAAAAAGCTACTTTAACACTCTGCAAGCCTTTCCACTCCCAAAAACATGCACATGGAAGGAGCTGCTGCAAAACCGATGCTGTGCTCGCTGCTGCTCCTCCTGAAGCTCTGGCTGCTAAATCTGAGGCTTTCCTTCCAATTTCAAGCTGCAAAGCACTTGCTGAATTCCAGGGAAAGTCCGGGAGGCATTTGCTGTGCTGGCACACTTTCTCCTTCCTAGACAGAGTGGAAAAGCTTTTCCCTGCCGTGTAGGCGACAAGAGACGCATTAGACGGCGATCCGGAGCTGTCCGAAGGTAAGCGCCTGTTGCCGGCCTCTTTCGGCACAAGCCCCCGCTCCGGAGCGCACCGCGGCCGGCAGGATGCTCTCTGCCGGCGAAGGTGCCGCTTCTCCGGCAAGGAAGCCTCTGCCGCTTCTCCAGCACACGGAGAGCGTGCTAGCTGCTGAAACGTGAAGAAAGAAGCTGCAGAACACTGGCACTGAGCGTGCAGCTTTCCAGCGGAGAGAAAAAGCTACTTTAACACTCTGCAAGCCTTTCCACTCCCAAAAACATGCACATGGAAGGAGCTGCTGCAAAACCGATGCTGTGCTCGCTGCTGCTCCTCCTGAAGCTCTGGCTGCTAAATCTGAGGCTTTCCTTCCAATTTCAAGCTGCAAAGCACTTGCTGAATTGCAGGGAAAGTCCGGGAGGCATTTGCTGTGCTGGCACACTTTCTCCTTCCTAGACAGAGTGGAAAAGCTTTTCCCTGCCGTGTAGGCGACAAGAGACGCATTAGACGGCGATCCGGAGCTGTCCGAAGGTAAGCGCCTGTTGCCGGCCTCTTTCGGCACAAGCCCCCGCTCCGGAGCGCACCGCGGCCGGCAGGATGCTCTCTGCCGGCGAAGGTGCCGCTTCTCCGGCAAGGAAGCCTCTGCCGCTTCTCCAGCACACGGAGAGCGTGCTAGCTGCTGAAACGTGAAGAAAGAAGCTGCAGAACACTGGCACTGAGCGTGCAGCTTTCCAGCGGAGAGAAAAAGCTACTTTAACACTCTGCAAGCCTTTCCACTCCCAAAAACATGCACATGGAAGGAGCTGCTGCAAAACCGATGCTGTGCTCGCTGCTGCTCCTCCTGAAGCTCTGGCTGCTAAATCTGAGGCTTTCCTTCCAATTTCAAGCTGCAAAGCACTTGCTGAATTGCAGGGAAAGTCCGGGAGGCATTTGCTGTGCTGGCACACTTTCTCCTTCCTAGACAGAGTGGAAAAGCTTTTCCCTGCCGTGTAGGCGACAAGAGACGCATTAGACGGCGATCCGGAGCTGTCCGAAGGTAAGCGCCTGTTGCCGGCCTCTTTCGGCACAAGCCCCCGCTCCGGAGCGCACCGCGGCCGGCAGGATGCTCTCTGCCGGCGAAGGTGCCGCTTCTCCGGCAAGGAAGCCTCTGCCGCTTCTCCAGCACACGGAGAGCGTGCTAGCTGCTGAAACGTGAAGAAAGAAGCTGCAGAACACTGGCACTGAGCGTGCAGCTTTCCAGCGGAGAGAAAAAGCTACTTTAACACTCTGCAAGCCTTTCCACTCCCAAAAACATGCACATGGAAGGAGCTGCTGCAAAACCGATGCTGTGCTCGCTGCTGCTCCTCCTGAAGCTCTGGCTGCTAAATCTGAGGCTTTCCTTCCAATTTCAAGCTGCAAAGCACTTGCTGAATTGCAGGGAAAGTCCGGGAGGCATTTGCTGTGCTGGCACACTTTCTCCTTCCTAGACAGAGTGGAAAAGCTTTTCCCTGCCGTGTAGGCGACAAGAGACGCATTAGACGGCGATCCGGAGCTGTCCGAAGGTAAGCGCCTGTTGCCGGCCTCTTTCGGCACAAGCCCCCGCTCCGGAGCGCACCGCGGCCGGCAGGATGCTCTCTGCCGGCGAAGGTGCCGCTTCTCCGGCAAGGAAGCCTCTGCCGCTTCTCCAGCACACGGAGAGCGTGCTAGCTGCTGAAACGTGAAGAAAGAAGCTGCAGAAGACTGGCACTGAGCGTGCAGCTTTCCAGCGGAGAGAAAAAGCTACTTTAACACTCTGCAAGCCTTTCCACTCCCAAAAACATGCACATGGAAGGAGCTGCTGCAAAACCGATGCTGTGCTCGCTGCTGCTCCTCCTGAAGCTCTGGCTGCTAAATCTGAGGCTTTCCTTCCAATTTCAAGCTGCAAAGCACTTGCTGAATTGCAGGGAAAGTCCGGGAGGCATTTGCTGTGCTGGCACACTTTCTCCTTCCTAGACAGAGTGGAAAAGCTTTTCCCTGCCGTGTAGGCGACAAGAGACGCATTAGACGGCGATCCGGAGCTGTCCGAAGGTAAGCGCCTGTTGCCGGCCTCTTTCGGCACAAGCCCCCGCTCCGGAGCGCACCGCGGCCGGCAGGATGCTCTCTGCCGGCGAAGGTGCCGCTTCTCCGGCAAGGAAGCCTCTGCCGCTTCTCCAGCACACGGAGAGCGTGCTAGCTGCTGAAACGTGAAGAAAGAAGCTGCAGAAGACTGGCACTGAGCGTGCAGCTTTCCAGCGGAGAGAAAAAGCTACTTTAACACTCTGCAAGCCTTTCCACTCCCAAAAACATGCACATGGAAGGAGCTGCTGCAAAACCGATGCTGTGCTCGCTGCTGCTCCTCCTGAAGCTCTGGCTGCTAAATCTGAGGCTTTCCTTCCAATTTCAAGCTGCAAAGCACTTGCTGAATTGCAGGGAAAGTCCGGGAGGCATTTGCTGTGCTGGCACACTTTCTCCTTCCTAGACAGAGTGGAAAAGCTTTTCCCTGCCGTGTAGGCGACAAGAGACGCATTAGACGGCGATCCGGAGCTGTCCGAAGGTAAGCGCCTGTTGCCGGCCTCTTTCGGCACAAGCCCCCGCTCCGGAGCGCACCGCGGCCGGCAGGATGCTCTCTGCCGGCGAAGGTGCCGCTTCTCCGGCAAGGAAGCCTCTGCCGCTTCTCCAGCACACGGAGAGCGTGCTAGCTGCTGAAACGTGAAGAAAGAAGCTGCAGAAGACTGGCACTGAGCGTGCAGCTTTCCAGCGGAGAGAAAAAGCTACTTTAACACTCTGCAAGCCTTTCCACTCCCAAAAACATGCACATGGAAGGAGCTGCTGCAAAACCGATGCTGTGCTCGCTGCTGCTCCTCCTGAAGCTCTGGCTGCTAAATCTGAGGCTTTCCTTCCAATTTCAAGCTGCAAAGCACTTGCTGAATTGCAGGGAAAGTCCGGGAGGCATTTGCTGTGCTGGCACACTTTCTCCTTCCTAGACAGAGTGGAAAAGCTTTTCCCTGCCGTGTAGGCGACAAGAGACGCATTAGACTGCGATCCGGAGCTGTCCGAAGGTAAGCGCCTGTTGCCGGCCTCTTTCGGCACAAGCCCCCGCTCCGGAGCGCACCGCGGCCGGCCGGATGCTCTCTGCCGGCGAAGGTGCCGCTTCTCCGGCAAGGAAGCCTCTGCCGCTTCTCCAGCACACGGAGAGCGTGCTAGCTGCTGAAACGTGAAGAAAGAAGCTGCAGAAGACTGGCACTGAGCGTGCAGCTTTCCAGCGGAGAGAAAAAGCTACTTTAACACTCTGCAAGCCTCTCAACTCCCAAAAACATACACATGGAAGGAGCTGCTGCAAAACCGATGCTGTGCTCGCTGCTGCTCCTCCTGAAGCTCTGGCTGCTAAATCTGAGGCTTTCCTTCCAATTTCAAGCTGCAAAGCACTTGCTGAATTGCAGGGAAAGTCCGGGAGGCATTTGCTGTGCTGGCACACTTTCTCCTTCCTAGACAGAGTGGAAAAGCTTTTCCCTGCCGTGTAGGCGACAAGAGACGCATTAGACGGCGATCCGGAGCTGTCCGAAGGTAAGCGCCTGTTGCCGGCCTCTTTCGGCACAAGCCCCCGCTCCGGAGCGCACCGCGGCCGGCAGGATGCTCTCTGCCGGCGAAGGTGCCGCTTCTCCGGCAAGGAAGCCTCTGCCGCTTCTCCAGCACACGGAGAGCGTGCTAGCTGCTGAAACGTGAAGAAAGAAGCTGCAGAAGACTGGCACTGAGCGTGCAGCTTTCCAGCGGAGAGAAAAAGCTACTTTAACACTCTGCAAGCCTTTCCACTCCCAAAAACATGCACATGGAAGGAGCTGCTGCAAAACCGATGCTGTGCTCGCTGCTGCTCCTCCTGAAGCTCTGGCTGCTAAATCTGAGGCTTTCCTTCCAATTTCAAGCTGCAAAGCACTTGCTGAATTGCAGGGAAAGTCCGGGAGGCATTTGCTGTGCTGGCACACTTTCTCCTTCCTAGACAGAGTGGAAAAGCTTTTCCCTGCCGTGTAGGCGACAAGAGACGCATTAGACGGCGATCCGGAGCTGTCCGAAGGTAAGCGCCTGTTGCCGGCCTCTTTCGGCACAAGCCCCCGCTCCGGAGCGCACCGCGGCCGGCAGGATGCTCTCTGCCGGCGAAGGTGCCGCTTCTCCGGCAAGGAAGCCTCTGCCGCTTCTCCAGCACACGGAGAGCGTGCTAGCTGCTGAAACGTGAAGAAAGAAGCTGCAGAAGACTGGCACTGAGCGTGCAGCTTTCCAGCGGAGAGAAAAAGCTACTTTAACACTCTGCAAGCCTTTCCACTCCCAAAAACATGCACATGGAAGGAGCTGCTGCAAAACCGATGCTGTGCTCGCTGCTGCTCCTCCTGAAGCTCTGGCTGCTAAATCTGAGGCTTTCCTTCCAATTTCAAGCTGCAAAGCACTTGCTGAATTGCAGGGAAAGTCCGGGAGGCATTTGCTGTGCTGGCACACTTTCTCCTTCCTAGACAGAGTGGAAAAGCTTTTCCCTGCCGTGTAGGCGACAAGAGACGCATTAGACGGCGATCCGGAGCTGTCCGAAGGTAAGCGCCTGTTGCCGGCCTCTTTCGGCACAAGCCCCCGCTCCGGAGCGCACCGCGGCCGGCCGGATGCTCTCTGCCGGCGAAGGTGCCCCTTCTCCGGCAAGGAAGCCTCTGCCGCTTCTCCAGCACACGGAGAGCGTGCTAGCTGCTGAAACGTGAAGAAAGAAGCTGCAGAAGACTGGCACTGAGCGTGCAGCTTTCCAGCGGAGAGAAAAAGCTACTTTAACACTCTGCAAGCCTCTCCACTCCCAAAAACATGCACATGGAAGGAGCTGCTGCAAAACCGATGCTGTGCTCGCTGCTGCTCCTCCTGAAGCTCTGGCTGCTAAATCTGAGGCTTTCCTTCCAATTTCAAGCTGCAAAGCACTTGCTGAATTCCAGGGAAAGTCCGGGAGGCATTTGCTGTGCTGGCACACTTTCTCCTTCCTAGACAGAGTGGAAAAGCTTTTCCCTGCCGTGTAGGCGACAAGAGACGCATTAGACTGCGATCCGGAGCTGTCCGAAGGTAAGCGCCTGTTGCCGGCCTCTTTCGGCACAAGCCCCCGCTCCGGAGCGCACCGCGGCCGGCAGGATGCTCTCTGCCGGCGAAGGTGCCGCTTCTCCGGCAAGGAAGCCTCTGCCGCTTCTCCAGCACACGGAGAGCGTGCTAGCTGCTGAAACGTGAAGAAAGAAGCTGCAGAAGACTGGCACTGAGCGTGCAGCTTTCCAGCGGAGAGAAAAAGCTACTTTAACACTCTGCAAGCCTTTCCACTCCCAAAAACATGCACATGGAAGGAGCTGCTGCAAAACCGATGCTGTGCTCGCTGCTGCTCCTCCTGAAGCTCTGGCTGCTAAATCTGAGGCTTTCCTTCCAATTTCAAGCTGCAAAGCACTTGCTGAATTGCAGGGAAAGTCCGGGAGGCATTTGCTGTGCTGGCACACTTTCTCCTTCCTAGACAGAGTGGAAAAGCTTTTCCCTGCCGTGTAGGCGACAAGAGACGCATTAGACGGCGATCCGGAGCTGTCCGAAGGTAAGCGCCTGTTGCCGGCCTCTTTCGGCACAAGCCCCCGCTCCGGAGCGCACCGCGGCCGGCAGGATGCTCTCTGCCGCCGAAGGTGCCGCTTCTCCGGCAAGGAAGCCTCTGCCGCTTCTCCAGCACACGGAGAGCGTGCTAGCTGCTGAAACGTGAAGAAAGAAGCTGCAGAAGACTGGCACTGAGCGTGCAGCTTTCCAGCGGAGAGAAAAAGCTACTTTAACACTCTGCAAGCCTCTCAACTCCCAAAAACATGCACATGGAAGGAGCTGCTGCAAAACCGATGCTGTGCTCGCTGCTGCTCCTCCTGAAGCTCTGGCTGCTAAATCTGAGGCTTTCCTTCCAATTTCAAGCTGCAAAGCACTTGCTGAATTCCAGGGAAAGTCCGGGAGGCATTTGCTGTGCTGGCACACTTTCTCCTTCCTAGACAGAGTGGAAAAGCTTTTCCCTGCCGTGTAGGCGACAAGAGACGCATTAGACGGCGATCCGGAGCTATCCGAAGGTAAGCGCCTGTTGCCGGCCTCTTTCGGCACAAGCCCCCGCTCCGGAGCGCACCGCGGCCGGCAGGATGCTCTCTGCCGGCGAAGGTGCCGCTTCTCCGGCAAGGAAGCCTCTGCCGCTTCTCCAGCACACGGAGAGCGTGCTAGCTGCTGAAACGTGAAGAAAGAAGCTGCAGAAGACTGGCACTGAGCGTGCAGCTTTCCAGCGGAGAGAAAAAGCTACTTTAACACTCTGCAAGCCTTTCCACTCCCAAAAACATGCACATGGAAGGAGCTGCTGCAAAACCGATGCTGTGCTCGCTGCTGCTCCTCCTGAAGCTCTGGCTGCTAAATCTGAGGCTTTCCTTCCAATTTCAAGCTGCAAAGCACTTGCTGAATTCCAGGGAAAGTCCGGGAGGCATTTGCTGTGCTGGCACACTTTCTCTTTCCTAGACAGAGTGGAAAAGCTTTTCCCTGCCGTGTAGGCGACAAGAGACGCATTAGACTGCGATCCGGAGCTGTCCGAAGGTAAGCGCCTGCTGCCGGCCTCTTTCGGCACAAGCCCCCGCTCCGGAGCGCACCGCGGCCGGCAGGATGCTCTCTGCCGGCGAAGGTGCCGCTTCTCCGGCAAGGAAGCCTCTGCCGCTTCTCCAGCACACGGAGAGCGTGCTAGCTGCTGAAACGTGAAGAAAGAAGCTGCAGAAGACTGGCACTGAGCGTGCAGCTTTCCAGCGGAGAGAAAAAGCTACTTTAACACTCTGCAAGCCTTTCCACTCCCAAAAACATGCACATGGAAGGAGCTGCTGCAAAACCGATGCTGTGCTCGCTGCTGCTCCTCCTGAAGCTCTGGCTGCTAAATCTGAGGCTTTCCTTCCAATTTCAAGCTGCAAAGCACTTGCTGAATTGCAGGGAAAGTCCGGGAGGCATTTGCTGTGCTGGCACACTTTCTCCTTCCTAGACAGAGTGGAAAAGCTTTTCCCTGCCGTGTAGGCGACAAGAGACGCATTAGACGGCGATCCGGAGCTGTCCGAAGGTAAGCGCCTGTTGCCGGCCTCTTTCGGCACAAGCCCCCGCTCCGGAGCGCACCGCGGCCGGCAGGATGCTCTCTGCCGGCGAAGGTGCCGCTTCTCCGGCAAGGAAGCCTCTGCCGCTTCTCCAGCACACGGAGAGCGTGCTAGCTGCTGAAACGTGAAGAAAGAAGCTGCAGAAGACTGGCACTGAGCGTGCAGCTTTCCAGCGGAGAGAAAAAGCTACTTTAACACTCTGCAAGCCTCTCAACTCCCAAAAACATGCACATGGAAGGAGCTGCTGCAAAACCGATGCTGTGCTCGCTGCTGCTCCTCCTGAAGCTCTGGCTGCTAAATCTGAGGCTTTCCTTCCAATTTCAAGCTGCAAAGCACTTGCTGAATTCCAGGGAAAGTCCGGGAGGCATTTGCTGTGCTGGCACACTTTCTCCTTCCTAGACAGAGTGGAAAAGCTTTTCCCTGCCGTGTAGGCGACAAGAGACGCATTAGACGGCGATCCGGAGCTATCCGAAGGTAAGCGCCTGTTGCCGGCCTCTTTCGGCACAAGCCCCCGCTCCGGAGCGCACCGCGGCCGGCAGGATGCTCTCTGCCGGCGAAGGTGCCGCTTCTCCGGCAAGGAAGCCTCTGCCGCTTCTCCAGCACACGGAGAGCGTGCTAGCTGCTGAAACGTGAAGAAAGAAGCTGCAGAAGACTGGCACTGAGCGTGCAGCTTTCCAGCGGAGAGAAAAAGCTACTTTAACACTCTGCAAGCCTTTCCACTCCCAAAAACATGCACATGGAAGGAGCTGCTGCAAAACCGATGCTGTGCTCGCTGCTGCTCCTCCTGAAGCTCTGGCTGCTAAATCTGAGGCTTTCCTTCCAATTTCAAGCTGCAAAGCACTTGCTGAATTCCAGGGAAAGTCCGGGAGGCATTTGCTGTGCTGGCACACTTTCTCCTTCCTAGACAGAGTGGAAAAGCTTTTCCCTGCCGTGTAGGCGACAAGAGACGCATTAGACGGCGATCCGGAGCTGTCCGAAGGTAAGCGCCTGTTGCCGGCCTCTTTCGGCACAAGTCCCCGCTCCGGAGCGCACCGCGGCCGGCAGGATGCTCTCTGCCGGCGAAGGTGCCGCTTCTCCGGCAAGGAAGCCTCTGCCGCTTCTCCAGCACACGGAGAGCGTGCTAGCTGCTGAAACGTGAAGAAAGAAGCTGCAGAAGACTGGCACTGAGCGTGCAGCTTTCCAGCGGAGAGAAAAAGCTACTTTAACACTCTGCAAGCCTTTCCACTCCCAAAAACATGCACATGGAAGGAGCTGCTGCAAAACCGATGCTGTGCTCGCTGCTGCTCCTCCTGAAGCTCTGGCTGCTAAATCTGAGGCTTTCCTTCCAATTTCAAGCTGCAAAGCACTTGCTGAATTGCAGGGAAAGTCCGGGAGGCATTTGCTGTGCTGGCACACTTTCTCCTTCCTAGACAGAGTGGAAAAGCTTTTCCCTGCCGTGTAGGCGACAAGAGACGCATTAGACGGCGATCCGGAGCTGTCCGAAGGTAAGCGCCTGTTGCCGGCCTCTTTCGGCACAAGCCCCCGCTCCGGAGCGCACCGCGGCCGGCAGGATGCTCTCTGCCGGCGAAGGTGCCGCTTCTCCGGCAAGGAAGCCTCTGCCGCTTCTCCAGCACACGGAGAGCGTGCTAGCTGCTGAAACGTGAAGAAAGAAGCTGCAGAAGACTGGCACTGAGCGTGCAGCTTTCCAGCGGAGAGAAAAAGCTACTTTAACACTCTGCAAGCCTTTCCACTCCCAAAAACATGCACATGGAAGGAGCTGCTGCAAAACCGATGCTGTGCTCGCTGCTGCTCCTCCTGAAGCTCTGGCTGCTAAATCTGAGGCTTTCCTTCCAATTTCAAGCTGCAAAGCACTTGCTGAATTGCAGGGAAAGTCCGGGAGGCATTTGCTGTGCTGGCACACTTTCTCCTTCCTAGACAGAGTGGAAAAGCTTTTCCC
Organism: Fringilla coelebs; assembly: GCF_963513975.1. Classification (NCBI taxonomy): domain Eukaryota; kingdom Metazoa; phylum Chordata; class Aves; order Passeriformes; family Fringillidae; genus Fringilla; species Fringilla coelebs. Next base: position 274,791 of record NW_028167370.1, on the reverse strand, counting down.
TGCCGTGTAGGCGACAAGAGACGCATTAGACGGCGATCCGGAGCTGTCCGAAGGTAAGCGCCTGTTGCCGGCCTCTTTCGGCACAAGCCCCCGCTCCGGAGCGCACCGCGGCCGGCAGGATGCTCTCTGCCGGCGAAGGTGCCGCTTCTCCGGCAAGGAAGCCTCTGCCGCTTCTCCAGCACACGGAGAGCGTGCTAGCTGCTGAAACGTGAAGAAAGAAGCTGCAGAAGACTGGCACTGAGCGTGCAGCTTTCCAGCGGAGAGAAAAAGCTACTTTAACACTCTGCAAGCCTCTCAACTCCCAAAAACATGCACATGGAAGGAGCTGCTGCAAAACCGATGCTGTGCTCGCTGCTGCTCCTCCTGAAGCTCTGGCTGCTAAATCTGAGGCTTTCCTTCCAATTTCAAGCTGCAAAGCACTTGCTGAATTCCAGGGAAAGTCCGGGAGGCATTTGCTGTGCTGGCACACTTTCTCCTTCCTAGACAGAGTGGAAAAGCTTTTCCCTGCCGTGTAGGCGACAAGAGACGCATTAGACGGCGATCCGGAGCTATCCGAAGGTAAGCGCCTGTTGCCGGCCTCTTTCGGCACAAGCCCCCGCTCCGGAGCGCACCGCGGCCGGCAGGATGCTCTCTGCCGGCGAAGGTGCCGCTTCTCCGGCAAGGAAGCCTCTGCCGCTTCTCCAGCACACGGAGAGCGTGCTAGCTGCTGAAACGTGAAGAAAGAAGCTGCAGAAGACTGGCACTGAGCGTGCAGCTTTCCAGCGGAGAGAAAAAGCTACTTTAACACTCTGCAAGCCTTTCCACTCCCAAAAACATGCACATGGAAGGAGCTGCTGCAAAACCGATGCTGTGCTCGCTGCTGCTCCTCCTGAAGCTCTGGCTGCTAAATCTGAGGCTTTCCTTCCAATTTCAAGCTGCAAAGCACTTGCTGAATTGCAGGGAAAGTCCGGGAGGCATTTGCTGTGCTGGCACACTTTCTCCTTCCTAGACAGAGTGGAAAAGCTTTTCCCTGCCGTGTAGGCGACAAGAGACGCATTAGACGGCGATCCGGAGCTGTCCGAAGGTAAGCGCCTGTTGCCGGCCTCTTTCGGCACAAGCCCCCGCTCCGGAGCGCACCGCGGCCGGCAGGATGCTCTCTGCCGGCGAAGGTGCCGCTTCTCCGGCAAGGAAGCCTCTGCCGCTTCTCCAGCACACGGAGAGCGTGCTAGCTGCTGAAACGTGAAGAAAGAAGCTGCAGAACACTGGCACTGAGCGTGCAGCTTTCCAGCGGAGAGAAAAAGCTACTTTAACACTCTGCAAGCCTTTCCACTCCCAAAAACATGCACATGGAAGGAGCTGCTGCAAAACCGATGCTGTGCTCGCTGCTGCTCCTCCTGAAGCTCTGGCTGCTAAATCTGAGGCTTTCCTTCCAATTTCAAGCTGCAAAGCACTTGCTGAATTGCAGGGAAAGTCCGGGAGGCATTTGCTGTGCTGGCACACTTTCTCCTTCCTAGACAGAGTGGAAAAGCTTTTCCCTGCCGTGTAGGCGACAAGAGACGCATTAGACGGCGATCCGGAGCTGTCCGAAGGTAAGCGCCTGTTGCCGGCCTCTTTCGGCACAAGCCCCCGCTCCGGAGCGCACCGCGGCCGGCAGGATGCTCTCTGCCGGCGAAGGTGCCGCTTCTCCGGCAAGGAAGCCTCTGCCGCTTCTCCAGCACACGGAGAGCGTGCTAGCTGCTGAAACGTGAAGAAAGAAGCTGCAGAACACTGGCACTGAGCGTGCAGCTTTCCAGCGGAGAGAAAAAGCTACTTTAACACTCTGCAAGCCTTTCCACTCCCAAAAACATGCACATGGAAGGAGCTGCTGCAAAACCGATGCTGTGCTCGCTGCTGCTCCTCCTGAAGCTCTGGCTGCTAAATCTGAGGCTTTCCTTCCAATTTCAAGCTGCAAAGCACTTGCTGAATTGCAGGGAAAGTCCGGGAGGCATTTGCTGTGCTGGCACACTTTCTCCTTCCTAGACAGAGTGGAAAAGCTTTTCCCTGCCGTGTAGGCGACAAGAGACGCATTAGACGGCGATCCGGAGCTGTCCGAAGGTAAGCGCCTGTTGCCGGCCTCTTTCGGCACAAGCCCCCGCTCCGGAGCGCACCGCGGCCGGCAGGATGCTCTCTGCCGGCGAAGGTGCCGCTTCTCCGGCAAGGAAGCCTCTGCCGCTTCTCCAGCACACGGAGAGCGTGCTAGCTGCTGAAACGTGAAGAAAGAAGCTGCAGAAGACTGGCACTGAGCGTGCAGCTTTCCAGCGGAGAGAAAAAGCTACTTTAACACTCTGCAAGCCTTTCCACTCCCAAAAACATGCACATGGAAGGAGCTGCTGCAAAACCGATGCTGTGCTCGCTGCTGCTCCTCCTGAAGCTCTGGCTGCTAAATCTGAGGCTTTCCTTCCAATTTCAAGCTGCAAAGCACTTGCTGAATTGCAGGGAAAGTCCGGGAGGCATTTGCTGTGCTGGCACACTTTCTCCTTCCTAGACAGAGTGGAAAAGCTTTTCCCTGCCGTGTAGGCGACAAGAGACGCATTAGACGGCGATCCGGAGCTGTCCGAAGGTAAGCGCCTGTTGCCGGCCTCTTTCGGCACAAGCCCCCGCTCCGGAGCGCACCGCGGCCGGCAGGATGCTCTCTGCCGGCGAAGGTGCCGCTTCTCCGGCAAGGAAGCCTCTGCCGCTTCTCCAGCACACGGAGAGCGTGCTAGCTGCTGAAACGTGAAGAAAGAAGCTGCAGAAGACTGGCACTGAGCGTGCAGCTTTCCAGCGGAGAGAAAAAGCTACTTTAACACTCTGCAAGCCTCTCAACTCCCAAAAACATGCACATGGAAGGAGCTGCTGCAAAACCGATGCTGTGCTCGCTGCTGCTCCTCCTGAAGCTCTGGCTGCTAAATCTGAGGCTTTCCTTCCAATTTCAAGCTGCAAAGCACTTGCTGAATTCCAGGGAAAGTCCGGGAGGCATTTGCTGTGCTGGCACACTTTCTCCTTCCTAGACAGAGTGGAAAAGCTTTTCCCTGCCGTGTAGGCGACAAGAGACGCATTAGACGGCGATCCGGAGCTATCCGAAGGTAAGCGCCTGTTGCCGGCCTCTTTCGGCACAAGCCCCCGCTCCGGAGCGCACCGCGGCCGGCAGGATGCTCTCTGCCGGCGAAGGTGCCGCTTCTCCGGCAAGGAAGCCTCTGCCGCTTCTCCAGCACACGGAGAGCGTGCTAGCTGCTGAAACGTGAAGAAAGAAGCTGCAGAAGACTGGCACTGAGCGTGCAGCTTTCCAGCGGAGAGAAAAAGCTACTTTAACACTCTGCAAGCCTTTCCACTCCCAAAAACATGCACATGGAAGGAGCTGCTGCAAAACCGATGCTGTGCTCGCTGCTGCTCCTCCTGAAGCTCTGGCTGCTAAATCTGAGGCTTTCCTTCCAATTTCAAGCTGCAAAGCACTTGCTGAATTGCAGGGAAAGTCCGGGAGGCATTTGCTGTGCTGGCACACTTTCTCCTTCCTAGACAGAGTGGAAAAGCTTTTCCCTGCCGTGTAGGCGACAAGAGACGCATTAGACGGCGATCCGGAGCTGTCCGAAGGTAAGCGCCTGTTGCCGGCCTCTTTCGGCACAAGCCCCCGCTCCGGAGCGCACCGCGGCCGGCAGGATGCTCTCTGCCGGCGAAGGTGCCGCTTCTCCGGCAAGGAAGCCTCTGCCGCTTCTCCAGCACACGGAGAGCGTGCTAGCTGCTGAAACGTGAAGAAAGAAGCTGCAGAAGACTGGCACTGAGCGTGCAGCTTTCCAGCGGAGAGAAAAAGCTACTTTAACACTCTGCAAGCCTTTCCACTCCCAAAAACATGCACATGGAAGGAGCTGCTGCAAAACCGATGCTGTGCTCGCTGCTGCTCCTCCTGAAGCTCTGGCTGCTAAATCTGAGGCTTTCCTTCCAATTTCAAGCTGCAAAGCACTTGCTGAATTGCAGGGAAAGTCCGGGAGGCATTTGCTGTGCTGGCACACTTTCTCCTTCCTAGACAGAGTGGAAAAGCTTTTCCCTGCCGTGTAGGCGACAAGAGACGCATTAGACGGCGATCCGGAGCTGTCCGAAGGTAAACGCCTGTTGCCGGCCTCTTTCGGCACAAGCCCCCGCTCCGGAGCGCACCGCGGCCGGCAGGATGCTCTCTGCCGGCGAAGGTGCCGCTTCTCCGGCAAGGAAGCCTCTGCCGCTTCTCCAGCACACGGAGAGCGTGCTAGCTGCTGAAACGTGAAGAAAGAAGCTGCAGAAGACTGGCACTGAGCGTGCAGCTTTCCAGCGGAGAGAAAAAGCTACTTTAACACTCTGCAAGCCTTTCCACTCCCAAAAACATGCACATGGAAGGAGCTGCTGCAAAACCGATGCTGTGCTCGCTGCTGCTCCTCCTGAAGCTCTGGCTGCTAAATCTGAGGCTTTCCTTCCAATTTCAAGCTGCAAAGCACTTGCTGAATTGCAGGGAAAGTCCGGGAGGCATTTGCTGTGCTGGCACACTTTCTCCTTCCTAGACAGAGTGGAAAAGCTTTTCCCTGCCGTGTAGGCGACAAGAGACGCATTAGACGGCGATCCGGAGCTGTCCGAAGGTAAGCGCCTGTTGCCGGCCTCTTTCGGCACAAGCCCCCGCTCCGGAGCGCACCGCGGCCGGCAGGATGCTCTCTGCCGGCGAAGGTGCCGCTTCTCCGGCAAGGAAGCCTCTGCCGCTTCTCCAGCACACGGAGAGCGTGCTAGCTGCTGAAACGTGAAGAAAGAAGCTGCAGAAGACTGGCACTGAGCGTGCAGCTTTCCAGCGGAGAGAAAAAGCTACTTTAACACTCTGCAAGCCTTTCCACTCCCAAAAACATGCACATGGAAGGAGCTGCTGCAAAACCGATGCTGTGCTCGCTGCTGCTCCTCCTGAAGCTCTGGCTGCTAAATCTGAGGCTTTCCTTCCAATTTCAAGCTGCAAAGCACTTGCTGAATTGCAGGGAAAGTCCGGGAGGCATTTGCTGTGCTGGCACACTTTCTCCTTCCTAGACAGAGTGGAAAAGCTTTTCCCTGCCGTGTAGGCGACAAGAGACGCATTAGACGGCGATCCGGAGCTGTCCGAAGGTAAGCGCCTGTTGCCGGCCTCTTTCGGCACAAGCCCCCGCTCCGGAGCGCACCGCGGCCGGCAGGATGCTCTCTGCCGGCGAAGGTGCCGCTTCTCCGGCAAGGAAGCCTCTGCCGCTTCTCCAGCACACGGAGAGCGTGCTAGCTGCTGAAACGTGAAGAAAGAAGCTGCAGAAGACTGGCACTGAGCGTGCAGCTTTCCAGCGGAGAGAAAAAGCTACTTTAACACTCTGCAAGCCTCTCAACTCCCAAAAACATGCACATGGAAGGAGCTGCTGCAAAACCGATGCTGTGCTCGCTGCTGCTCCTCCTGAAGCTCTGGCTGCTAAATCTGAGGCTTTCCTTCCAATTTCAAGCTGCAAAGCACTTGCTGAATTCCAGGGAAAGTCCGGGAGGCATTTGCTGTGCTGGCACACTTTCTCCTTCCTAGACAGAGTGGAAAAGCTTTTCCCTGCCGTGTAGGCGACAAGAGACGCATTAGACGGCGATCCGGAGCTATCCGAAGGTAAGCGCCTGTTGCCGGCCTCTTTCGGCACAAGCCCCCGCTCCGGAGCGCACCGCGGCCGGCAGGATGCTCTCTGCCGGCGAAGGTGCCGCTTCTCCGGCAAGGAAGCCTCTGCCGCTTCTCCAGCACACGGAGAGCGTGCTAGCTGCTGAAACGTGAAGAAAGAAGCTGCAGAAGACTGGCACTGAGCGTGCAGCTTTCCAGCGGAGAGAAAAAGCTACTTTAACACTCTGCAAGCCTTTCCACTCCCAAAAACATGCACATGGAAGGAGCTGCTGCAAAACCGATGCTGTGCTCGCTGCTGCTCCTCCTGAAGCTCTGGCTGCTAAATCTGAGGCTTTCCTTCCAATTTCAAGCTGCAAAGCACTTGCTGAATTGCAGGGAAAGTCCGGGAGGCATTTGCTGTGCTGGCACACTTTCTCCTTCCTAGACAGAGTGGAAAAGCTTTTCCCTGCCGTGTAGGCGACAAGAGACGCATTAGACGGCGATCCGGAGCTGTCCGAAGGTAAGCGCCTGTTGCCGGCCTCTTTCGGCACAAGCCCCCGCTCCGGAGCGCACCGCGGCCGGCAGGATGCTCTCTGCCGGCGAAGGTGCCGCTTCTCCGGCAAGGAAGCCTCTGCCGCTTCTCCAGCACACGGAGAGCGTGCTAGCTGCTGAAACGTGAAGAAAGAAGCTGCAGAAGACTGGCACTGAGCGTGCAGCTTTCCAGCGGAGAGAAAAAGCTACTTTAACACTCTGCAAGCCTTTCCACTCCCAAAAACATGCACATGGAAGGAGCTGCTGCAAAACCGATGCTGTGCTCGCTGCTGCTCCTCCTGAAGCTCTGGCTGCTAAATCTGAGGCTTTCCTTCCAATTTCAAGCTGCAAAGCACTTGCTGAATTGCAGGGAAAGTCCGGGAGGCATTTGCTGTGCTGGCACACTTTCTCCTTCCTAGACAGAGTGGAAAAGCTTTTCCCTGCCGTGTAGGCGACAAGAGACGCATTAGACGGCGATCCGGAGCTGTCCGAAGGTAAACGCCTGTTGCCGGCCTCTTTCGGCACAAGCCCCCGCTCCGGAGCGCACCGCGGCCGGCAGGATGCTCTCTGCCGGCGAAGGTGCCGCTTCTCCGGCAAGGAAGCCTCTGCCGCTTCTCCAGCACACGGAGAGCGTGCTAGCTGCTGAAACGTGAAGAAAGAAGCTGCAGAAGACTGGCACTGAGCGTGCAGCTTTCCAGCGGAGAGAAAAAGCTACTTTAACACTCTGCAAGCCTTTCCACTCCCAAAAACATGCACATGGAAGGAGCTGCTGCAAAACCGATGCTGTGCTCGCTGCTGCTCCTCCTGAAGCTCTGGCTGCTAAATCTGAGGCTTTCCTTCCAATTTCAAGCTGCAAAGCACTTGCTGAATTGCAGGGAAAGTCCGGGAGGCATTTGCTGTGCTGGCACACTTTCTCCTTCCTAGACAGAGTGGAAAAGCTTTTCCCTGCCGTGTAGGCGACAAGAGACGCATTAGACGGCGATCCGGAGCTGTCCGAAGGTAAGCGCCTGTTGCCGGCCTCTTTCGGCACAAGCCCCCGCTCCGGAGCGCACCGCGGCCGGCAGGATGCTCTCTGCCGGCGAAGGTGCCGCTTCTCCGGCAAGGAAGCCTCTGCCGCTTCTCCAGCACACGGAGAGCGTGCTAGCTGCTGAAACGTGAAGAAAGAAGCTGCAGAACACTGGCACTGAGCGTGCAGCTTTCCAGCGGAGAGAAAAAGCTACTTTAACACTCTGCAAGCCTTTCCACTCCCAAAAACATGCACATGGAAGGAGCTGCTGCAAAACCGATGCTGTGCTCGCTGCTGCTCCTCCTGAAGCTCTGGCTGCTAAATCTGAGGCTTTCCTTCCAATTTCAAGCTGCAAAGCACTTGCTGAATTGCAGGGAAAGTCCGGGAGGCATTTGCTGTGCTGGCACACTTTCTCCTTCCTAGACAGAGTGGAAAAGCTTTTCCCTGCCGTGTAGGCGACAAGAGACGCATTAGACGGCGATCCGGAGCTGTCCGAAGGTAAGCGCCTGTTGCCGGCCTCTTTCGGCACAAGCCCCCGCTCCGGAGCGCACCGCGGCCGGCAGGATGCTCTCTGCCGGCGAAGGTGCCGCTTCTCCGGCAAGGAAGCCTCTGCCGCTTCTCCAGCACACGGAGAGCGTGCTAGCTGCTGAAACGTGAAGAAAGAAGCTGCAGAAGACTGGCACTGAGCGTGCAGCTTTCCAGCGGAGAGAAAAAGCTACTTTAACACTCTGCAAGCCTTTCCACTCCCAAAAACATGCACATGGAAGGAGCTGCTGCAAAACCGATGCTGTGCTCGCTGCTGCTCCTCCTGAAGCTCTGGCTGCTAAATCTGAGGCTTTCCTTCCAATTTCAAGCTGCAAAGCACTTGCTGAATTGCAGGGAAAGTCCGGGAGGCATTTGCTGTGCTGGCACACTTTCTCCTTCCTAGACAGAGTGGAAAAGCTTTTCCCTGCCGTGTAGGCGACAAGAGACGCATTAGACGGCGATCCGGAGCTGTCCGAAGGTAAGCGCCTGTTGCCGGCCTCTTTCGGCACAAGCCCCCGCTCCGGAGCGCACCGCGGCCGGCAGGATGCTCTCTGCCGGCGAAGGTGCCGCTTCTCCGGCAAGGAAGCCTCTGCCGCTTCTCCAGCACACGGAGAGCGTGCTAGCTGCTGAAACGTGAAGAAAGAAGCTGCAGAACACTGGCACTGAGCGTGCAGCTTTCCAGCGGAGAGAAAAAGCTACTTTAACACTCTGCAAGCCTTTCCACTCCCAAAAACATGCACATGGAAGGAGCTGCTGCAAAACCGATGCTGTGCTCGCTGCTGCTCCTCCTGAAGCTCTGGCTGCTAAATCTGAGGCTTTCCTTCCAATTTCAAGCTGCAAAGCACTTGCTGAATTGCAGGGAAAGTCCGGGAGGCATTTGCTGTGCTGGCACAGGGCAAATGTCCATTTAAAAAGTCTTTTTTTGACGGAAATCAATCACGTCCAACAGGACAACATTTTCAAAAATCTCCTCACTCATCACCTAGGATGTTTTCAATGGTCAGTACATTTCCTAGCAATTGAGTAATGAGTCATAAGCAATATTATTAACTTTCATTATCAAGGTAACACTGAAGAGTCTAACATCATTTGATAAAAATGTCCTTCATTTCTGACCCATATATTAAAAGGGATCATAGTTTCTGATGTTGCCCAGATTTCTGTTTAGCCCAACTATTTATGTCAGACTATTTTATTTCTTTTGTTTCATTTAATTTCATTTTTATTTTATTTTGTTCTTAATGACTTTTCATTCCTTTCTCTTTTCTGTTGCCTCCCCAGCTCCCAGGAAAAGCAGACCTGAAATCTTCCTTCAGGATTAACCTATGTCAAGTTCTAAACACAAAATACTTCTTAAAAAACCACTAAGCCATTCAAGAACAAAGTACTATAAAACAAACTAAAAGGCATTCACTAAAGAGGACATATTAAGGAAATTCTCATGGAGGCAGTTTGTGTCAAGTAAATTGAGAGATTTTTCTTGAGTTACTGTTTCTGTTCCTCTGCAGCAAGATTTCCAAGAACTAGCATTTGCCAAGGGGATGTATTCCCTTTTCAAACCCTGTGCCAAGTGCCCTAAATCAGCATCAGTTATAATTCCTTTTAAAACAAACAGCAAGTGGGGCAAGAACAAAGGAGAACCAACACAACACAGTGTTCCCCGCTCAGACCCCTATTCCCTATCATCTTTTATGGACCCTAATGCACTCCCAAAGCTATTAATTGAATGGATACATCCATCTGGAGATGAGAAGAGAGTGCAGTGACAAAGGAGGAGTAAGGCTGTCAGGGCCATAGTGTGAAGTGGGAACAGATGGAAATCACTGTCTGGCTTAGGAAACACCTGCTGCACCATGAGGCAAGGTGCTGGCACTACAGCAACTACTGGACAGATTGGCTGAGAATACTGTTGTAAAATGTTCAGAGAAAATAAGAAGTAACTTGATAAAAATGTAGGAGGGTCTTGTCCACATACCTTCATAACCACTAATTTAAATTTCATTTCAGGAAAACTAATACTGAAAATTACCATCAGAGGTAGTAAAAACCATTGCCAGCAAAAACAAAGCAAAAAAAACCCCAAAAAAACCCTGTTGCATCCTTTCGGGCAAGGAGGAGAAAGCAAAGGGAACAGCAATCACCAGAAACCCTTTGGAATATTTCTATTAGCATGCTGCTTGTAACCCTTTCGTTAGTGTGGGACTACACAGGTTGCAGAGAATTCTGGACAGTTGCTCTTCCACATCCATGGAAGGAAAACACAGGAAAAACACTTTTCCCACGAAATGCAGGCTGTGAAGATGTGGCTCAGGCTGTACCTTTCAGCTCATTCCTCCCATGAAGGGGAGTATCTTGCCAGACTGATGTGACATCTAATCACAGAACGTGATTTTCAAGTTATGAGTCTGATACTTTCAACAGGGTGAATATTTTCAAAAGCATGATAATAAAAGTGGGCTGAGGAAGCAGTGTCTCTTCCTTTCATGGGTTTGGTATCATGAAAAAAAATTAAATACATTAAAAATAAGTTTGTTATTGAGAGAGATAATGGCTGATCAACAGCATAAAAATAAGATATTGCGGCAGAAATGTTCTCTATGCAGGAAGAAAAAAAGGAGTGGAAAACCCTCAACATAGCATAAAGAATGCAAGGAAAGCATAATTCAGCACCAAGATCTGCACATAAGGAGGAGATTAAAAAAAAAAAAAAAAAGCCAGACAGACACAGTCAGGATGCGAAGATAACAAAAGCACTGTTGGTGGGAAGAAATCTTAAAAAAATTGTTTTTAAGAAAAGCAAAAATAAACCCTCCCCTCAAAACCCAAATCATGCTGCTTCTGTTGGCACTGCAATAGCAGCATTTCAATTATTCGCAGAGGGAACCAGACTACCAGGATAAGGCTGAACTGCAGCCAGCATTAGAAATTTAGTCTTATCCCATGAGAATACATCAATGTGATGTTATTACACGTTATATGTTCTATATACCCTCATTCTTCATTAAAAAAACCCCATACTTAGGGATGCTACAAGAAGGAAGCACTGATCATTAAGTGAATCTATTTGGCATTTCCAACCAAAATTCTCAGTGCACCATCTGGCAACTTATGAACTGCTTTAAATACCTAGCGGGGTGTTGTCTCCATGAGCCCTCCTGTAACCTAGTTTCTGTGATGGGCAATTTTGCAGCACTCAGTTTTCTGAGGGTATTTGTTCCTATCTGAGGGTAGGAGCAAATCACAATTCTTCAGAAGATTTACTCATCTGACCTTGCAGTTGTGTTTTGTCTTAGCCACTGAAAAGCATCAAACCCAACCACTTAGAGTACCAAAAAAACAGCTGCAGAATTAAAATGCTATCTATTCCATGCTAATTTCTCAGTGGATCATCACTTGCAAACACAGTTTATATGAAATAAAGCTCTTCTCCAAACTGTACTGCAACTTTAAAAGGACATAAATTGTCATTTAAAAAAAAAGGAACTGCAAACATAAGCATGGTCAGATTAAATATTTTATTAGATTTGACAAATTCTTCCCTCACACTCCTATTTCTTACAATTAATGGCAATTCTGATAACAGGTGTTGTGACTTTATTGGAAAAAATGATTTCAATTTCAGTCGAAGCAAGGTGCATTACTAACCTAGCAAAACTAATTAATTTTGCTCCAAGCATTCTTTACAGAGACGCCTGTTTTGAGCAATTTTCGGTTTAATGAACCAGCTTTGAGAAGGGGAAATGCAGCATTAATGAAAGGAAAACTACTTGCTTTTTGGTTTGTTTTGACAAGTTTTTGCATTGACCTTAAGATGGGTTATTTGAAGGTAATTCAGCTCTGGTGTTTGTGCACCTCTTGAGCAGTGAAGGCTGCAGCTAGGAGTGCCTATTTGGTTTCTCTCCTTCCCCCTACAGGAAAGAGAAACCAACCTTTCTCTTCCTTACAGCCCATAAGACTATCTAATAAATAACTGTATTTATCAGCCCTACAGACTTACAGAATCAGGGAACATGAACAGAGCATGTGGGAAAAGATACAGAAAGAAAGGGTAGCAACCATTCCTCTTCAAGTATCCCTCCATCAGTTGAACAGCACCTTCTCTCTCAAAGCCTCCTCCACTGAAGGAAACAATACAGAAATTCTGCTCAAGATGCTACCAAGATTTACCTTTACACTGAAAATCAACCAGCCACTTTTACCCTTGTCCTCTTAAAAGCGTGACAGCTTTGGCCCTAGTCAAACCAGACAAACTCCTACAAATATAAGCCAAGTCTTCCATGAGTCCTGTAAAAAGCATTTGAAACTTTAACAGAACTAGATCAACTGACTCATGGTCTGGACTGTGATCTCCCATTTGAGTATGAGGATTTTGATACTCCTCATAGGCATTGCTGGGTACTGAATGATATCTTATAATACTGAAAAATAAAGGACTTTGAGATAACCTCTTTGGCATATCTCAGTGGTACCAGGAGAACTTACAATAGTAGGTTACATACAGGCTCAATGTTCTATGTAGAAATCCGGAGGGTTATGTCTAGTAATGCAAGGGACATAATTTTTATTCTTAATGTTTCAGACATCAGGAGATCTGCAGGATCAAAGCTTTAACATCAAACTCTGTGCTCAAGAGAAATCTTCATCTCAAAGAGAAATCCTCAGTTTATAGAGGTTAAAGCAGTTGTTGCAAGGAAATAGAGGTTTCTAATATACTAAAGTAAAAATTCACAGACTTTCACTTTCTACAGAGCACTTTCAAAAAGACATTATTACTGATGCTCAAGAAAAGTACTTGCAATTTGATGAAAATGAAAGTACACAAACCCTTTACATCTTTCAATATCTTGGCAGTGGTAGAGTCAGTACTAGTGGGTTTAGTGTTCAGCGGTGTTGCTGGCTAAATCTGCACAACAGGCTTATGTAATGAAGAGTTAGCTCCACAGCCCAGACAAATCACCTCCCCTCTAACTTTCCCTCACAGGACAGAGACAGAATTGCCACCTCAGCAAGCACACTGCAGGGATATAGAGGTAGCAGGCATGAAATAGTGATGTCCTGGTACATACAGAGACTCAGCCTTGACCCCTGACTCCACAGCAACCCCTTGGTTATTCTCCCTTTTTCAGCAGAAGTACAAGTATATCAAAGAGTGAGGAAAAAAACCAGGGGAAACCCATTTCCCCCCAAACTATGAAATACTGCCAGCCCAGTCATAGCCCCCTCTCCTAATTCTGCTTAGTATTTATTATGTTCTCTATTTCAAGGGGATGAAATTAATGGTTTATGTTCTCTGTTTTCAAAGGAAATTAATGAATGTCCCACATTCCTTAGCAGACACCTGTCTTTTCAAACTAAGACAGGAGGAAACCTCTTATCTCACAAAATAGATCTTCCAGATGCTCAAGAGCTCACATCCTATCTCTGCATACCCTACCCCCACCGTGCAGGGTGGTATATCTCAGTGGTACAGAAATAACCAGTAGAAGAGCCGATTTAGTTTCTGCTTGTTGCTCCAAACTAACACGGATCTACAAGCACTGCTGTTCAGCTTTTGCAGAAGAGGTAATAGGATACAGCCCCAGCCCATAGCTGGCATGGGGAGGCAGCAGAGAGTGAGGGCAAGGGGGCAAGTAAATTCTTTGATTTGCTCATGTCTGAGCTGTGCTGCTGATTTTCTGCATGGGTGGTCTTACAGGTATGGCTACTAATCTCCCTCAGAGTAAGTGCTTGGATCTGTACCCATGTAAATACTTTGTCTGATTTCACTTGGAAATCCTGATGGGAGTGATGTGGAAAGGCCATTCACTAAGTGGCTTTTTTCCAAGTCCTGTTTCATTCCTCTGCATTTAGCAAACAAGCATAAGGCCACTTTCATCCATGCTTGTCCTGAGGATCCTTCAGCTCTCACTTCATGGCTGAATGAGCAGTTTAACATACTGGTCCCTCACTAAGGTTTGTGAAACTGTTTGCTCTTCCCCTGATTAATCTGGTTTCTTCTAGAAGAAGTTCCCCATGATTATTGTTTAGCTTGCAGCAGCTATGCCAGTTCAGTGCTTTTGAAATTATGGATTCTGTTTATAGGTTACCAAAATTCCACTAGGAATACATTCAATACTCTAGTTTTTGTAAAATCCTTCTCTATTTATAAGTAACTCATAAGTGCTTATAACTTGTAAGTAACTTATAAGTACTTATAACTCAGGGCAGTTCAGGATCTCCCTTCAAAATACAACAAATGCCTATTTCTGCAGAAATAAATTACTGTCTAATGATTTCAACATCCAAAATGCTACACTTAAATGAGTGGCTATATGTATTGTAAATTCAGATACTTTTCTATTTATAGTGCGTTTATTTATGCCTGAGATGCATTTAAATATAAATTGCCGTACTTAATGCCAAGTTTTATAACATGTCATTCACAATCCATTAAGTATTTTATTACATATATTGTAGAAGAAATAAATTTATAGTCCCCATTTATAGTATAAATAAGGAATGATGAAAAGCACAATAAAAATGTCTTACTTTTTGGGTTTTGTGGAGGTTTACTGCTAGAGCATAGTTACCAGTCATGTTTTAATGTTTTACTATAATAAAAGACATGATCTGAGTGCAGTAATATATGTAAAATTAAAAGAAGCCCTACTAAAATGACAGAAGCTTTCCTATTCAGACACAAACAATTACAGACTTAGCATATTCTCAGTTGCTTTCTAGGCTGTAGGAGCATGTGGAAATAAATTTTGCTTTGTTAATTTTAAAGCATTTGCCAGGTGCTTCTTCATAGAAGGTTTCCAGAACATACTTCACTTTGTTGATAATGGGGGAAAAACACACACACAAAAACTTTATTCCTTGCATCCATTTTCCTAGGTCATCCATGACCAACTATGTTTCTTTTCCCTTGCTTTCTGACTATAAGTCAGGAATCAGCAAGGAAATAAAAACTTTCCTCTTCATGTTTGGTTTGAGGGTTTTTTGGTTTTTTTCCCAGTTACCTCTCAAAATTTCATTTCCTATTACTGGCTAGAAAAAAAAATAGTATTTTGGGGAAAAATTTCTTATGTCATGCTGTCCTTAGAAATGCTGTCTTCACAGTTCCTCAGTGTCTTTCCAAACAAGTACAGAAGAGAAGACAATCTTCTTAGCACATATATGGGGGAATTCTCATTGTTTTAAAAGAAAAAAGAAAATTTGGAAAGCACCAAAGCCAATAAACACTTTGAAAAAATATTGCCATATGTTTTGACGATCTCTCCACTAGAACCAAAAATCTGGGCAAGACAGAGCGTTGAGAATGTGAAAGGATATTTTTTGATCAGTTGATCAGTTCAGGTCTTGATCTGACCCCTAGTCTGTCTTGCCCTTTCCAGATGCTTTCACATTGCTAAGTCCTCAGTCAGTCTGTGTTCAGCTGCTGTTATTTCAAACCACACAAGCCTGAGTGAAATTCAATCAAGCACACCTGAGCAGATCTCCATAGCAGTCTCTGACATTAAGTTACTGTCTCAGCTGGTTGTTATGGGAAGTGGGAACCAAACCTTGACTCATGGCATTACCGGCATCAGTCTTTCCATTTTCTGTCCCTGGAATATTTGAGTGTCTCTCACTAGGGCAGAAGGTTTGAAGGCAGGATGACCCCAAAGACAAATGATCCCATAATAACAGAGGGAAAAGAGAGGGAGAAGTGACTTTCACAGAGCAAACACTGCCTCTGTGATAAAAGCACGAAGATAATGCTGATCTCTGGAGCACTATTTTTTAACTAATGCACATAAATCTAAAACTGCTTTCTTGGAGACTTAAAAGGAAAGTAGGCAATCCTGAAAGATGGTGAGGCATAAGTCCCTGGATTTCTAATGTTATGGTTTTAAGAAAATTTAAAGGTATTTAAGCAATTTTCCTAATAGAAAACAGTTTGAAAGCATACCTTTAAGCTAAAACAGACCTTTGTGACACAAAACCATCAGAAGTTAAAACACTCCTGAATTCCATAATCTTTTTTGTTGTTTGGTTTTGTTTTCTTTTTCAAAGCATGAATCTTCCTTTCATTAAGTAAAGGGTAAACAAAGGCACAGAGAAACTAAGCAAGTATACCAATCTTACAGTGAAGTAAATAAAACCACAGAAACAGCAAAGTCCCAGTTCTTAGCCATACACACTCACCAAGAATTGAACCCTGAGTCGTGCTCCAACTTATCTACCAGTTTTATTTTTACTGGGATGTACTACTAATAGTATTGCCTTTTTAATTTTGTAGATAGAATGAGAAGTTGGAGAACTTCATCAAGACCATTTTCTTTTGCAACTTGTCAGGTACATCTTATCTTTATGTAGTAACAGAAAATATTTATTTTAAGGAAAGAGAAAAATTACAGCTTATAAAGAGATTGTTACATGGAAATAAATCAGTGCCTTCATACTGGTATCACTATGATAGCTATTTCAGCTTACCCCATTAATGCTACTTTCTTTATCAATTTCTTAACAAATTCAATTTGTTATAATGTTTCTTTAATATTTCCACTGGGTTGGTACTTGAAATTCCTTTGTCCAGTCTGTTTCCTCTCTGTTACAAGATGCCCTTGATCTGTTCCAACTTACTTCCTCTCATCCTTAACTCTTGAAATACATTGCTATCTTAGGCTATCCAATCCCATGCTCACAGTGACCACTCTAAAGAGAGGGCTTAATCACAAAGGTTTTTCTGGGTTGCATCAAACAAGTAGGCTGCTTCCTAAATAACTTAGCAGCAATTACCACAGAAGAAGAAGACAAAGAAGATGAAGATGAAGAAGAAGGTAAAAACCAACATCCAAAAAAGCAAAAAAACCCAATAGCTTGGTTCAGTGGCTACATCTCAACTTCCTGTGTGCATTCTTCCAAACCTGGATGTTACAAAGCACTAGAATGAGAGCTGTGGAAGCGAACTGCTTTCCTCTCCAGGTCCATGCAAGGTGCATCATGCTCTGGCAGCGATTTATTTTTTTCCCCTTCATTCTCCTCTGGCAGCAGGTATGGTCTCTGCAGCAGAGATCACACAACTCACATCATCCCAAACAGCTGCAGCTTTGTTTGTGCCTGAGGGCAATGCCTGTAATCACAAAGGCTTAATTAAACATCACCCCTCTGCACTTCAGTAAATTCATAAGATACGATACTACCTACATGCCTCTGGTTAACAGCAGTTGGAAAAGGTAATAACAAAAAGCCCACATTAATCTCTTTGCCCTTGCTCCCTTAGTGGTACTGTACCTTTAAATTTAGCTGAGTCAACCCTCTTTCCTCAAGGAAAAAAGGCTGAAAAGTCTGAACTTATTCCAGAAGACCCCCACAGGAGTCAGTGGTGAAGACTTCTTGAGGCAATGTTTTTATCATCCTTTTGCAGCTAGAAAATGCCAAAAGATAAGCTATTGAAATTCTCAGTGCAACTCCTGCTTTGTGAAGTCAGTTTCTTTCCTACCCTAAACAAATCATGTCAGGCACAGAAAAGCAAAAGGATCCAAAGGACCAAGCCCTCCAGTGACAATCCTACTTGAGTAAAAGCTCAAGGAAGAACCAGGTAGGAATGATTTCTCACAAGGTGGGCATTAAACCTGCACGGCAACAACAGCCCTGAGATCATTCAAGTATCAGGGGGTGCAGTTAAGTATCTTTCTCCCACAGCTATTGCCTTGGTCCTGCTCAATGCTTTCTCTGGTTTAAAGGAGAGAAACAAACAGGGTTGTCAGGAATTACATTAGTAATTTCTTGGGGCCGGGGGAGTGAGCCTGATTCAGAGAAAAGACACAAAAACTCAGTGGAGGGAAATGACAGACCTGACAGACCTCTCTTGCCACATTCTCATACAAAATCTTCATTCCACTAGAATTATTATGAAGGCACAGAATAAAATTTAAGTCAGTCAAAAAGTTATTGTTATTTTTTCACCACTGGTGTTAGGACAAAAGACAAGTCTTGGATAAATGGTAAATATATTTATTGCACTGGGGTTTCCATATTTTCCATTTGTAAAAGGAGAAAGCATTCATTCATTGCCTTGGGTCTATTAGGACATAGAAGAGACTGTTCATTCAATTCCAGAAACTCAAAATCTTCTTTTATTCTAACTAAGAATTATGCTTCAAAATGTTACTCCTCTAGAATGCTCTAGGAGCACAAACTGTAATGGGGATCACAGAGAACACTGATATCCTGTACAAAACAACAGCCTCTTAACCAATCCCACTCATCTAGAGATGTAACAAGGGATAACAAGAAGAAAGGGAAAAGCTGAAGTAATAGCTGCTCTATGGCCATTTTCTGCCTTGATGAGCCAGGGAAAACCAAGAGTAAATAACAGCAGAAGGCAGTCTCACCACCACTGCAGATGCAACATATCCAGGGTTTTGCTTGTAACCCTGCAGGATTTTGTATGTGACCAGTCTCATTACTGTGACTATGAAGCACGGACAGACAACTCTTCAACTAATGAAAGTTGGAAAGAGTGTGTTTATTACAGTGCTGGACACACGAGAGTAACCTCCCAAAGACGTGTCAAAAAGTCACAAACTCCTGCTCTCTTTTTATCCAAAAAGGTTTAACACATTCAGATGGTTTCCAGGATGGTTTATACGGCATCTATTACATAAACATTAGCTCTCACCTCGTATTATAATTAGCTGAATGTGCATTACAGCTGCGCAATTGTCCTCTTTAATTTGGTTCCTCTGAAGAGGAAGTAAGACACCTTCCTCATGGTAAACTCTTCAACCATGGTAAGTTGGCAGGGCTTCTTGGCCTGTTGGTCACAGTCCAAACCTCCTTTAATTCTTAGAAATCTGTGTTATTTATGGTTCCTGCATTCTTACAATACTTTGTATATTACCTGTCATTCCCAACCTTGTTTCAGTCATTCCCACTTGGTATCAATTAGTTTCCTTGTTAAGCTCTAATCACAGTATATGATCTTTGCTAACTACATTTCTAACTTAACCCCTTAATTCATTTAAGCTCTTAATTAAAATATATATAGTATTCACCATCTTAGTTGCATTCCTAGCTCAACCCCTTGACTCAGTCAGAAATGCAGACCTAGGCACTAGTCCTATTCCACAGGATAGAAATTCACAGAACTGGTGTTAAGAGGGCTGGGCACGCGAGGCAACACCTGTTTTAACAACAACAATCTCACATCCATTACTTAAATTCTCCAAACTCCACCACAGGAAGTAGGAATAAGGGCTTCAGGGCTTTTTTAGAGCACATCCAACAGGAGCTGTATAAGGACAGGTGTCCTGTGGTCCCTTTGGGAGTTGGCAGGAAGGAATCCCAAATCAACAGCTGGTGGTTCTGCTAACTAGAAGAGACTTTCCCATTTTAACCCCTCTCCTGCATCATTTAGTTCTATTTCTTCCAATTAAACTTTTTAATTTTGGAGCAGTGTTAATGAGATCCTTTCCTGAACACCTGCAGTTATCTCAGGGATCTTTAAATGTTCCCCTTGTAAGCCATTACCCTCAGAGCTGCACATGAATGAGATCCCCTGCACTTATAGAACCCTTCTTGCTCTCTTGAATGCAATTGGCCCAATTTCTGACTTCAAAAATCAAACAAAAATGACCCAAATGAACACTTAAGCCCAAACACTGCAGAATCTCCTGTCACTAATACACTAGGCAAGCTCCCCCATTCTCCTCATGGGTCACAAAATCAGGGGGTATAAGTCATGTGGGCAGTCCCAAAGCTGGGAGCCATTTGTTGGTCACACCACTATTCATAATACTCAACATTCCTGGGCCTCCTTTCATTTATACACTTTAAAATACATAAGCACTTAAATCCTAGCCTCTTGATTCCCTGGTGGTATTAAGAGAACTCCTTCGGAACAGACAACAAACTGGTTGGCCAAAAGCCCAGGTCCCCAAGAAAACCACATCAATAAATATGAAAAGTTGGAGGAAGGAGGAAAAAATAAAAGAAGAAAAGAAAAGAAAAGAAAAGAAAAGAAAAGAAAAGAAAAGAAAAGAAAAGAAAAGAAAAGAAAAGAAAGGAAAAGAAAGGAAAAGAAAGGAAAAGAAAGGAAAAGAAAGGAAAAGAAAGGAAAAGAAAGGAAAAGAAAGGAAAAGAAAGGAAAAGAAAGGAAAAGAAAGGAAAAGAAAGGAAAAGAAAGGAAAAGAAAGGAAAAGAAAGGAAAAGAAAAGAAAAGAAAAGAAAAGAAAAGAAAAGAAAAGAAAAGAAAAGAAAAGAAAAGAAAAGAAAAGAAAAGAAAAGAAAAGAAAAGAAAAGAAAAGAAAAGAGAAAAAAGAAAACGTTGACTTTTCTTTTGCTGGAGTCTTCCAAATGTTAGCTTTTAAACAAGGCTACTGAGAAACACCTAAAGGTCTCTCCTCTACCTCTCTCCAAAAGAGATTTCAGCTTTGCCCTTGCAGCAAGTATTTTTGATTCTGGTCATTCTGCCTTTATTGAAAAAAGTACACTCTACTATCAAAAAATTACTACTTGAAGTATATTACTTGTGTCACCAGAGACATGGTTCAGAGCTCTCTCGTATCTCCAGGTTTCACTGCTTTCTGGATGCATATTTAAGCCTCTGTCCAAGTCAGACTACTGACACTGGTGTTACCTGTACTTTCTGAAGAGTTGTGTTATCTGTCCAGACTGCATTGATTAAGGGATGTCTGGACTTGAACATGATTGCATTAAGGCAGATAATGGTTAATGAGGAACAGATTTTATTGCTCTGGACATTTCTTTCCCTTCCCTATCTCCTTACTTACAAGGCAGGATGTGCATTCCATTTATTTTTTACTGAAAAATAACTACTTGATTTTGTAGCTGAAATATGGTTTAAAGCCATAGAAAAGTGTTAAATGGTTAAAAAGACATCTAATAAAACTAAAACTATTAGATTATTAAGTCTACATTTGAAGTAATACATAATTAGAAAGATGTAGCTGACAGATTTGTTTTTTGCCTCTTCAAAAAGCAAAGTGATGGGACGTACACAAAGAAAATAAGTAAATATGAACACTATCAAAATACTGATCTTTTAGTTCAGACAGTTTAGGAGCCTGTGGCACTCATATCTAAGTAGTAAACAAAATCACTGGTTTTAGAACATTATGTGAAAAATTACCACTCAACAACCTATTAGCTATTTTGCTCTTTAATCTAGCATTATGCACATTACCTTTTCCCAGGCATCATGTGCATATCAGATGTTTACATGCAGAGATGGGAAAAAATGTATCTCAAATTTTAAAAAGCAGGAACTTGTTCATTGGCCATGCAGAGTAGTCACAGAGAGAAAGGGATGAACCATGTAATTGCTTCTCAAGCAATACATGCTAAATAGTACTGACTAATAGTATATAGTTAATATAGACTAATAGCAAGAATAATAGTGGATCAAACATATAAGCCCAGGGCTTTTAAGCTCCCATTTGTTTCATCTTTAGGAACAGCTGTCCATGTGCATACAAAGTATTTTTCCCAAAAATATGTGCTGATCAAATTCCTAATTACACAATATTAACAAATACCATTATAAAACTTTCTCTTTGCATAGAGTAAAAAATATACTATTTTAACTTTGTGGCCCATAAACAAAAAACCCCCAAACACACTTTTTATTCAGGCCAAGAGAACGGTTTCTTCATTGACAAGAGACTGACAATATAATGTATTTGCAAATAAATGTAACAATGTCCAGAGCTAAAGTGCACCAAATTGTGGAAGTAAAATTATCTTCTGTATTGAACTGCAAAGGTGTTGTACAATCTTTATGACAGCCAAATATTCCAAAGAAAGAGTATTAACAAAAGAAATAGTTCTTAAGTTGCCTAAGAAAGTATCAAGCTTCTCGGCTGCTTGGTCATATGCAGCTATTTTCATACAACTTGGAGTTCCACATGTTGACACTTCTGTTGAAGAAAAAAATCAGCACTCTAAGATCATATGAAAGGAATTTTAGTTTGAAAATATTCTTTTAAAGATTCTTGAGAACTTTTCTGCTTCTTTTTTGGAGACCAAGATGATAAATGATGTAGACTATTTTCTACAGCTCCAGTTGCAGACATCCTTGCTCAGTTTCTGCTGAATACAATTATTGCACATTTTGAAAAGATGACACCCAGCTTAGATGGGGTTAATCTCATATATTACATGTCAAGCCACTGCACAGATATCCTGACTTGCAAGTAGAAAGCCAATGTCTGATACTTGGAACAACAGAGCCAGTGTCTGGTACTTGGAACAACTTCTCTATTAAAAATTGCCTAGTCTATAAAAATTAAAAAGCACCTTTTTTTTGACAGTCAAATGTTTGTTTTCTTGAAACTTATTGAAGTTAAGAAATGTGCAAACTTTTTGCCATTTATGGCAGGGGAATACTTTTAAGCTTCTGGACTGGCTTGAATTTCTCCTGCATACACTGACCTGGCTGAGGACCAGACCCACCAGTGCCACCCTCTCAGTGGCACCCCTCCCAGTGGGACGCCATGGGCTTGGCCAGCACAGGATCCACCAACCTGTGCAGTTCTGGGAAAGATTAATGGAGACCATGGAGAAGAAACAAAAAGGAAACTGCAAACGTGTAATTAACCTTTCTGATTAAGCATTGGAAATTGTTCCTGCAGAAAGTTGTACTATTAGTCACATCATTATTTTTAATCAGCTTGATTTCTTTTTCTGCTGGAGTAGGAAAGCCCATCCAGAACTGTGCACATAAGAATTTGTTGTATAGCACTACAAGGCTTTATTTGGTTGTGTTTTTTTACAAGCCTTAAAATTTGTGAGACTTCACAGATATACCCAGAATTGGTGGCTTGATTATTTAAACATCGCTTTTCTCTCCTTCCCAAGTCGAGAGCCACAACTTCAAGCCCTGCAGCTCAAGAAGAGAGCTCAGTGCATGCAAAATAAGCTTTTTTGTCTTGACTCTGGTCAAATCATGCCACAGAAATCCCAAGTCTTCTGTAGATAGCAAATGATTGTTCTTTTGTCAGGCAATGCTCCTTCTGACCAGCTCTCAACACACCAGAACAAATCAGCTTCAAGTTACACTATTAAAATTAAGGCACTCTCCTACCACTTCCAGATTTCATAAAGTGGTGTCTCAAGTGCCCACTCCACACATCACACAACATTGGAACATGCTTCTCTACTTGGACACCTGCTAGAGACATCTTCATCTTCGGAAAAACAGCTCATCTTGCTGATCAGAACAGCACACAGGGAATGGTCTGAGGTTTGTTTTACACAAGTTGAGGATTACTGTAGGGCAGTCAAATGTCCTTCTACTGCAATGTACTTCAAACACACTCTGAGATTAGTACCAACCTGGAATTGTTACTTTATGTTTCCAAGATACACTTGTTTGATTAAACTTATTTTCTTGTACCTTACTAGATAATTGCAAATATGTAAGTTCACATTTCATGTCTGAATTTTTAATAATTAACGAATATATATCATTTACAGCTCTGCAGTTTGCACTGGCCAAACCAGAGAATTTGATGTGGTACATTTTATTCTCTAGCCTCAGCCAGGCTCCCTGGTAAATCTAAGAATCAGGCAATATAAAGGAAGTGAATTCATACAGGAAGTTTCTGGACTACAACACAATATACCAAACACCAAACCCCCTCTCCCCCATCCCATCCCATCCCATCCCATCCCATCCCATCCCATCCCAGCATTGCTCTGGTTATTGACCTCCGCTTGTACACCCTCTTTAAGCAGTTCGCTCATATAAGAAAGTTTAGCCCAGGTTTCAGATCCAGCTCCATCCCATGCAAATTACTAAGGGAAGATGTCTTTCAGGATACTTTGGGACAATTAAATGGACAACAATTACAGCACCAGCACCCAAACAATCCCGCTGGGATCAAGAGAAACTAAAACTGCTTGTAGCAAGGTGCAAGAGCTTGAGCTTCTCAGTGTCAGATTCTCATATCATGTACCTTCTCTACATTTCTCAATGCAGTATTAAAGATCCTTCTATTACAAGCCAGTCCTGCTGTGCAGAACCTGATAATCAGAGTAATTTTCAACGGACATTGGCTCATTCCTTTGAACTACAGTCGCTCATGGCCCTCCAGGGCAGTTTGGAAACCACCAATTATTTCAGGTATATTTTTAAGGCATGACCCACAAGCAATCAACATAGAGGATTAAATCCTGCAAGCCTCTGCAGAGATTATCCGTTGTGTCTGTCTGGCAAGCCTGAAGGCAGTGGGGCACAGGACATCCTATGTATCTGAACCATCACATGGTTGTTCTCACTCTGAGCATGCTTCCAGTAATTTCTCTCTGCACATATGTCTTGGTTTGGAAAGACAGGTGCCTATTAAAGGAGACAGGAGCCACCCCTGAAATGGAGAATGCAAACCCTCCCCACCCCTCCGAATTGCTATGAATTTTAAATAAGGGGCTCTCAGGCAAAAATATGGGAGCAGGAAAAAACACTTCTTTAATAGGGAAGGGAAAAAAAAATTATAAAATGCAACAATGCAATACACTAGAACAACACTGACAGAGTCAGAACTCAACCTGACATCCTGTGGGTCAGGGTATTGGTAGCAGTCCAGTTGGAAAAGGGGCTGCAGTCCTCCTGCAGTGTCAGGCGTGGTTCTGTTGGAGCAGGGCAGTCCTGTAGGAAAGGGGTGTATTCTTCCTCCACAGATCTGTGGAAGTAGAAGCAGCTGCTGTTCCTCTGGGGAGTCCAGTGGAGAAAAAGCTGTGCTGGT
Organism: Fringilla coelebs; assembly: GCF_963513975.1. Taxonomy (NCBI): domain Eukaryota; kingdom Metazoa; phylum Chordata; class Aves; order Passeriformes; family Fringillidae; genus Fringilla; species Fringilla coelebs. The sequence continues at coordinate 250,403 of NW_028167370.1, read as the reverse complement.
GTGTCAGAATCTCCAGATTATATCTGGGTAGGAATGCTTGGCTCCTCCCTCTGGGCGGAGCATCTCACAATGGGATGTCACAGTTCTTATCAGTCATGGGGTGACATTCAATAGCCCCTTATCAGCAGATGTCCCCTGCTGAGGGACCTTGATTATGATCACTCAGGAAGAGAGATAAGGAGAATTGCCTACTTGACACCAGACACTGCCATACAGTGTCAATAGAATACATCTGGCCTTGCAATCTGGAACACTCTGAAAACCATCGTTGGGTGGTTTAGAATGGGGAACAAGCTGTTCGTAGCTGAGCAGGATCTTTATTTTTATTTGAACTATAAATTATGAATTCAAGATGCAAAGTTTGAGAAGAAACAGCTTTAAAAACTAATCAGATGGGTTTTCACAGAATTCCTAACCCTAAATACATCTGAGATGCTTGCCCTAGAGCTCTGGGATGCTGTGGGACTTAGACGATACAGTATGGAAAAGAATAAGAAGTCCAGCCTAAAGCTGCATCCAACATTCTGGATGGTATTACAGTTTGTAACCTTGGAGAGGGAAAACCAAGCTAGAGACGGCCACAGAACACCACAGACCAGAGAGAGAGCAGACCGAAGGCTACAGCAGAAAGAAAGGAGGGAAAGCAGAGATTCTGAGACCCCAGCCCTGTCCCAGACTTGCCCTGAAGACCCCCAACCCTTGTTCACATGGAAGAGAATCAGCATATTTCAGAGGTCTATTACAAGCCCCCTTTTCAGCAAATGTATTCACGCCTCATCATCTAATGCAGCTTTGTACGTCTTTGCTGTCTCCAACAGAGTATTCTCTCTGGGAATTGGCATGGAAACTTTTACTAAATGACCTTTTAATACGTTATGCAAGAACTCCAGCCACTGCAAACATAACACTAGATCAGCTTGATGAGGAGGGAGCCTACACAGACCCACAAAGACAGGCAAGGACGCTCAATAGATAAATCCTTCAGAATGTTAAGGAAGCAGCAAAGACTGCCCTGTTCCAGGTGCCTGACAGGAATAAACCAGAACTAGACTTCACAGAAATTAAACAAGGGATGGATGAGCCATATAATAAGTTTTTGGACTGCTTAAAATTGGCATTGGATAAGCAAATTCCTATCGATCGTACCAGACAACAGTTATTAAAATGGCTTGCCATTTCTAATGCAAATCCAAGCTGCAAAATAATATTACATGCATTGCCACAAGACCCAAAGCCCACCCTAACACAGCTGGTGGATGCTTGCAATCGCCTGGGTACCTCTGAACACATAGCTGCCATGCAGGCAGAGGTATTAGCTAATGCCACCACAACTGCACAGGAAAACACCCTAAAGCAGCAGAAAAAAGCTGTAGAAATTCAGACACAAACCCTAGCAGAGGCTCTAACAGCATTTAAAGGGGCAATTGAAAACCAACAGATGCCAAAGGATACATGCTATTCCTGTGGTTAAAGAGGGCATTTTAGGGGACAATGTCCTAAACCACAAAGGAGGCCACCTCCAAAAAACAGTGGATACAGAGGTCTTAGTCAAAATACTAACAGTTTCGCCCAGCACAGGATTGTCCATGCCATCTTCCGGGAACCTTGCAGCCGAGCACGGCTCAGTGGCGTGCCATGACAAGAGAACCACTGTACCAAAGGCCAGAGACCACCACAGGCCACCAAGCACAGAACTGTAACAGATCTTTGCAGGACTACTGAGCACAATGTCCCCAGGTACCAGAGTGGAGCTGTCTACAGCCCAGCCAGTAGCGCCAACAAATGTCCTTGCTCACACAATATCCACCGGACAGATGGGCCCTGAACCACAACCATGTCAGCTCTTAATAGTGGGAGTGAACAGATCCCATGCAGAAGGTTTCAAACTGTGTTATCTGTCACTTGCTCACAAGAAATCACTGTATTAGCTTTATGTCCAGACCCTCCATGTTCCCTGCCTGGAGGACTAACCATAGCACAAGCTTTTCTCCTACCAGAGTTGTGGAACAACACATCCCTCATCACTTGGACCAGGCACATCACCTGTGTCCTGAAGCATCTTGGGAAAACCATCACCCTCATTGGCCTGATAGATACCAGAGCAGATGGCACTCTGATATCAAAGTCAAAATGGCCACAGGACAGGACCATCGTACCCATGCTGGACCAACTGGCAGGGATTGGTGGTCACTGTGAAAACTTGCACTCTGTCACATTTGAGGGACCCAAAGGTCATGTGGCCACCACAAAACCATTTATAGTAGGAGCTGATATAGTTCTTTGGGGAAAGGACATTCTCTTCCAATGGGGTCTGAGAATAGAAACCAATTTTTAACAAAGGCTGTTGATGGACATAACACACTAAAACTCACATGGACATCTAACATACCTGTCTGGGTCAGCCAATGGCCCTTACCAGAAGAGAAACTTGCTGTATTAGAGCAGTTGCTACAGGAACAGTTAAACAAAGGTCACCTAACTCCAACTACCAGCCCCTGGAACACTTCAGTTTTCATCATTAAGAAGACAAACAGTGGGAGGTTATTGCAGGATCTCAGACAGGTTAATGAAATGATTCAAGAAATGGGTTCTTTACAACCTGGTTTACCTTCTCCTGTTATGATTCCAAAGGATTGGAATTTAACGGTTATTGATTTAAAAGACTGCTTTTTCAACATTCGTGCCTTGTCCATCCCATCAATAAATCAGCAGGCCCTGATAGTACAGGGATAAAATGTTTCTAAAATCATGGAATACTCAGGGCAGTTAGAAAGGAAGGATAGGCCTGGTAAGCCGTGGGAAAATGTTAGGCTGCACGTGTATAATCATTCAATTACTATGATAAATGATATGATTGTTAAACGAGATGGTTGTTTGGTAATTGGATATAATTAATGTTTAATTGTAACCGTAACAAGAATCATGAGAAACGACGTTGGGGAGGTTTGATGGAAATTACAAAAATCCATGCTTGGATGAAATCAACGTATACAATAGAACAATATAAGTTTAACAATTAATGTGTAAGTTATATAATGATAAGGGCATAAAAACATGTTCATCCCAAACCCATGTTGGAGTCAGATTTGGGTCTGTACACCCAGAGTTCTTCAATAAAAGCACCTGCATGTAATCATTCCATGATTATGTGCTTCTGAACGCTAACAGCCCCTTTAAAAAAGACACCATTGGTTTGTACTTCCTCAAGGCAGGTGTAACTTTCCAAGTACATGCCAGTGGTATGTAGCAGTTTGTGTACAGCACCCAAATTCCCTCATCTTGCATTATAGGGACAATATTTAAGTAGCAGCAAAGGACCAAGCATCAGTGCAGGATACAACAGGTCAGGTCATCTTAGCAGTGGAAAAAGCAGGACTCACAGTAGCGAAGGAAAAAATACAGACACTTCCTCCTTGGAAATATTTAGGAAAGAGAGTCACAGAACAAACTGTAACTCCACAACCACTCCAACTAAGGAAAAATTCAAAAACACAGCATGAAGTGCAGCAAGCAGCTAGGAGGGACTCTGAACTGGCTTTGTCCACTCTTATGCATTTCAAACCAGGACTTAGCCCCTTTGTCTGATCTATTGAAAAGAGTCACAGCTTTAAACTCACCGTGAGAATTCAACAAAGAAGCCCAAAATGCTTTAGATAAAGTGATGTGAGCCATCCAGTCACTCCAGGGTCATTGATATAGTCCTAACTTGTCTTATTTGTTTGCTCTTTTAGGGGAGAGTCCACAGCTTCATGGTCTAGAGGGGATCTAGAGAAGAAGGACCACCTGATAATCTTAGAGTGGGTTTTCCTATCTCATCAGCTGGGTAAAACTATAACAATTTGCCCTGAAATTATATCACAATTGATTATAAAGGCTAGATCCCGAATGTTTTCCCTTTCAGGAAAGGATTTTGCAGAAATCTTTCTGCCTGTCACATCCATCTATTTGAAATGGTTAATTCAAAATTCAGAGGTCATGCAATTTGCCTTAGAAAACTGTACAGGAAAAATTTCAGTCAATTGTCCCAAACATGAGCTACTAAATTATTCTTTAATATTAATTCATAAGCCCTTAAGAAGTCATGCACCCCTAGATGCAATCACATTTTTTACAGACAGTTCAAGGAAGTAAGAAAAAATCTGTGATTGCTTGGCAAAATCCAGAGACCAAATAATGGGAATCAGAAATTGAGGAAGTAGATGGTTCTTCACAAATAATAGAGTTAATGGCAGTCATACAGATCTTTTCAAAATTCACACTTCCTTTTAATTTAGTAACTGATTCATTCTATGTTGCAGGTGTAGTGGAGGGAGCAGAAGGATCTATGCTGAAAGGGGTTTCCAATCTTCCTTCTTTCTATTCAACAGGAACCTTACTTCGTAATGCGCATTCATTCACATTCTTCATTTCCAGGTTTCTTAGCAGAAGGCAATTCCATGGCTGATTTGTTACCAATGTCAATACAGAATACACTTCTCAATGCTATCGAACAAGCCAGAATGAGCCATGCTTTCTATCATTCAAATGCACCTGCCTTAGCAAAAATATTTAACATCTCTCAGAATCAGGCAAAAGCAACTGTTCAATCGTGTCCAGATTGCCAAAAATTAACCATACCAGCAATAGCAAAAGGGGTTAACCCTTGAGGCTTAAATAGCCTGCAGATATGGCAAACTGGCATAACTCAATATCAGTCATTTGCACGGTTCAAACTTACACACTTATCAATAGACACATTCTCAGGAGCAATTCTCACTTCTGCACATCAAGGAGAAAAGAGTAGAGATGTAATTAAACATTTCTTACGAGCATTTGCATCCCTAGGCATTCCTCAAGAAGTCAAAATGGACAATGGACCACCCTACGTTTCCAACAAATTGCAAGTTTTTCAAAACCTGGGGTATCAATCAAACAAACACACCACAGGTATTCCACATTCTCCCACAGGCCAACCTATTGTAGAAAGAGCACACAGATCACTGAAAATGATCCTTGAAAGGCAAAAGGGAGGGACAGAAATGCTGTCTACAATAGAGAGGCTGAATATGTTTTTAATTTCTTAAGTAATTCTTTTATGGAGCAGGTACCACCAATTTTCAGACATTTCAGCAATACCAGTCAAGCAAAGCTCGAGGAAAGGCCACCAGCCTTCATAAAGGATCCAGAGACAGGACAAATTTCAGTACCCCATCCTCTTGTGACTTGGGGGCAGGGGTTTGCGAGCATTTCTACAAATGCAGGTCTTCAATGGGTCCCTGCAAAGAATGTCAAGCCACAGCTGATCCGCGAGCAGCAGAAGATGCCAGAAGAAGAACACACAAAGAACTGAGTGACAGCTGGAAGCAGAGACTATGTTTTCTAAATTTGCACTGGTCAAAATTGTTTTAAAAAGTTTTGCGCTGAAAAAATTCTGTAAGTTATTGTTGTTGTGTCAAAAAGTTATTAACCTACCTCTAAAAATGCTTTAATGTTCTATATGTTCGAATCATATATAGCCAGAAATTTGAGGCTTGCCTGGGAAAACATTTTACCAAAGTTAAAAGAGAAGAATCATTTACCAGCAATAAAAATTAGAACCAAATTTAAAAATTATTAGCATATCTACTAATTGTCAACAAGGGTGAGAATTTTTCATATCGTGTTCCTTTCTCCTCTTTCCTTTTTTAGATAGATAGATAGATAGATAGATAGATAGATAGATAGATAGATAGATAGGGTGAGAGATGGCAGACAAGTTTAGGCTTTCTCTCCAGTCCTCATGTCATATATGACCAGTGCTGTCACTGGCACCAGTCTCACCAAATAGCACATGGACCTGAACTTGTGCACAGTGCTGCTGTGCACCTAGACAGCAATTCTTGCGCCTGGCTCTTTTGACACCCATTGTATCCTGTTGCCATCAGCACAACATTCACAGAATAAGAGATGGATCCCAAGTGATATTTTTCCTCCTCCAGAACATTTTTAACGAAGAAATTCAAAGAGAGCCATCTAAAAGAGGTCCTGAAAATCATCTAAAATCCAAGGCAATGCTTCCACTAACCCTTGATTTATATTATTTAATCCCTTTCAGCAAGAAGGATAAATTGCAACAAAGTCACACTTCAGGTATTTTCAGGGCTAGTTGTTTAAGTTTATTAGAACAGTAAGGTTATAAATATACACCCTATGGAATTAAGCATCAGAAAGAAAGATGAGCAAGTGTTTTTCTCTAGGGCTTCCCAGCCGTTCAAATGCAAAGATCACTATTTTTTCTAAATTCCAAGGTAAGTGCATCTTTGGACACAGCATTTTATTGGCAGAGAAAGCTTTGACAAAGGCCGCACACTGAAGAGTACACAATTTGCTAACATGGAGTGCTTTGCTAATCTCCATCAACTTAATGCTTCAGTATTCAAATTTTCATTTGAAGTGGCAAATTTCAAGTCCTTTTTGTTGAAGGGAAGAGAAAGATGCATTCTTTGCTCAGGAAACAGTGATGCTTGTGCAAAACTCCTTCATGGAATACTGAGATCTTTTCCATGCTTTAGAAAATGGAAATGCTTTATTCACCATATGGCAATCAGACAGAATGAGTGTGAGATTGCCAAAATATATATGGCAAAAAGCCCACCATGGGTCAAAAGCTGTCAGATGGCTGATCTCTTTCCCTTGTATTTCCTGTTATTCCCTCTGCAGGGGAAATATATAAAAGGACATGGTCCACATTTATTCTCTGAACTTCATTCATTCAGTCCAGTAGTAGTTCAAATTATACAAGGTTTGATTCCATTCTGCATGGATGAAGTTCACCACCATCATCTTCTTTCTTCACTTCCTTTCTCAGATAGAACAGCAATACCTGGTAGTAATCCTCCTAGAGGCTCCACATGCATCCCTTTTCCTAATGTTCTGGCTGAAACAGTCCTACTTCTAAAAGCTGTTGGCACTTACAAAATACATCAAAGCAATGAAAAGCAACTGAAGTGCTGCTGCCCTGATGATATCTTTGCTTTTGTCAAGAGCCACAGCAAAATAAAAAGGTGTAAGTTGACCAGCTTTTATCTCTTGCATCTCCAAAGAAATTTTTGACAGCACAGCATAAAATATATACACCATAGTTTTTTCAACTAAAAAAATATATAGGCCAACACAAACTTGTCATGAGGTCACTACTCCTTCCTTTGAAAACCTGGGATGCGCTGGTAGTTAAAACCTAGTGTAGAACAGCAGCACAAACAACTTCTCAGTGAGGACAAGAGAAGTTGTGTATCCTCCCAAAATTCTGAACCAGACCTTCAGGAAACAATGCTCAGCCTCAAAATTGAAGGTCTACCTCTTCACCCATCTGTTGTTTCCACCTGGGGCACTTCAGATCCATGATCTAACAACATCAGCAGCCCCACTAGCCTGCCCTTCCAAAGAACCCTTCTCAAGCACCAGGCATCATACTAGGCTGTGATGCCTAGGACCCAACTCCACGCTTTAGTGTGCAGTCCAGCTTGTTATTGCAGTGGATCCACAAGTACACTTGTAGAACAAAAATGCAACAGCAGAACCACAACTTCAGACTCTGCAGCTGTTAAATTTAACAAGAAGCAGTAATAGAGTGGGACATTTTCTCTAGTAGATTATGGACACATATAGGCATCCATCACTGGAATAATTACAAGAAATGTCTAAAAATTAATTACAGCTCTATCCATCAGCATATTTATGCCAACATATAACCATGTGGTATCTACGCATCTTACAGAATTTATGACCAGAAGAGAGCATTAATATCATCTTGTCAGGCTTGCTGAACAATACAAGTCATAAAATTATACAGTAATTTCTACAATAACCCTGATGCAGCTGGAGTCTCCTCTTCCTATTAAAAAACTAACAGTTTAATACTGAGCAAAGAACTGTTAAAAATATCCTTAAAAACAGGTTTTGCCTTAACTGGGAAAATGCGCACCCTACTATGTGCAAATTTCAGCAGCTTCAGCACCCAGCTGAGAGATTATCATGAATGCAGTTCAGAAACTTCACAAAGTTCTGTATCTATACATGCACTTAAAGACCAAGGATGACGAGTGCAGTGAGCATAATAACTGTATTGCATAATGAGCAACTTGAGAAGCTCAACATACATTTCTTCAGACGAAACAAGGTCCCTTCCCAAGCTTTAGCACCAAAGGTAAGCAACGAAAGTTTGTCTTCTCTGTGACAGCTGAGAAGCATAAAGCAAGAGAAAAGCACAGGAGAGCACAGTGCCCCAGTGAGAATGGAAGATGAAATGAAAATAAGGACCTGTCATCTGGTGCAACTTTTAGTGCTGTGCTAAAGCACCTCTAGAACTCGCCTTGCACACAAGGCACCTGGAGTCTTATTAGAAAATGTATCTCATAAGAGGCATCCCAAATTGTATGAAAGAACAAAACTTACTACTGCTTTTGGCTAGGAATCCAGTCAGAACTGGGATTTATATTTGTCACTGTGAAGTGTTACATACCAAGGTGCAACAAAACTGGAACATACATGTTATGTGTCTGGACAGACTTTTATATTGCCAAGGAAAGCTCTACTGTACTGCCAGTAGATAGCACACATCCCTGTTACTGTACTGTAATTAGAGAGCTTATTGGGCTTGTAAGTACCAGTATAAATGATGAAACTTTCCACAAAAGATCATGCTGGATATGGTTTACTAAGTTTATTAATTTAGAGATGGAAGAAACTGCCTGCTCTGAAAAACAGAATTATTAGCACTTCAGGTGATGGCTGCAGTGAGCAAAAGCAGGAACACCTGCCTTTCCTGATTATGCAGAGGGCCTGAGCTGGATTTTCCCTCTCAAACACCCTCTTCCCAATTCCACATCTCTCATGCGGGGCAGAATTGTCTGAACCCAAAAGAGCTGCCCTTGTCCCTTCCTTTCACTGAGCATGTCAAGACCTCTAGATGGTGAAGACCACTGAATAGTGAGTTGCCTTTTCAGCAGAACAGAAAAACAGACAATATTTGGGGCTCTTCCTCACAATTAGACTTTGGTGAGAAAGGGAGATGGGATTCATAAATTCATGGATGATTTGCAACTTGCTCAGTGACTTCACTGCTTTCTGTTCAAAGTCACTATACCAAGATCATAAATTTCAGCTTCATCTGCTGCCTTTAATGATGCCCTTTGAAGACATCCATACCTCTCTGTACCTGAGAATAATTTCTGCTGCATACTAGTTGAGGTACCAGTAATTATGCTCTTGAGGATGATTTCATTCTCCTCACCGATTAATATTATAAGGAATTATTTGATCCCATTGAGAATACTCTCAACATGAGATATTGAAGAATTACTGTTTAAATGAACAAAATTTTCCAAGAATAATTACTTTTGTCATCAGATGATGGCAAAGCACTGAAAAGTAATGACATTTAAAATATACTGTTCCTCTCCTGCAGGATTTTCTGGAAATGACCTTGTAAGCCAGACTACTTGTTGTGGGGAAACTTGAGTGGTACAAGATGGCAGTTTACACCTACCAGTGTGTGCACTGGCAGCTGTTATTAAAGCACACAGAATCCCTGATTGAGCAAAACCTGGCAGTTGCATTCCATAAGCTCCAAGGTATGTTTAATGGGGGCAGTTTCCCAGCTCACATTTCATTATTTGCACGTGACACGTGCTGAGTACACACTGGATGACTGAAGCAGGCCGAGTCAATGCCATCAATTTCAGCAGAAGAGCTGATGACTTTTGTCCCCTTCAGCTACCGTGCACTTAGGGACATAAAGACGACCCTTGTTTTTTTCACAAAAGGGAATGTATCATAAATTGTGTAGATATTTAAGGTATTCTACTGAACAGGGCAGAGCAGGACTAACTGAGAAAGAAGAGAATTCAAGTCAATGAAATAGTCATAGACAACAAAAAAATTAATTCAGGTACTGTAAATGGCATAGCAATGCTCTTCCTCACATCAGTAAAAGCAGTGATAGCAGAAAAACCAGCAAACTGACACTACTGCATTGGATGAACATTTCAGTGGCTATCTTGGGCAAAATCCACCTCCATGAAAATATTTATTTTAAGACTATACTGCACTGTACTGATAAACTAATCTGCCTCAAGTTTTGCTGCCCTGGAATAAGAGCAGGTAACATTAGCTCATTAACTACTCCAAGCAGCAGAGGTCTGCAATCGCTGGAAACAAACCTTGGAAAAGTAGCTCTCCCCCCTTCTGTGGCTATGCTCATTTTACACCACTTCTCTTCTCTAGGAGCGCCAAAACTTGAGCTAAATTAGCAGCACTTTAGCACACAACTTCTAACAGACACACAAACAAATGTGAAGATAAGATCACACGGAGCAATGTCTGCAGGAAGAGGACTCGATGCCTAGAGAGGCTGATCTGGAGCAGAGATTAGACAGAGTCAAGAGAATAAAGTAGGTATTTATTAAAAGGCCTTAAAAGGATACACCTTGGCAGTACAGGAGTTTGCCCAGGGCTACACCCAGGATGGACCCAGGATGGTTACAAGATGGACGATGGTCACAAGTTTTCACGCTTTTATAAATTTTGGTCCAGTTACATATTGGGGTTAATTGTCTAGTTACAGCTTCAGGTTAATAAGTTCCATCCTCCCTGTTGCTTTCTTCAATTCACCGCTGTTGATGCTTTTTGGGGCTGTAGCTGTAACAGTTGTCCTTGGTTCTCAAGCTGGAAAAGGATTGTTTTGTCTAACTACCCTGTGAAGAGAACTTATTAACGCTTGATATGAAGTTCAGAGTTACACACTAAAACAGTACAGAATCTGAAAAATATGAAAGCTAAAACTTAAGGCATCAAATCTTACTTTGTCTTGCAGAAGAAGAGTTTGACTAGGACTGCACAACTACTCACCACCCAAATATTTATAGTCAAATGACACTTTGTTATCCTACGACTGCCACGTGCTTGTTTGTTAAAACCATCCAGTGCCTTCTTAGAACTGACTTATTAACAGCAATTACCTAGGTATTTGAAAAAATTTTGCTAGCAACCCTAGTGCAGTTTCCAAACTCATTCTGCAATGCTGGAGCACTAATGTGCTGGGTCCTGCTACTTTTCCTATTAAAAATTTACAGGGAAAGCTGTGAAACTGGGTATACTCTAACAAAATATGGTTGGCTGGCAATGTGGCACACATGATGTAAATATCCCTTCTCACTGCCTGAAGTGTGATGCTGATCTTCCTAAGAACACCTGCCCAAATAAAAAGGTAGCAATTTATTACTCTCTGGAGTACAACAAATCCAACTTCAGGTGGTATTAGAAGAATTTGCCCTGACAAAGAGTTTTACACTTCCCTTTTGATAGGTCTAACACACCATCATCATACAGAAAGAATTATTTTTGTTGCCATTAAAAAAAAAAAAACCCAAGAATTATTGTAGCTTGTGAAACAAGTAAAATCCACAGGAGCACAGAGTAATTTTGATGTAGAAAAAGAGGATTTTTGATCCTTTGTTCTACTATATAAAAAGAATTAAATGTGATCTAGTCCTTTCCGTGACTTTTCGAACTCTGTTTGGCTTTTTATTTTCCCACAAGGATTTGAGTGAATAGCTAAATTTTAAAACATGAACAAAATCTTACAAAGAGAGCAAGGGAAGAAAGCAACAGGAAAAAAAAGGAGGAAAAAAGCAGGACACATAAGGCCTTACCACATAAGGCAGGTGTATGATTCAACATGATTTGATACAAGAGTTTCCATCGTCCCCATAGTCTTATCTGCAATCCTTTGAGTATGGGAAGCACAGACTGAAAGGAGGCCATGCTTTGTGCACTCTCGCACCAGACACCACAGGGACCATTTGACCTCATACTGCAAAACAAGCCATCTTTATCACATCAAATTTCATTACAGCTGAAGTCATACTTCTGGAAAAATGCAGCAGAAATTCTCATTAGCCCATCATTTCAGTGCATATTTTGCTTCTCAGCTAGTAAAATCAAGAAAAAAAAACCCCAAACAAACACCCCAAATCTAAAAAGGATATAAAGCATCATCTATTTCCCTTACGCTCCATCCCCTTTTTACAAAACTGTGCTGCTAACAGTGAAGACCTCTACGAAACATAACCTGTATTTTTATCCATGGTAGCCAACACCCTCCTGTACAATCATTAAGCCATTGCCCAAGCTGGGAGTGGAACCACTCTATATAAAGGCAAAAGCAGATAGTTTAAATCCAGGATCAGGACAGATGGATCACCACCCAGCAGCCAGCCCTCCCAGGGTAGGCAGGACAAGGGGAAGTGCTTTGGGCCACAGGGACATGGTTCACATGAGAGCCCAAATTCTCCCCTTCTCCACACCCCTCCTGAAAAGATGGATGTGTGCAGGAGCCACTGCATGCAGGATTTCTTGTGTCCTGAAACAAAGCTCCTCTTTCCCTCTCTGGGAAGCCACAATAACAGATTCACACCTGCCATGCCTGGTCTGTACCAGGGTTTTTGAGGTGAAGGATCTCATACTGCATTTTATATTCTTTCTGCTGAATTTATATAAAAATATATTTGTCAAAAGGGCTGTTAAACAGATGGAATAAGGAAAAAAACCTGAATATAGAAAGCAAATTTAAATTCAAAATCTTTACTAGAGTGACTTAATTGATTCAGAAGGTTTATTGAGCACTCAGATCTCCAACAGGTTTTTACAGCTCAGATAGTCTTTTGTTAAACTGAATTTTCACTCCATCTAACTCAATTTTAGAGAGAGACACTACTAAGTATTAAATTTTAAGTAAATCTTTCTTTAAAAACTCAAACTCTCTTGAAGAAAGGTTTTCATCACAGTATATTATTCAAAATTTTCATAAATTGTAATAAATGCAACTCTAACACAAATGCCAGGTTAAAAAAAAATTAACAACTATATTTGCACTGTAGTTTGAAGTGAAAATACAACCTGCAAAATACTTATATATTGACTTGTTTCCTCTCACTGAAGTTTCAGAAAAGAAAGAAAATACTGTCTCCCTAATATTCTCCCTTTTTTTCTTTACTCAGAGTATGAAAGAAGGGAAAGTAAAAATCTCAGTATGTCAAGCAAACATTTTCAAAACTTGCACAGTAGAAAAATTTTATAGGGGTCATCCTCAACTGCTTTAAGTCAATTTTTCCCTTGGTGTTTTCACTGGGAAAAAAAGCAGAGGAAGTAGAATGCAAAATACAGGGACTTGCCAAATTCAGCTGTTTGAACTGCAAGAGTTCAGTAACTACAGCTGAAAAGCGAGTAAGTGAACTTTGTGGTTCCTTTTTAAATTTCTGGAAGGTCATATTGCACTATCCTTGTATGTCATGCAACACGGGGTTCTGGATTACCATGTAAAATAACTCTTCTGTCAGACAGGAAGTTCTCAGTGTCTTCGGCTACAGAAAGAGCTGCTCACTCTTACTTAAGTTTCTTGAATAAATATTTGTGTTCAGGTTTCTTTTCATGCCCACTTCCAAATGCAAAAGCTAAGCTTTTGTTTTAACTTCACAGGACAGCTGTTGAGCAAGAGATCAGTGCTTGGTATGAGGGCATAGCATTTTTGAATCATCTGTGTAAAGTGAAGTTAATCTCGTGTTCACTGGGATAACTGTAGCAATCTCCAATCTGTATGAAAAACAGGAGTCTGTGTTTAGGGCTTGCTTGGAGGCGTGGGGGGGTGAAAATTAATTACACATTTGTACACTTGAAAAAAAGAGTCAGCAGGCGGGACATTCTGGATGAAAGAATGCCAAGATGAAATACCAGAATTTTTAAGAATTTTCTTTCTTTGGAAAATTACAGTGTCTTCCCCCTCACTTCTGAAAGAGAACATCCATGCATTCCACAGAGAAATTCAGACGTCTTCCCAGTTCTGTGTGGATGCCTTGCTAGATCCACCCCACTGGGCTCCCAATTGGATAGTAGGTAAAGCTGAACCACCTTCACGGGATTACAGAGCTTTGGAATGCAGAATAAATAATTCCCACAACTAAAATGAACTGCTTTTATGAAGAGGTGTGGAATATAACAAGGCCAGCGCAAGCAAAGACATTTTTAAGGCTTGACATCAAAAACCTTTGAGAAGTTGCTTTATTCTGCCAGCGGAGTTTTTCACCTATCATCAGCCTACATCAAAAGTAAGACATTATCTTGCCTTTCTCTGAGCATGCAAAATGAAAAGGGTGTGGATTATGTGAGACATTAATTCTTCTCTATCAATAGAAAACTTCAGAGACAACAGCAAAAACATTTTCAATTCACAGACTGAAGTGTTGAGTAATGTACAGAGTATGAGAAGAAATTATTGTTCTCTGTCCCAAAATAAGAACCGAGAGTCGTGCAAAATTAGCAGGAACAAACTTATTTCTAGAATATAGAGTTCTACTGTGGAAGTGCTTGTAGTACAGTGGCTCAAAAAGAAATGGAAAAATCCAGTGGGAAAAGTCAAAGACAGCATTTTAGGCTCAGAAAGGTCCTAAGCCCACAGCACTGGACTCAGAGCATGCACCTAACAAGATAATATCTACCTTTCCCTTCTAGCTCTTCATAGGTGCAAGCGTCTGACTTGGAGAGGAAATTTTACTTTCATCCTTCAAAAACGTATTTCCAAGAAGTGAGAGTTTTCCTTCATGAAAAGCAACAAGAATACATGGATCACAGCCAAACTGCTACTTAATATCATTTTGATTAAAGGTCATTGGAAAACAAGCTAAGAGCTAATGAAGGGCTCACAGCTAAATCCAGTGTTCTGTCCTAAAGCCTGGATTCAGGCCAGGCTCTGGGCAGACAAAGGATTACCAGATGGCCTCCTCACATCAACAGATGATAAGCAAGCACCACTCTGACCCTTCTGGACCCCTCTAAACCATTTGACACCATTAATCAAGTTAATGCCCACTCTAAAAGGTTCACAGGAGTCTGGGGTGACTTTCTCAGACAGGTGTAAGTCTATCAGAGAAATATGTTCCATAGGACCATACGGTAACAAGACACTTAACTGTGTGGGCAAGTTTTACCTAACCAACCTAAGGGAACCTAGATTCAGGGGAAAAAAGAAGGCTGTATTAGATAACAGAACATGGAATTCACCTCAGCAGTGCATTCTGTTTTCATGACACAAATTCATTGAGAAAAGGAGCTCTTGGACTTAGAGTTGAAATCCGGGTCTCACATTAGGTAACACTATAAACCAATATTGACAGTGCTGCTTGCACAAACTGGGAACATCCTCTTGGTGACCAACAACCTGGCTGCAGCTGTGGCCTCTGGTATGAAACATTGCCAAGTATACAGAGAGCAGAAAGAGCATCTATCCAGGGCATAGTTTCCCTAGAGGTCAGTCCCAAACTGGAACAAAAGACCAGTCCCGCCCTTTTCAAAAAGGCTGAAAATACATTTATCTAAAAGGACAGAAAACATGAACAAATAAAACTCAAAACCTGACAAGGTAGGAACTAGTTAAAATGGTGGTGAAACAACTTAGGCATAACATTTGACACAAATCCCTCCCTGTCTCAGCATCCCTGTCTTTGTAGCGCAGTTTTCAGGCTCCTGTTAGAATCATCAAGTATAAGATATTGTAAGGAGAAGGCAAGATCATGAACAGAGAGGCAAACTTCGACCACTAGCATTATGTTCTTCAAATGCTACAGTCCATGAGGAACTTTAGATCTACCACAAGTTTTATTTTTACCGCTTATTACCATCTCATCAACATAAGTATGTAATTTTCCAAGTTCAACCCTATATATACAGAAAGAAAGAATTACTATAAATACACCAAAGCAACTATAGTTTGATTGCCTTATTTTCCCTTGTAATTGCAGTGGCTTAATTTAGATCATATTTTAATAAAAGATAAATTCAAAATTAAATTGAATATTAAAAAAAATTAGAAAATTAAATTCAATAACATTTTTAATATCCCCTTTTACTGGCTGCTCTTGGCATTGACCAGTAATTGAGCGCTAAAAAATTCTGTTTTTTCCTGTAGGTACCCAGTTTCTTTTTCCCCTGGTTATTACTGACTCCAGACTCCCTTGTGCTGACTGATAATTTGCCATTAATTGTGCACTTCGAGTATCCTCTGAGCTCAGCTGTCTCACAGAGATCAAGTTAGGGAGAAAATAATGATATGAACAAACTGAAAAAGACAGTATAACGAAAAAAAAGAGCTAGCAAAATAGTCCTTACTGTCTTTTTCTCTAAAAGGTGAAGGAAAATATCTGGGATTGGCAAGATGATGGGCATGAAGCAAACATGGTGAGGATAGGAAGGAAAAAAGTTCTAAAACTGATTATCTTAGAGTTCAAGTGATCTGTGTCTATGGTCATAACAGGAAACATTAATTTTACAATAGTTCTAATTTTATTAGCTTCTATTTTCTTCTTATAATGCTGCAACCTTCTTGGGAAGCATTCCAATATACTCATGATTGTATAAGATACTACTTTCAGAAAGCACATAGATCTCAAAAAACACATACTTGCATATCCTCAAGTCTTGTTGGACAGATTCAGTTCAGCTACTTCCACCAGCTCAACACTAATGTGTTAATTAACACAACCCTCATTTGGGTTAAAGACTGGCTAAAGACTTTTGCCATTGTCAGAGAAGACACACACACTCCTGTTGGTTGGCTGATGTGCTTAAATCTCACAAAAAAGGGAACCTCTGCTGGCTGTACACACAATTCACTTTTCTGACCAATAGATTTTATCCCTTCATTACAGTCCTATTCACCAGTAACCATTAAAATTCGCTTTGCAACCTGCACAACTTTTCCCTCCCAGTAATTCTACGGTCTGCAGGCAAGAGCAAAGCTGTTCTTTAGTCCACAGCAGTTGATTACAAATGCCAAAATACAAGCAACATCCACGAAGAAATTTTGCTCTGCACAAATGTTTCACAATGTCAGTCCAATCCAAGTTCCGCTCATGTTATTTTGCAACCAAGTCTCTTTTACTTATTCGCATTTCAACTTTTTACTTAGTGCTATGAAGTGCCTTTTTGGGTTCCTGAAAGGAAGTATAAATTAGGTGCCTCTTATCCATGGAAACACTGTCTGTGCTACAGCGCTGCAGTTCAGAGACCATCTATCCCTCAGGACAGGACCTATTTTTTTTTGATTCATACAATGGTGTTGCTCAGCACATAACAAAATAACCTTGCTTCTGAATACTGTCTCCCAAAAATCTGCTCTTTTGTTGCAAGATTTTCTGCTTTTTTGCAGTATGTATCTAATGCATGCAGCTCCACACTCCAGACTGCTGAGTGTGGGAACACAACTGCTAAGGGCCTGCTCATGTCTCAAGAGGGATTAAAGGTAGGAACAACATGACAACATAAAACGCAGGAGGAGGGGGGGAGTTTTTGCAGAAAGAAGAGGAGTGAGCTGGGTTTATATTAAAAAAAAATAATAGATAGAATAATTCCTTTTTTATACAGTATCTCTATCCTAGCTCTGCTTTTTGCTGGTAACAGGAAGGGAGATAAATTTCACCCTGAGATATCTGACAGCTCACTAATAGAGAAAGATGCAGGGCATGCTGGATTCAGATTTAGACACCAGAACTATAATCAAAAGAAAGGACTGTTCTTGCTTCAGGGTCTGAATTAATTCCCCTTTTCTGTCACTTAAATTACTGTTGTTTTCCTTAAACTGTGTATACACATGGCTATTAGCTAAAACTAAACAAATAAGGACTGGCTCCCAAGGCCACTTCTGCAAGATGCCTGCCGATTTCATATGAAGTAATTCTGGTTGCCAATGACTCAGACAAAAAATATGTACACTGAGGACATGAAAAAAGAATAAATTACCTTAAACTTGAAAAACAAAGCAGCTGACTCTTCCTCTTCAGACAGCTTACCTGACCTTTGTGGAAGTCTGGCAAGATCAAGCAGAGGTTTTAACATCCAGTCTGGAAACCAGAAGAGACAGTGACTTTTCTTACTGGGAAGCATAAAGCCCATTCCTACAATTACTTTTCAAACTATATAGTTGTGTATACACACACACACACACACACACACACACACACACACACACACACACAAACAATGCGTTTTACTCGTGTAGCCTGTAAAATGTTGCCACTCCATTAGCGTCAAATTTTATCAAATGACCAAAGTCTTTGCCTCTTGGTAACAAACTTCTCTGAAGTTGGAAAACATTATAATGAGGTAAGGCACATCACATCAAAATCTTACACAGTGCTAAATTAACATAATGTGATAAGATACAATGTGACATAACATCTTCATAAACTTGAACGTGTCAGAAAATAAAAGACCTTTCTATCCCGTTATTGTGAATCTAATCCATATTTTATCAGTCCAATCACTAGCCAGCCACTTTGAAAGTTTATTTAATACCATCATCACCAATTGTTTACAGTGTCCCAATTAGAACTTTAGAAACAAGGTTAACAAGACACCAAGATAGAGAATGTGTAGGTGTTCAGAAGCTATCCATGAGTGAACCAAAATCCTGGTTTCGGGTCTTGGCAATATTTTATCATGTACAGAATTAATATTTTGGTGATCATTGTGTGTACAAAAAGTTAAGCAGATTTCTTTTTTTAAAAAGACAACTTTCCTCTGTGTAGAACACAATGCAATACACAGAATCAGCAGAATAAGAGAATCAGCAGGTAACAAATAAAATCATCTGAGCTCACTGAACATCCACAGTAAGGCCAAGATCTGAAAGATATTACTAGAAACTGTGACTTGAACACACTTCTTGTCCAGTTAAAAACATTTATGCTAAAATAACATTGTTCATGGCATCTTAGCAATTTTAATCTAAACAAATACTGGATAGCAGAAAGGCATGAGTATAACCCCTGAAAGGACAGTTGAAAAACCCCAATAAATATTTTGCCACTTCTTACAATCAATGCCTGATCTTCACCACAGAACACCTTTCTAGACTTTAGATATAGTCTGTCACATCTCCACTCCACCCACCCCACCCACATTTTTTTATTTATGCTTGGTATCAAGAAAAAACTATTCTTCTACTTGCACACCATTGGAAGCAAGGCTCTTTGCCTAAACCAAGATACCTGCACATTACAATACATTCACACGGCTTTTGCTTCAAGTGAATGCTCTTTAAGGTAAAACCCCCAAATTATTTCCTGGTAATGTGTGTCCCTTTTCCGAAACATCAAGTCCTCAGCTATATTGAACAGTGCTGCCATAATCTACACAGTAACCAGCTCAAATCCTATCAGAATTGGCAGCGCGTGCAAATTCCAGCGTCAGTGCACCCACTGTCTAAAACTCCATAAACCAGCAACAGCCCAGCAGGGCGCTGTTTATTATTTGAGACAATAAACAGGATTAAAGAACCTTCAAATGCAATAAATTTTGCTAAATTAAATTGAGTGGCAGAGGTATTTTCTTGTATCTTCATGACTGTGCTCATCTGCATTGTCAGTAATAGTTTTTGCTTAACTAGTGTATTTTAAAGGGCAGAATAGAGTTCAAAGAACAGTAAAAAAGAACAATCCCAGTAAAACAACAAAGTTCTCCATTTCAGGCGTAGTCTTTTCCATGTTCCTTAATAAGTATGTGGTAACTGCTTCAATCTCTCTCTCCAATCTACAGAGTAAATCAAATTAAAGGGAACAAATGGGTCCCAGCTCCATGAGGTTTAATTTATACAGAACTTTGTTTAGAACCTGCTTACAAATTAATTATTGGATTAGGTATTTGGAGATGGAAGCTGTGACTGGAACAAAGCACTTAACAGATTCTTCATTGTCATGTTCTGTTTTTTCACTCAGATGAGCAGAGCTTGCAGAAATACAAATCTTCTTGTTTCATTTCAGAAACAATGATATTCCCTGATCTTTAGCAGATACATGCAGGGAAATTTCAGGCAGGTGATGAGGGCAAGACAATATGAGATTTTAAGTTAAACAACCTATTCTTTAAAAATTCAGAATTAAATACTGTATCAACTCTTCCTAGGAAACAAAAAAAAATGGACAATGAGATTTCATAATATTATTTTAAATGACTTCTCAGTGAAAAAGTTTTGAAATAAAGTTTTCTAAGCATTAACTAAAATGTTTTACCCAGAAAGATTTACCACCAAACAACTTCAACTGAGGGGAAAGGAAGAGTAAAATCTGTGATAAATCATTTTGACTTTTGACAAACATTCTGTTGGCATAAGAACTTTGCTCTGCCTCCAGTAAGGAGGTAGAATTGGTGGTTAAATTAAAAGAATTTGGATCCTCCCATTCCTTGCTATGTGGCAATTAACCTCTCAGGTTACTGAAAACCACTGCAGTGTTATTTTTGTCTCCTTTTGGTGGTGAGCATTAGAAAACCCTCATGTGATTAGCCTGCTTTTGGGTTTTGCAGTGGTTTTTGTTTAAACAAAACTATATGATAAGGAATACTATTATGCTGCTCAAGATGTAGCTTCCTATTTGTAGTTGGCTTTTCCAGAGAGGGCAATGATAGACCATCCAAAAAGCTTTCTAAAATGTAAAGGAAAAACAAGTAATCAAGATACTTAAAAGGCCAAGGCCGCCTATTCCCTCCAAAGAAAGGTGAAGTAGCCTTTATTTCCCCTGATAAACTGCACCTGAAAAAGTGGCAGGAACCAAGGGAACATCCTTGAAGCTGTGTCAGGGAAGTTGAGGCTGCATAGCAGGAGAATGTTTTTCCCCCAGAGGATGGCCAGGCACTGAACAGGCTCCACAGGGCCGTGCTCACGGAGCTCAGGGAGCGTTCAGACAACGCTCTCAGGCACAGGGTGGGATTTTTGGAGTCTCCTATGCAAGCCCAGGGGTTGGACTCGAGGATCTTGATGTGTCTCTTCCCATTCAGTGTATTCCATCATTCTATGGAATGCATATCATATCTCCATCTTTAGTAAATTGCCTTGAAATATGCTTTACTAATTTGGCAATACTGTGATTTTATATTTTCAGTAACTCTTTTCCCCATCAAATTCTTTTGATATGTTTGTTATTACATGGAGTATGTCACTGCTTCAGAAATCTCTTTGTGGAGGTTGTAGGAAGTTGAAACCACTAGAGACTGTGATCAAGTAAGGTCATAGCAGCAGTTACAGTGCTGATCAAATGCACTTTTTACATCCTTATTCACTTCTCAAGTGTGGTATCAGAAGCTGCTTCAAAAGAGCAGGAGGATGGAACTTCTCTTAGACACTTTTGCAGTGCATATCTACCAGATATAAAAAATCTTTCTAAAGCAACGTTAGAAATAAAAAATGCTAGGCTTTGCTATAGCTTTTTATTATTGTCTCCAGTAAAAATTTTCAAGAGATACTTTCACTGGCTTCTTTTAGCATCTCATTTCTGCCTAAGAAGGTGATGTATAAGAAAGAAGTATAACTTTTGGACAATTACAGTTCTGAAGTCAGCACATTCTGTTCAGTTTCACTGAGTGAGAAGGACCTTAAATAAGCTCTCGCTCCCCTTTTGATCATGATGTTAGAATGAGCCCAAAATCTAGCCAGCTCTCCTCTAGTTTGAGCTACGTGTGAACATGAGGACCCACTGTAGAAATTCCCCTTGTGGGCAGTGCTCACATCTTTGCTCCCAGAAAATGGAGACTGATACTATTTGTATATCACTGTTTAGGCAACTGTTCAGGCTGCTGTTGTAGATACCACACAGGTGTTCAGAACAAAAATTAGGCTTCAACTCCACAGGCTGTAAAAGTTCTCTGCAAGTTACAGAACGTAGCTTGAAAGAGAATGAAGTTCAGGATGCCCAGTGGATTAAGCAAATTCTAAGACAAACTGCTGCTAGGTGATCCCTGTAGTTTATTACTGTGTATTCTACAGACAGAGGTACTAACTGGCTGTGGGGAACAGATACTGCACAGAGTCTGATTTATTCTGGTTCCACCATTGTTCTATAGCAGCAGTACAAGAGTCACAGGAGGGTGGAAGACTCACAGAAAGCTGAAACTATTTTAGATCAATGAAGCAGCGTTATTTTCCTTTTTCACAAGTGCCATGCTAGATGAAATACCTTTATTTTTAGGTTTTAATGTTGGATTTGTAACTTACAGGGACTCCAGTGAACCATACCACGTGCTTTTGCTTACACTGAGGAATGGCAAAGCTTCTGTAGGAGCCTTGAATCCAGAAATGTTTGGCCATTGCCATCAGCATCCCAGGCCCTTTGCATTTTCTAGAGGTAGGAAATGGTGCAACATGCTCTCTTCAGCAGACTCATAAAGAATAAAGGAAGAGTGTTTATGGTGCAATTCAGTACTCCTTGAATTGCTGAACATGTTGACAGGGAGAAGCTTGTCAGTGAACCAGTGGTGAATATCCAGCACAAACAGATGGCTGATCTGGATTCAGCTCTGTGCTGTAAAGCACACAACAGTTCTCTCTCTTTTCTCCTGATGATGTCAGATGAGTGATGGGGCTGTGCACAGCAGCCTCTGAGTGCCTGCATCTTCACCAAAACTGCCTGGCCTTTTGCTGTAGGTGCAGAGATTATTTCTTCCCCTCCTTTGCCAGACCACACAAGACAGACTTGCCTCCTGCAATCTTGTTGTGCTGGGATTCAGCTTGCGAGGGCTCTTCTGAGGAGTGAAGGAAGGAGACAGAATATTAGCATACAGCTATTTCCACTTTTACTGCTGAGGATAGACTCAGCCTTCCTGACTGCCCTGCAGGAGAACAGAGGTGTTTGATCAGGGACTTTGCACTGCTGTGCAGGGCTCAGCCTCAGGTGAGTGTTCAGGAGGAAGTGCTGGGTGCAGCAGCATGTTGTGAATGCAAACCTCTGTGTGCTGCTGAGATCTGCACACGTGCACACACCCCCCTTTCACTAAAGAGTTCAGGAGACATTTGAGCTTTCCTTCTTTCCCTCCCTTCCTTCCCCTTCTGAGACCAGCCCAGTGGCAAAACTAAATTCAGGTTTTAGGAGCTGGCTCAGCTGTACCATGCAGTATTGATGCAGTGGAGTGGGCAAAGTCTGTGTGTGCATTCAGTTGACAGCCCACAGCAAGAGGTTCACCCTACAGGCTGTAGGGCTCTCATGGGAAAAGGAGAGGCACAGTCGAGGTTCTGCCAGGCTGTTCTCTCAGATGTGGTCTTAGTGCCTTGCCAAGACACCCTCGCAGCTCTTTCTACTAGGTACCTCTTTTTTCCAAACAGTTTTCAAATGTTTCCATTCCAAAAGGCCCACAAACAAACCGAAAACCCCAAATCCCAGCCTTCTTGAAAATGTTTGCCAAGTTTACCAAAGAAGGAAGATGGTTTCAGCTGAACGTTCCTTTATTTGTTGTAAATAAATCAAATGTTGACTACATGAACATCTCTCACTTCTCTTGTTTACAGCCTACACTGGCAGTTAAGCTCTTAGAAACTTTCAAGTAAACCTCATCTGCAGAAATCTTTCCTTTTGACAGGCTCTGAAAATGTCCAGGTTTTTTTGTTTGGTGGTTATGTCGGTGGACTTTTTTTGCATAATGTATTGGGTACCTTCCTGAAGGAGTTTACATACCTGTTAAAATAAGTGCACTCAGAGATGCCAACAGAAAAAGATGCATAAGTATATAGTTTATTTATGCAGGTTGCAGTCTAATAAAAACCCAGTCTCTTTATGTTGCCATGTTTGTGAATATTTATCATCATAAGCAAGTGGCAGAGAGAGGCTTGACTGAGGAAGTTATTGTCACCGATAGAAAACAACGTCCTGAGAGAAAACAGGTTCTTGTAAAGTCCCAGGTAAAAGCTGTTGTCAGTTTCCTCTGTGTCTCTCAAGTGGCCCTGAGCAAAACCAGCCCCATAAATTAAGGTGCTCGAGGACAGTATGTAAGAGAACAGACATTCTGCCAGCTCCCCTTGGGTGCCCAGTAAGGATCCCCTCATTTTCTCTGATAGCAGCTGGGTGAGCTAATTGTGAGGCTGAGGAAGCATCAGCAGGCTGCAAGAAATCATCAGTCACCTCCGCATCCACCTGCTAATTCTGAGTGCATTTAAGCAAAGCTGTTGCTCTCAGCCGTGCGGTGCAGAACACAGACAAGTTCAAGGCTCTGCATGTAAACAGCAGATGTGTGTCAGTAACTAAAAACACAGCCCTCTCTTCCAGCACCAAACCAAGACAGAAGAGCAGCAAGAGCAGCTGGAAACAGGCTTTGCTTCCATGATTTTCCCAGGCACGCGCAGCTTGACGCGCCAAGTTGATCCAGCTCTTTGAAACCACTCATTGTGTGCTGGAGTGAGTCTAAGGGGTGTGAAGCCTTCACTTCAAATATAGAACAGCAATTGATGCTGGATCAAGCATAATAGGAAGGTTGGATGAGCCACTGAGAGAAACTGTGGTACAAAGGAAACTCTTTAGGGAAAATAAAAATGTAGATGATCACGTTTGAATCACTGTGCAAATTTATATTGAATCGGTATTTTGACTGAGGAAGTGTCTTCCAGGTTTTTCACCTGATTTAGGAGCTCTAAAGATGGTTTAGTTTTATAGTTTATAGTTTTCAGGCATTGCTTGGGTAAAGCATTTTTAAAAAGTGCTGCTACGTCAAGTCTTCAAAATCAGCCTTGCCTATTGTGTGCTTCATAAACCTTTATCATTACTCTCTGAGCTCCATAAACAGTGGGATGAGTCTGTACAGAGAGAGCAGGAACAGGTCGGTCATTTGTGGTCACACTGAGCAGGGCTTGACTCTGCATGGACTTCCCTGGAAATCTCAATCCACCCAAGAGGGCGAGGCAAAGATTTCTGCCAAACTTGAGCCAGAGAGAGGAAATCTGCTCATTATTTTTGGTCAGGCAGTGGAGGGATATCTGTACTGTCATGCTGTTGATGTTCAGGCTGTCTCTGTGCTGGTTTGGGCTGCTGTAGAGTTAGTGTTCTTCTTCTTTGGATTTGTGCTGGAAGCAGTGTTGGTAGCACAGGGACGCCTTGGGCATTGCTGAGCAGAGCTCACACAGAGCCAAGGCCTCCTCTGGCCTCACTGACCCCACCAGGGAGGGGCTGGGAGGGGACAGAGCCAGGACAACTGAGCCCAAGGGAGCCAAGGGAGATCCCAGCCCAGGTGGGGCCACGCTCAGCACACACAGCTGGGGGCAGGAGAAGGAAGTGGGGACATGGAGACACCTGCCCGTCCATGGGCAGTACAGGTTGAATTCCTTGTTCAGTTTTCCTGCAGGTGCAGCTGTTGCTTTACCTATTAAAATGTCTGTATCTCAGCCCTGAGTTTTCTCACTGCTACTCATAAAATTCTCTCCCCATCCCACCAGGGGCAAATGAGTTGGTGGCAGTGTGGGGCTGAGCCATGACAGTCTCTGAAGGGCAGCCTCAGGATATCTCACCAGAGTGTTTCAGGCTGAGGGGAAAAAAAATAGGTTATTTGGCACCTGCAAACAATACTTTTTTCTTTGTTGTGAGTTATCAATACCTGACTGAAGTACGACAATTCCTGCAATTGCTTAGGGAAGGAAAAGGGGAAATGAAATGTATAGTGAGGAGGAATGAGGATTGAGGATTATAGTTCTGGTTTCCTCCTGAGCACATGGTGCAGAAGGAAAGGAGAATTTGCCAGATGACACACTGGGAGCAGCTGCGCTCACCGGCACTCTGAGAAAGAATGTTGCTGCTTCCACAGATTCGTGCTCTCAGACACTTCCATAGCCCGTCATATGTCATTTTTGGTGCATGTTTATATTGTCAGACAAGCATCCAGGAGTAGCTGTCCATTCTCAAAGCAATTTTCAAGGCTTGATGCATCCTGTGGAATCTGTCTGGCCCATCAGTCAGACTGGACAAGGAAATAGTGTTATGGAAAACAAACACTCCAGTTCCTGTTTGCCTCAGTCCAGCTGGTGAAACTCCATGTGTGTAGGAACACTGGGTCCACATAGAGTGTGCTTGGGACAATGTGCTGCTGAAATCTAGAACAGCAGGGTACAAAGTGTGTGCTCTGCTCATTTCACTGATGGGAACAGAATTTTGCCACTGACTGGACTCTGCACGTGCCCTCTCCTTATTAGAGCTCTTACTGTTTTCCATGCTGGAAGCCTGAGTTGCAGTGTGCCTCTGCAAACCTCCTGTGGCAGCCCCTGCTTGTCACAGCCCTCAGGAATTCCTGCAGCTGGCAGTCCTCCCTAGAAATCCAGTGGCATTTGTACTGTCTTGCAGCACTGCTGCCAAAGTCAGCAGGTACTAGCTGAAGCCAGCCTTGAAACTTGGTGGAATTTTGGAATTGGAATTTTCAAAGCCAAGAGATTCCCTCAGTACTGAGATATGGGCTGCTTCTCTTATTAAATGCAAATACTAGAAATGTAGTATTCAAGTAATAAAAATTTTTTTCAACGCTCCTATGAGAATGTTACCAACATTTCTAGTTTATTACATATAACAGAACAAATACTAGCTGTATCCTGCACTTACCACTTAGAATGCAAGTATCATGAAAGAGGCTTTAAAGTATTACATGTTTTGGTAGCATTTGTGGAAATCAAATGTAATTATTGGAATAATATTATTTTTATATCGAACAAATTTTTTATAGTTGAATAGTATTAATATCAAACTATTTCTCTAATTATCCAGTATTTCCTCTGCACTCATGCAGCTCTGGTGTCACAGAGAGTGAATTAAAGTGAATGTTAAAGTTCACATACACATGCACAATGAAAAGTACACGTTAGATGTGATGCTGCAGAAGGTACTGTTTAATTTTAGCCCCTTAATTGGTCTCTTGGGCTGGAACTGGGCTCCCATGTGTTTGTGTCAGTGCTGTGGGGTCTCAGCTCGCTGCTAGGTGTGCCTCTGATGGGGCAGGGCCCTGGCTCTTGCAGGATGCCAGGTTTTCTCTCCGCTATATGCTGGACTTCCATGGGAGCACTCAAGGTGTACGCTGGCTGCCTGGGGATGCTGGTGTTGGGAATTGGAATTTTGGGAGCAGCCAGCCACTGCAGAGCTCAGGGCTGAGCCCTGTCTGTAACCCAGGTCCTGTGTATAATGGAACTTACATTTACTTTCACTCGCATCAGCCTTGCAGGACCAAAAGGGGCCTACAAAAAATCCCTGGAGAGAAATTTTTACAAGGACATGTAGTGATAGGACAAGGAGTAATGGCTTCAAACTGAAAGAGGGTAGGTTTAGTTTAGACAACAGAAAGAAATTCTTCCCTGAGGCCCTGGAGTAGGTTGCCCAGAGAGGCTGGGGCTGCCCCATCCCTGAAATTTTCAGGGCCAGGCTGGATGGGGCTTGGAGCAGCCTGGGATAATGGAAGGTGTCCCTACCCATGGCAGGGGTTTTGACACTAAATGAGCTTCAAGGTCTTTTTGAAGCAAAGCCAAACCATTTGAGCATTCTGTGATTTTTGGGCCTCCAGTATAAGTAACTTGCCCAGTCTTCCTGAAATCCCCTATTCTGTGCAGCCAGCATGACCTGCATCATCTGCTTGTTTTTGCTGCCTCTGCCTGCAGCGTCCTGAGTACAACAGCAATTTGCAATTTACTTTCTTTTCTGCCTCTGCCATGTCCTTCATTGTAAAGCACAGGCCCTCAGCGTAGCAGCATCTGTGTGGGTCTCCAGCACAGAAACAGAATTAAGGATTTTTTCTTCCTTTGAAGAGCAGGGCGGTTCTTTATAGAAGGATCAGCATGATCAGCTCACTGGTTTTCATGCACTTGTTTGCTTGTATGAAGGTTTTTTCTGTCAATGGGAGGAATGTTTAGCATCTGATTTTCTCAACTGAAAAGATTTCCCATCTGTATAATTAGCCTTATTTATACAATTAGAGCTTAACTACTAATTGCTTGGGGGCTTTTTTAGTTTGCTTCCTTCTATGTAGAATATTCATCAGACAGCTGATATTGGAAAATACGAGATTGAACAGTGTTGCTGCTTTTCATATTCCTACAAGGAATGTGTTTGTCACTGAAGCAATGAATTTTTGAATGTTATCTAAACACTGTTTAATGTTAACTTTTTTTTTCCTGAGTGATATCATGATGAATTCTGGAGGGAAAAAAAACTGCCTTAGTGAAATTTCATCACATAAATAATCCAGTTGTGCCAAGAAACTCTATAATGACCTCAAGGCTTAGCAGCTGCCAAATACACCGCTTAGCATTAACCACTCTTCTTGTGATATCAAAGTAATACACAATGAACACTGCCAAATCTGCTTTCTCTAACACTTAATGTATCTTTTTTAAACCTAATTTAGTGTCTGCAAATGGCATTTGCTTTTATAATAGTAGTGTGTGCTGCTGCTCTACAGTGTCCATCTCTGTCTCTCTAGCATGGTAGGGGCTGTGGCGCATCCTGTACATCTTATAAATTAATAATTCAGTTATCCAGTAAAAATAAAGTAGTGTGAACATGCTGGTGAGTGAGAGCTATCACACGCACTTACAAAAAAAGACAGTCCAAACTTCAATGTCATCTAATAATAATAATTTACCAGGCTCAAAATGTAAAGCATTTAGTCATAAACTGGATCATCTTTATAGAAATTTGAAAGATTTTAGAGATTGTATAAGCATAGCAGTGGAATTATGATTTCTTCTTCATTTCTAAGCCATCCTCTCAAACAGAAAACAAGGTATGCACAGTGGAACCTGCTCAGCTCGTGGTGGTTGGCTTTCTTCTCTCAGGGAAACCATCTCTGCAAGGCTTCCCTCCGTGCTGGCCTTCATCCCTTGCAGTGCTTTGGTACACATCCTGAAAGGCCCGGCACTCGAGGGATGTCTTGGTTTGGAAAGACAGGTGCCTGCTAAAGGAGACAGGAGCCTCCCCTAAAATGGAGAATGCAAACCCTCCCCACCCCTCCGAATTGCTATGAATTTTAAATAAGAGGCTCTCAGGCAAAAAATATGGGAGCAGGAAATAACAGTTCTTTAATAGGGAAGGGAAAAAATAAAAGGATAAAATACAACAATGCAATACACTAGAACAGCACTGACAGAGTCAGAACTCAACCTGACACCCTGTGGGTCAGGGTGTTGGCAGCAGTCCAGTTGGAAAAGGGGCTGCAGTCCTCCTGGAGTGTCAGGCGTGGTTCTGTTGGAGCAGGGCAGTCCTGTAGGAAAAGGGTGAATTCTTCCTCCACAGATCCGTGGAAGTAGAAGCAGCTGCTGTTCCTCTGGGGAGTCCAGTGGAGAAGAGCGGTGCTGGTGTGTCAGAATCTCCAGGTTATATCTGGGTAGGAATGCTTGGCTCCTCCCTCTGGGCGGAGCATCTCACAATGGGATGTCACAGTTCTTATCAGTCATGGGGTGACATTCAATAGCCCCTTATCAGCAGATGTTCCCTGCTGAGGGACCTTGATTACGATCACTCAGGAAGAGAGATAAGGAGAATTGCCCACTTGATACCAGACAACTGCCATGCAGACGGCAATAGAATACATCTGGCCTTGCAAACTGGAACAAGGGAAAAGCAGGCAAACTGCAGAGGCTGCTGAAGGCAGAATGCAGCAGGGTGGGGCTGTGGCTTCTTCTCTGCTGTGCTCCGTGCCTTGTGCTCGCTGGGCAGGGCGGCAGAAGGGAACACTCCTGCTCCCAGAGCATGGCATCTTCCTTTGAGTCTGCCTCAGCTTCATCGGGACCTGATGCTCAGCTGGGTGACCTGACGCTCAGCTTAAAGGCTTTTAATCTGTTGCCCTGGTTTTTTAAGTTTTTCTAAGACTCCCAATGTTTACATTCTTGTAACAAATTTTCTCACATTGTTTTGCATTGTTTTATGGAGGAGGAGAAATTTAATGGACTGTTGGTTTGTCCAGTGTCATTGGAGAGGTGGCACCATCACCCTCCAATCCACTGTCACTTTTGGAAATCTATAAACGTTGGAGTCAGAAATTAAAAGTTCTCTTTTTACTTTGGGAGAGCTGCGTGTGCGCATTATTTCGTGTCCTATAGCGACAGAAATCAGCTGATTCCGGGCTCATTAAGCAGGAATAGACAAATAACTGCTCTGTTTTCTTCTATTTGTAAAATGGAAATTACAGTGTTAAGAACTTTGGATGAAAAAGTTCTGCTCTGGGTTGTTATTTGTGATGTTTTAACCCAGCAGTGAAGGCAGGATTAATGGTCAGGCATTTTAAAAATACTTGCAGGATTTTCCTAACTGCAGTAACTAAAAATCAGCCATTGATACAGGTGTTATTACTGTTACTACAGGATCCATAAATTGTACTGCTTCTGTGGTGTCCTTTGGTTTGCATGGCTATACAGCCCTTCCCTTAGCCCTCAGATAAAAGCACACCTATTATACATGTGCCCCTCTTTTTGTCTGGGAGTTGATCTGTTAATATCCTGACTTGTTTACTGCTTAGGTGGCTATTGCTACTGTCCATTACCTGTTTGTAAACACTTCTAGATTTGGGTTTTCCACTACTTTTTATAGCCTCATGAGGCAAAAAGTATTTCTTCATGTTCAATGCTTTCATTTGCATTGCCATCCCAATTGTCATTATTTCTAGCTAATTCTGTAGAAAAATTCTTAAGCCTCAGTTAATTCATTCAGTAGGATATGGTTGGCAACAGACAAAAATCCTGGCATTTCAGGGGATCTCATAAAAACTGTCAGAACTGCCATTAACTCATAACTCCCTCTGGAGTGGCTCCGATGTCTTTTAGAGCCTCTGAGATCAGCCTTTCTATTTTGCCAGGCTGAAACTTTTCTTTCACAGCATATGGCTCCCAAACAGTGCATTTAGCTGTAGCTGTGTACTTTCCTTTGTTCATGCCCAGAGTGTTAACAGTATAGGATTGAATTAAACTTCACTAAGACTGCAGCAGTTAGGATCTTCAAATACTTTTCTCCAAAGCACTTCTAAACTACACAACCTCATAAGAGAATTGGGAAAAAACCAAAAGAGAACTAATGCGTAAGAATTCCCATAAAGAACTTGATTGCTGTCACCGAGTGAACCAGCCACAGATATCACACTGATCAGCAAAGTTTAGAGCTTTTTTTTCCCCCTCCAAACTCTTTGAAAGCATGGGTGCCTGAAATGGGTGCTCCAGGTTTGGACAAGCTCGAGACAGTTAAAAGTCCTACATTACATTCAGAGCTCAGATTCAAGTGACATCATGAATAGCTTAAATTAATTACCTGCTTCAGTCAGACTGGATTGTCTCACAAAACGCTTTAAATCAAATGAAGCACAACACTTCAGTGAGAAATATTCCAAGTGTCTGTCCTTACCACTCTGTCCCTCTTGGAAGGTGCAAGGGGTGCTGTGGATAGCACGTTGCAAGGCTTGTTTCCCCAGGATAAAGCAGCCTTCAGGGGATTACAGCAGCCAGGCTCCTGAACTGCTGATATGCAGCCTAGAGATGTGTTATTTCAGGTGCCTGCTGCAAGAATATATTGGACAAAATGCCTTGTGAGGTTGTGTAGTTTAGTGTAAGCTGCATGTGAGTGAAACCTCTGGCCAGCTGTGATTTGTGCTGACTTTTACCAGGCTGTAGAAATTCTACAGCAGGGCAAGCTCCACTTCAAACCCCTGCTCCCAAATGGGATGTCACAGAAATAAGGGTTGTTTGAAAACTAAAGAAGTGCTGAAGTGTGGTGAGGAGCCCAAAGGATGCCGAGGTAGAGCTTTTAAAGAGTGCTGTGTGTGGCACACACCCAGGGCCTCAGAGCTGGAATTGGGGCACCCTCTGCTCCAGGGGCCAGCTGCTGCACTCAAATAACTGCAATCCTTTCTTTCATTTCCTTTCCAGGGTGGCATCCGCTGTCTTCACACTTCTTCATCATTTTTAGGCAAAACTGGAGAATTCTTAGGTTCTTTCTGGCAGCTGTAGACTGCAGTACCTCCTCCCCTCCCTGTCCCTGGATAATTCCCATGACTGTTTCAGGTGCACTGCTTGGGGTGCTAAAATAGCTCATTAAACACAGAAACTGTCTGCTCCCATCCCCACTCTGTTCAGGATGCCTTGAATTCTTGGTGGCTAACAGGCTGCCAGCTTCCTGGCAGGGAGGAGTATTGATTTCCATACCCAGTAAGTACCTTGTAGGCAATTTTCCTTTTTAATTATTGTTCAATGAGCACAGCTGGACACAAATAAATTGACGTAATAGTTAAGGCCTCTTAACAGCTCCACTCCCATCTCCTGAGGCCTTTCTTAGCCTCTAGGATTTTTATAAAGATTTTATTTCCCCTAAAAATAATTACAAGATAATCTAATTACATTGTTACAGTTCTTCACATAATTAACCTTGCTATTTTCAAACTTGAAGAAATGAGATGGAACATACCTATATTAATGCCAGAATGATAGAACACTATATTAATCTGAAGAGCTAATATTTCTTAAAGTGACTTCTGGGTTTTCATTTAATTTTTTTTTTTTTTTTTTTTTTTTTTTTTTTTTTTTTTTTTTTTTGCTGCTATGTTCACTAAGCATCTTCCCAGCCGCTGCCAAATAAAAACAATATTTATCTGATTTTTACTATACATCAGTAAAAACATAAGCAGTATGAATAGCAGGAAGGACCAGACACAGGGGTTTATTTTAAATGGGAATGGGCTTCATGGAATCTGCTAGGAATGTGTTTCATGGAATCTGCTAGTGTGAAACAAATGTTGATGGGCCTGAAGTGTGGAGTGGAAAAAAAAAAACATGCAGCAAACTGAGTGTCTTGTCATAGTTTGTAGGCTAGGTACTTCCTTATCTATTTCCTTTTCCGACATAGGAATTCTTGAATTCTGTTTTTCTGTTGTCATTTCATACAGATAGAGAACTGCATCAAAATCTCCTTGGAACAGATGTAATTTTATTCATTGTTCATCAGTATCTTCTGAGTAGTCTTGGAAAGCCACTTCCTGATAACAGTGGCTGAGAATTTCAGTTCTTCTGCAGCTATGTGTTTGGTGAGTGGGTTGGAGACCCATCCTTGCATGAGCAGAGCTTCAGTCAAGCAAATTCCATAAGGTGTGTGAAATGTTGGCTGGGACACATCTGCTTTAAATTCTCAGCATATTTTCTAAAATTTAGTAACGCTTTGAGGATCAAGGAGGATGATAAAAATAAATTATCTGAATACCTAGGATACCTCTACAAATAGCAGTAGAGAGATCCCACTCTACTGGCTCTCAGAATGTCAGAAAACAATATTTTTTATTTTGTTTTCACATAGAGTGTTTCAAGGAAAAGTCAGAGGGGAATATAGCTCTCTTTTTATGCAGGATAAAAATTATTTTTAAAAGAGAACTGGACTTAGTCAATTTTGCTATCCCATATTCAGTATTTAAAGTCTCTTAACATTTTTCACATAAACTAGGTGTTTCAGGGGTTTTCTCCTATTATATTCATAATAGAAAATATATTACTGTTATAGATGAGTAGTGTAATAGCTGGCTCTCAATTAAGAGATATTATATATATATATATATATATATATATAAAATAGATATTATATAGATATATATAATAATATGGATATATATATTAAGAGATATTATATAGATGTATAGTAATGTTATTATAAAATGTCATTCCATACTCCTCTTTCCCTGCCCCCCTTGCAACAGCTTTAATTGTCAAGACATTTAAAGGAGGCTGGGTTGGTACCAGGAGGAGCAGCAAAACAGCACCTGACCTCCAATCAAGATGTGAAAAGTAATGTCCACCAATATCCATTGGTGGACATTACTTTTCACATCTTGATTGGAGAAAGAGAAAGAGCTGACTGACAAAACTTGGCAGAGAAAGAGCTGACTGACAAAACTTTCAGAGGGGCTGAGGGTATAAAAGGCAGAGCATCCACTTTGGAGATGAGCCATGTGGCTGGCAGCCACAGGGGGGGCTCCCAGCCCAGGAATTTTTCCTTATTTAGTCCTTTTGGTGTGTTTTTTGTTAAGGTTTAATAAATCTTGAAGATTTTAAGAAGTGAGCGATTGTTTCTCACATTACCTTTTGTGAGGAGCTCACCATATTGTTGAGGATAATTTTTTCACGAAATTTCGGTGGAAGGTAACAGAGCTCTGCCCCAGTTCTGCTTGTCTCCAGTGAGTCCCCCATGAGCTGAGTGTCAGCAGTTCCTGCTTTTCCAGCAGTGCCACTTGGAAGCACCATTCTCCTTTCAGGGCCCCCTATATTTCAGGCAATTTCCATGACAATTTCTCAGAATAGGCAGCTTAGGCTTTTCAGCTGAAGGGGTTCAAATGGATGTTTCTGTCTGGAAGAGTCTGGAAGCTGCTGCTCCATTCCAGCAGCTCTCAGGCAGCTCAAATCTGCACATCCACAAAGCACAGCTTGGGAAATGCAAGTAACTAACTAAAGAAACAAAGTGCCGTGGAGAAGGATATGCAGAGTCCATGACAGGAGTTGAAAGGGAGTTTTCCCTGCTTTGAGTTCTCTAAAAGCTGCTGTGAATATTAGCTGTGGAAGAACTGAAAGCTAGTTTAGGCCTAAATTGAGAGCATCTCTGTGTGGATGGAAGGCTCTCTTGGTTTTATTGGATTTTAGTAAAAGCGCATAAGATAAAATGACATCTGAAGTGAAATATAAACCCACTCTTTCCTTACTATTTCAGGTTCTTCATCCAAAACACTTTACAGGAATACCTGAAACGTCTTTATGATGGAAAAAAATAAATTTCCAAAGGTTCTTTTGCCACTAGCTACCAGGTATTTAAATCTTTGCCTTTTGCCAGGAAAGCTCTGTTGATAAATGATATAGATGGTGCCTTGGCAGGTGGGAGAGCCATCTGTATGGGTGCATGCATTTCCTGCTGAGAGCAGTGTGTGCTGGGTATGGACACTGCAGAGGTCACTCTGCCCGGCACCCCAAGGAATTTGAGGACTTTCTTGCTCTATACCAGCTGGTTTTTTAGAGGGTTTTTGCCTAAGGATTTGTCAGATGCCTTTGAGTATACAAATACAGCCTGGATTTCTGTTGTCAGCATACCTATTGATAGCTGTAGAAAATACTTTGATAGATAATGAGGCAAAATTTCCTTCACAAAATCTGTTTCTGGCAATGCCAATTTGGATATAAAGGGATTCATTCTGTTCTTTATAACAGTTTTCACCAATTTACTTGGCTTTCTGGTCCACGATTGCCCAGAACTCCCTTGGGATCGAAGCAAATTTAAGCCAGAAGTTAAACAGCACCATTGGTAGTTAAATCTTCAGTTTCTTCTGCTGTAAGCAGTTATCATTTGGTGCTGGTGACTTGTTACTGCTCATTTGCTCATCAGAGAATTCTTTTTGAGTGTCTTCTGGCATTAAGCTTGATTTGAGATAGACTCTGTTGTGTCTTGCTGTAGAGAGAGGAGATTCCAGAGTAGGAGTCTTTCCAATCTCCTCTACCAGAAATGCAAACAGGATTTTTTTTTTTTTTTCCCATCTATGGCTTTATGGTCACTAAGTTCTTCTTCTATATCTTCATCATTTTATGACCCTACAGATTCTTATCAGAATTCTTTAGTCTGTGGTTTTTGGGACTTTCGAAAGCTGTTCCTCAAATGGGTTTTGTTTTTTTTTTTTTTGGTAGGTGTCCTGGTTTAGGGCAAATTTTGGAGGAAACCTCCAAACTGGGGTTCCTCTAGAAAGCAGATTCAAGCAGCCCCTCCTGGAACTGGTTTGGGAAAAGATTTCCTTGGAGGAAAGTGGAAAAACCTGTTTATTTAACAGGCAAAGCATTCACCAGCACAAAAAATGAACAATATTAAACCATAAAACCTCTTGCTGCTCCGAAGAGATGCCACACTCAGAAAGTCCCTTTGTGGGCTGTTGCTGGGCTCCCTCACTTTCTGATCAGTCTCTCATCAGTCCCTCCAGTGCTGGCAATGCCACAGCCAGGCCCAGCCTGAGAGCTGCCAGTGT
Organism: Fringilla coelebs; assembly: GCF_963513975.1. Taxonomy (NCBI): domain Eukaryota; kingdom Metazoa; phylum Chordata; class Aves; order Passeriformes; family Fringillidae; genus Fringilla; species Fringilla coelebs. The sequence goes on along the minus strand of NW_028167370.1, from coordinate 214,598 downwards.
TCTTCTGGGTGCTCAGTCCAGGGCAGGTTCAGCCAGCTCCAAGGAAAAGAAAACCCAAAGTCCAGGGAACTTCCCTGCCTCAGCTAGCTAAAACTAACCAAAAGCAAAGGAAAGCTCTGTCCTGCTATCTGTCCATGCTGCAGACAGCACTGTCCAGGAGAAGGATGCGGGGAGCAAGTGCAGTTTCTGAAAACAAAATGTGTGCACCTTGTCTCCCCCCACCTTTGCTCTCAGAACCAGTCTTAAAAGGTGTAAAACTTATTTCTGGGCCAAACAGATGAATGGGGATACAATTCAGCATCAGAAAGTGACCCCAGGACATTATGTCATTTATACAGTATCTGCCTGAGCTTATGGCCCCTTCTGGTTTATTCATCTGGACATGGAACCACTTTGCTGTTCAGCAACACTGGTTTCTTCAGGCCTCTCCTAAGTTTCTAGGAGGCGAGATTTATTTGTAAACAAAGCTGTCTCTGAACACCCTTCTTCCCGCCTTTAAGAATTTTACTTGTTTCAAAACAATAAAAGGAAAACCTGGTCCGGGCACTGCTTCCAGTGAAGCCAAGAGTTGCTTCCTCCTCTCTGAGTTTCCTGGCTGTCCATAAAATCCTCATTCCAGGCAACCTGTCCCAGTATGTTTGCCACTCTGCACTGGGCATAAGTGAAGCTCTCCCATCACCATCTTGTTGCACAGTTGAAATATGTCAGTAACAGTATTTTTCTTCTCCTTGCCCAGAATATCAGTTTCACGGGATCACAGCTTATTAAACTGACCAGAGGGCTTGGCCAGTTACTTTTAAACCACTCTTTAACATATGATTCCACTTACTGCTTGGTACAGCTTACTGCACCTTTGATATATTCTTTGATTTTCATCTTCCGGGGGCTCTGATTGTTTTCTTTTCCACTAGGCATCCTGTATGTTTATTATTCCCATATTTCATGTTCATATTCCATATGTCAGTTCAAAGTGTGTAGGGCAGCAAGGCAGGCAAGCAGGTTCCCCATCTTACTGCTAACATGGATGCAGAAAAACATGTAAAAGTTCTTTTTAATCTCTGTAGAGCTATTTTTTTAATGCAGAACTGTTGGTTTTCTTTGCTGTTTCCTATTTGATTATTTCTAGCTTCCATCCTATCTTTTATATAAATCCTTTTGACTTCCCCAGAGAGCTTTTCTGCACCCGTCAGCATTCTCCTTCTCTGTTTCAGCAACTTTGCACAAAGCTGGCCCTGTTCCTAGGAGGTGAATTATCCAGCACTGTAGGGTGAAATTGTCACTAAGGTTCCTGAACCGAGAGTGTAGTTACCTCTCCTGGGGAGAATTTCTCAGGAACACCATTTCCAGCTGGGGTCAGGCCCTTCCTTCCACCCAAGAGGGACTGCTGGCCTGGAAGTGGTGGCATTGTGCTGACAGCATCAGCCCCCAGGGAGCTGCTGTTGCTGCATCTGTTGAGCAGTGCAGGGTGTTCTTCATTCACACTTTGGAGTTTTTCATTTCCCAGTCGGATGGGCAATCTTTCTCAGTTCATCCTGTCAGTGCTGAACTCCTTCCTGGAGTTCAGATTGACCAAAGCAGCAAACTTTCCCCCCCTATTTCTAGCAGTTGATTTGCAGGCTGAAAGCATGTATCTGCTTGATTCCCTTTCCACAAAACAATGCTAATTTTTACGGCAACAGCGGGGCTGAAGAACCCCAGGCAGACCTCTTCACACACACTGATGGGTTTGGTGTGCTCTTGACTTTCACAGTGCCTTTGGTTATCTGCCTGTTGCACAGAAGGGCACCTCAGCAAGTGGCTCTCCTATGTTTTCTCTTATATTGTGGTGTTAAACAGCTTTTTTGGGAAACCCTTCAGATTGCATCAGCTGTGTGGCGCTGGGTATGGCTTCCTGATGTGACAGAACAGCGCTGGGGTGTGCTGAGTAGAGCTTACTGCCTGTATTGAGGGTCACTCTGCTGGAAGGAAACCACAGAAGAGGGGTTAGCTCCAGAGTCCCAAAGTCGTTGTCTGCAACAGGAGGTTTGCACTACCAGATGGAAAGCACCAATTTTCTATTTTCGGAAGAAGTAACTTTGGTCTCGATGAGAAATAATAAAATCCTGCAGAACATGGTTCATTAAAATTGAGTTCAGTCTGGGATTACTGGTGAGGTTTGCCACCTGTGTGCCCTCCTGCTTGCCTGAGTGGATTGTGGGTGGTACAGGTACCTCAGGAAACAGCTTACAGGGACATGTATTTTAATACACAGGGTTGAACATCTGCCTCTTGTAATCAGTCACTGTCCCATTCAAAAATCATTTCTGGCACTCAGTCAACCAAAAATACCCGAGCACAGCCTGGTGGTTGGGTCAGTAGGAGTTTGTGAGTTGAAAGAAACCAGTTGGATTCACATAAAATACAGTTCAGTGGTGAAGTCTCGCTGTTGTTGCTGCTACAGCCCTTTTAATGTTCCTCACTCTGATTTGGCATTAATGAGTTCTTACAAACGTGGTCTCTGTGTTTATACATCTTGTTTCTACCCATCTGTCTTAGACCACGCTGGAGTTTTGTGTTTCCTTTTTTTGCTAAGCGTGAAGCAGCTGGCCAGGGCAGGTACAGTCACATACAGCTGTATACATGTTTCTAAATTCATGTTTCTAAATTAATATCTGCTCGATGAACGTCTGGGAGGAATCCCTCTGTTCCCCTCATGTGTTTCAAGTCTTACAGTTTGTTTGGATGTACAAATCAGTCTGATTTCCCACTTCTGCTCTGCTGAATTTAAATTTTTTTATGCTTTCTTTAGGCATTTCAGAAAATTGTCTGCTCTCATAAACATTAACATTTGAAACTAAGTTATGAATGTAAAATTATTCAGAAATCATGAAAAGTATCAACCATTGGGTACCAAACTGGCTGCAATGAGACCCCATAACATGCCCTGTGAGTATTTCTTGGATTTTAGCTTTGGTTTTGACTGCTTTAATTGCACACTTGGAACTGGAAATACTTGATCTGTTTGAAATGAGTGTTAAAAATAGTTGCAGTTTTCAACATTGTAAAAATAGCTTTAAAATTTGAGCGGTTGCTTTTTTCTTTGTCTGGTAGTCACAAATCTTCCAACCTTTGAGAGTCAGATTTCAGGTGTTATTTTTGCAAGCTAATGCTGCTGTGCATTGTAATTAAGCAGACTTTGAAGAGATATTTACAAATAATGTTTAAAAAGCCACCGTAAAAAGCACTCAACAAACTTAAAATAGCTTTGTCTTCTCCCTGTTTGTTTTTTTCTCTTGTTGCTGTTGTTCACAGCCCTACAGGCAGCATTCCTCCGAGATGAGGAGACAGGCAGGGTTCATGCTTTATTTACCTTAATAGATTTTTGAAGCTAAGTCCTGTGCAGCTGTTTGAAAATTTATGGAATTCATTTCTAAAGCAAACCACTTGGATAACAGACATGGCTGTGATTCCAGTTGTGCCAGTGCCAGGAAAGCTTTTGGTTTTGTACTGTGAGCACTCTTTAATAACAGGTCTTGTATTTAGCCTTTTGGCTTCTGAAAGCAAATTACTCCCTTCTTGATATGCAGCTGATGGTGCTGCAGCCTCATGATTTAGCTTTCAGTTTGTGGCTGTCCCTGGCTGTTCATGTCTTTGCTGGCTCAGCCAGGCCTGGCAGAGGCACAGCACAGCTGAGGAGATGCTCTGATTGCAGCCCAGGGTCACCAACTGCACCTCTGCTGCCGTGCCCAGCACGAGCACGCTGTCGGTGTGACTGCCTCTCGTACACAGATGGCCTTTTAAAATGTGCTTAAACTCCTGATAGATTTCCAAATATTTCCAATTGACAGCCTCCTTACAAATTCCCATTTCAGGAGATGGGAGCCAACATCTCCATGATCATGTTTGGTCGTTCACACAACCATAACATTTGAATATGACGAGGAAAATTGGCTGTGCTAAAGCACAAGCTTTAATTGGAAGTAAATGCCAAAAAAGATGTTTTTGTAATGAATGCATGGGTATTTAAGTAGTTTCCCATCACTTTAATATCAAAAATGTGCTGGGATCTGCCAAGTGACTTGGTAATCTCGGCTAATATCAGGGAAGTTGCACACAGTCAATGGCTTTAAGCAGCACTGTTACTCTGCACACTTCTCAGGATCTGGGCATTTTAGCAGCAATTGCTTGCTGCCTTTTACAACCTTGGCAGCAAGTGTCAAAGTGACTGCAGTTTTTGTCTAGGGACAGCAGTGTCCTGTAATTCCGAGGGACACTTGAGGAGACCACTCATGGTAGCTGAATGAGGACCTTACAACATTTTTCTGGGCTCTGACTTGGCTTCAGTGAAAGCTTAGCTTGGTTAAATTGGCCAGCCTGTGGGGGCTGCCATGCAGAGTGGAATACAGCATTTACACAACTAAAGCTGAAGGGACCTCATTCCATGGGAATTTCGCTGGATTGTTGGCAGTACCTTGGATAGACATTGTGCCCCGGCACAGCAGTGTCTGAGGCACAAAGCAAAGCAGGGCTGTCAGAGCCACTTCCATCTGCACACTGTGGCTCTGAGTGGCTCAAAATGACACTGGGGATTTTTTTACAGAGCAGAGGTACTGAGAAGCCCTTCACAGTCCTGCAATACCGTCCATGCCTCATGGCAAGTCATGTGCAGCTCCCCCCATCAGTGTTTCCTTTTCCATTATACTGTAGGCATGACAAAGCAGGGAAATGTTGCCAGAATTACACTCCAGCTCTTTCATCTGTGTCTAGAAACTGGCTCACACTGGCCATGGGAGCGTTTTAGATAGTATTTCCATCTTGTCTTACTGTCTACTCATGATTCGTTTGAATACTGCCAGGTCTTATATATTTTGCTCCTGTAGGTTTTTTACTTTCTCTTGAGATTGTGCCTATTTCATCTCCCTTGCTTTTTAAGTGGAAAAACCTTCATTTTTCCAGAGAGCTTGAGGAAATTTCTTTCTCATATTTTTCTGTATTACTTTGTAATTTTCCTTCTTTGTGAAAGAAGGTTCTGCCTCAAGAGCTCCCAGAAGCTATGGCTGCCATTTCATTTCTGTGTTTTCTTTCCTGTTGTGGGAGGTTTTAAAGGTTTGGGGTTTTTTTAATTTGTTGTTAAGGGAGGGACAAAAATGACAGAAAACTGATCTTACTTGAGGGAGAGAGTGTTTTGCTCTGAGCATTCAAGGAAGTAAATTATTTTCTGTTCAAGAATCTCATCAGGTCTTAATTGACATTATAGGTAGCTACATGTCACACTAAGGAAGCCTAGTCATGTTCCTCTTTGAAAAAAAAAGGTGCAACCCCTGACATTATTAAGGTGCACTGCAGATTACTTTTCAGTGAAAAGAGCTGTATTTTCTCCAAAGCTGTATTTTCTCTAAAGGTGATATGATACATCTACCTTGTGTAGATGTATCATTTTACCATGTTGTAATTGATGAAAATTAGGCCTAGTACTTCTTTGTTCCTTAAAGTATGTCCACAGTCAGTCTTTTCAACCTGCAGCTTATACATAAGTCTAACGTGAGATTATCTAAGAGAAAATCTGGTGCCTAAATGCCCAAAATGTTGGAAAAGGCCTTAAATGTTGGGAAATGCCCAAAATGCATTTGGATTTCCACAAAGTTCAAATGAGGTCTCTTCGCCGAGTGCCTTTACAAGAACAGAAAAAGTCAAAGGATACAAAGAAAACATGACTTGAAGTCTGATAAAAGATACAAAACAACAAAAAAGAAGGACTAAATAGGTAATTTTCACTGAGGATGGAGATCACTGGCATGTCCCAGGGAGATCTCATCACCTACTCACAGTCTCAGGCACGTGTATCAGGAATGAGGTGTTTGCTCAAGTCATGGCATTGTTTTTGGTAATAAAAGTTAAAGTGGCTGTGAAGAGGTACAGTGGGATCTCGAAATAACAGGTGATTCAGGGATCAAATGATAAATGAAGTGTTGGAAATGGAAATTACTGTACGTTGTAGAAGCCACTCCTGATCTGTACATGTAACATGAAGTGGTAGTTGTTACTTCCAGGTAGTTTTGGATAATTGTGCGACTGCATCACTCCAGTGCTCAGAGTCCACATCTCAGATGCAGTTCTGGCACCTCTCCTCTCTCAGAAAGATAGATGAGGAGCCCAACGAGGCTTATTGCATTTTTGAAGCTGTTCCATACAAGGAATGACAAAGAAGGCAAGTCTTCATCTTAGAGGAGAGAAAACTGTAGTGGTATGAAATAGAGAGCCTGTAAAATAATAAGTAGGAAATAGTGAGAAGGGGAGGATTAGTACATGTTTTTCGTAGTGGGGATAATACTGGGAACTGGGTTCTAAAACAGAAGTAGTCTTTTTTCCCCAGGCCTATTATTAAATTGTGTTGCTCAAAAATGTTGTGGATATCAAAAATATAGCTGGATTAAATACATTCTTATAAAGGCAAGTTCATGAAAAGAAATCCTGTAAGAGGCTGCAAAATATGAAGATACCACATCTGGCTCAGGTTGCTTGAAGGGTTTGCTAAAGGAAGGATGAAATAGTCTTGCAGTGGTTGATATTCTTCTCCTAAACCATCACAGTCAGGAACTGTGCTAAGGTGAAGGATCTTTGGGCTGACCGATTCAGCAGAGTTATGTTGTCGATGATACACAACAGCAGTGGCTGGAAAAAACCAAATGCTGCTCCTGTACACAGATTAAAATCAGAATTATATTTGTGCTGTAGCCTTTTGCATAACTGGAGCAGCAGTGCTGTTCTGAGCTGCCTGACTCATTTGAGCCGTCTCTTTCTCTTGTGTAGGTGTCGGATTGTAGCACTGCCTTTCTCTAAAGCCCAGTGGCCTGTGAGCTCAGCCACCGTTCAGGCTCCCCTGGAGACCCTCTGTACAGAGCAATGGACTCCCTCCTGTCTTAATCTGGTGAGCTGTAGAAAGCTGCATGACCTGCAGCTGGCAGCCTGCACAATGGGGCTAAACAGCTCCTCTGCCTCGGCAGGAGCTGTGCTGCTCTAGCAGAGACCTTTCTGCCTGGAATGGAAATTAAAAAATTATTCTTCTCCGTGGAGCACCTTTCAGTTTTGTGGCAATACTGCAATGGGCTTGTTGCCATTGCCTGTTTTCTTTCCTTGGCCAAGCAGTCCAGCAGGTCGTGGTGCTCTGACGCTCAGGGCAGAGCTGCTGATTTCCCTGGGAGCAGTGAGGTGCGCAAAGGGATGTGTTTCCATGGCCCCTGCTGGTGAGCAGATGGGCTGCTGCTCCTCACACTAATTGGACTTCTTCAGTCAGCTGTGGCTGCATTCCCAAGTATTCATCTGTCAGCTTTAAGGCTGCAGCTCACAAAGAGATAGTTTACTGTGACCAGGTGCTGTAGGCAAGTGTGGCTATTGAGGTGTTCAGTGGATTTTCTGTTTGCACAGATCTTCCTGTCTGGACATCCAATAGCCTCAAAGAGTCCAGCTGGAGTCCAGAACTCCAGCTCATCCTGGTTCTCTTGCAGGTGTCCTACACAGATGGAGATGTCATGGAAGTGCTTTTGAAGCACCCTCCCTGTCTAAATACCATCATTTCTGTCTTCTCAATGCTGTGCTACTGCAGCTGGGCTCTCGCCAGCACAGCCAGCCAGAGGAGTCTTGGAAAAGCCAGGAGAGAGAATACTCTGTAATGAGGAGAGAACAAAGACCTAAGGTTGAAGCAAATGTTTCCTGTTTGTCTGGAAGTCTGCTATGTGCCCCTCCCACCCAAAGAGGAAACAAAGATTCCTATTTTGTAGCAGAACTTCTAAAGGACAAATGATTAATCTGTTGGCCATGTATTACTCCTTGTCCCACCGAACTATTCGATCTTGTTCTGTCTTGGAAGGACTGTGAAGAATGCTGTTACACTGTGTACAAAAATACCTTCACTCAAAAGAAAAAGAGCTTAATTGTTCGGCAAGGGGCCTAGTTCAGGAATTTTTCCAAATCTATTTTTAGCACAAAAAACTACCACCCAATCTGTTGGAACTTTTTGTTTGGGGTCAAGTATTTCTTCTTCAAGAGTTTGCAGGGGACAAAGCCTCTGACATGGAATGAAAGGGTAATATCAGAGTTGGATGTGGATGATCTTTCCCTGTGTTTCTTAAGGACAGAGAGCTAGCTGGCATGAGAGCATCACCAAAAAAAAAGCTGAGGCCTGAAATCTATCATCTTAATTAGCCAGAAAGATGTCCTCAATCCTTGTCTCCCCCATCCCAGCTGTCCTAGGCACTGTATATTTACTCTCTGCTGCTGTGGCTTTTGCACAGACACTGAAATGTGTGACGCAGGTGTGTGTTAATGGAGGTACAGGAGAGAGGCAATTTTCCTGCTCATGCAGAAGGGCCAATACAGTGCAGAGCTGCACTAGCAGCCTGTCCTGCTCTGGGATATAACTGCACGGAGAGGGCATCACACAACTGCAAAATGGAGACATGGAGATGCTGGGACTTGAGCTGCTGCCACCTTCACCCTGCGCCCTTCGCCCCTCACAGTTCTGAGGGTGCTGCATGTATATGCACACCTTCATCTTCTTGACTTGTGGAGGGAGTCTCTTTGGCAACCTGTTCACTCTTTACAGGTCAGGAAAAATGCTCTAGGAGTTGTTTTGCTATGCACGTTAAGTTGCAGTTCTACTGAATTCCAATAGAGAAATGCAATCATCAGCCTGTGTTTAAAATTCTGGTTCTACCTTGCATTAAGCATGGCTGTTATCCTTTCTTCCTGCTCCCACACACAGCAGGAGCTTTTCACAGTCCATTTCCCTGCAGCATCCTGGAGAACGCTGACCTCCTGACCTCGTTTCCACTGTGCTCTTCTGTAATACCCTGCTCATTTCACTGGTAGATGGAAGGAGCAGCAAGCTACACACACAGCACACATCCTTTAGGGAAGAATTGTGCCCTATCTGTGCACTGTCCTGGCAACTTCAGCTGAGAACTGCACAATGACAGAACCATTTTAGCAATGGTTACTTCATACAGTCCCAAAAGGTGTTGCAGCCAGAAGAATCTGCTGAGGAATCTGAACAGGACAGCCCATGATGGGAATGACTCGGGACAGGCTCCTGCCTGGTGTCAGGTGCAGAGAAAGGTGTGCAAGCACAGCACTGTCAGCATTGCTGGAACAACTGCAGCAGGTCACTTGACAAGAAAAGCCTTTTTGTCACTTATCAGTCATTAATTCCTCTAATAGAAATGTGAGCTCACTCCTAATTACGAATAGATGAATGAAGTGTTTCACTGGAGTGGGCTCATGGACTTGCATCTTGCAGGAATACAATGACCCTGTCATGAAAATTTCTTTTTCTGGAGTGAGAAGAAAGTGGATACTCTGGGGAATGGTCAGATTTTGGTTCACACATGAGGATAGTGATGAACACAATAATAGACACTGCCTTGTGGTTACAACAGGATCTGATTTTTCTGTGCTTGATGCTCGAAATGTGTTTAGAAAGATCTTTATCTTTCCCCAGTCTTGGGAAAAAGTAAATTAGTAAGTTTGCTACTCCTCTCTGCTTTTTTCCTTTTCCCCTCATTTCTATTTTGTAATCTTCACTGCTGTATGATTTGGTTTCCTGCCCAGACAGAAAAATTAGAGTTTCCATCTATCCAGGAGATCTTTACTCTTTCAGAAGACAGGATTCTAAACCAGGGCGTTAGAACAACATTCATCGCTGTTGTTTGCTCTATACACCCAGTCTAGATAGAATCAAAACTCTGTTGTTCCTCACCTGTCACCTAGGACCAGAGTAAAGTACAGTTCCTCCCCGCCAGTGCTCACAGTCTGATTGAAACTTTCTACAGACCAATGCTGTAAAATGCTGCTGCCACTGTGCATACACTTATCTGCAAAAGCTCCTGATTTAGGTTTTCCCCAGTGTACATGAGCTGGGAACTGCTGCCTGGATTTGTGGAAAACCTTGGGGAAATGCCATTCTGACTGAGCACTCTGTCCTGGTTAACTCCTGCAGTACTTAAAGCACAGCTATTGCAAGGTTATCTTTGGGTCTGGTTTATAGGAGAGGCCTATCCCTTTGGAACAGCTGCTGTATATGGATTATTTTGTTTCAAGGAAGCCAGGTGAGATGAATGGATAGAGCCAGATGAGTCACTTAGTTGAATTTTTAGTGTTGAATTTCTTCTTTACCTGAAAACGAACAAACTGTTCTTAATTATTGTTTCTTTATTAAGCACAGTGGCTCAGTGATGATGTACAGTGTTTCAAAACAGCTGTTGTGAAGGCTCTGATGTAAAACAGCACAAGAAGGGAGGATGGCAAACAAAGCTTCCAATAGCATGAAAATTATTGGAAAGATAAGGGGAAAGAAGTTGAGAAGGGTGCTGGGAAACACTGCTTTGCAGTATCATTGTTACCAACAATTTCTTTTCAGAGGAAAAACGTTGAGGAGCTAGAGGGATTGAACATCTGAAGACTTAAAGAAAAGTACTATCAGAAGAAAAAGAGCTGTGCAGTTCAGTTAATGGGGAAAAGTCAATTTCATTGGCATGGAATGAAAACTTGACAGTGGGTTACGCTGCGGGTTGATTTGCATCCTGTGTGCCTTACTGGGATTTCAGTGGGTGTAAATTAGACCAAATACTATGTCCTGATAGTACTGAGACAAGTTAGTCTTGTTTGAGATTTGAAGGCTTTTGTTGTCCTTGAGGAGAACAGCAACTGAAAAGGGGCTGCTGGCTTTGAGCAGGACTAGAGGTGATTTGAAGGTGCAGAGGGATGTTGAGTCAATAGGACAGAAATTGTGCAGCCCAAAAAGCTCCTTGTTGAGGACCTGTTGCAGTGGCTGGATGAAAGCAAACGAGGCATTCCTCAAGTCAGGAGTTCCTAGAGCCAGAAACAGCACAGATGGTTGCACTTTGCTGATGGGTACTTGGAGGGGTCAAGTACCTACTGCTAAACTAAAGACTTTTATTCTTTTTATGCAGGTGTGTGCTGAAGGCAGGCACAAGGGCTAACATGTTCACACCAAATCATCACCTGCTGTAGATGTAATTGAGATCAGCAGAATGTCACTGCTTCCACTGGAAATCATCAGCCTTTTCTCTGCATATTTTTGTCAAATAGTATGTAGTTAGACAACAGACTTGGCGAGATAAGTCAGGAAAACACACCAGGATATTAATGCCCTTGTAGGAATGATATGTATTTTGTCTCTCAGAGAGATTTAGGAGGAAAATGAAGCAAATGAAAAAATGAAGTTATTACTGTATTATTAAAAAACAGCAGGCTCCAAAAAACCTGGAGCTGGATTCCCACCAAAAATCAGAGATATTGTGGAGCTTGATCTGAAGCTCTGAAAATTATTATGCAAATGTTAGTGTGAATCTTGAGGCCAGTATTGGGTGACAGTTTAGTAAACAGGTGAAAAATAAAAATGAAAGTGCTGTGAGCATCTCAGTGAGGCAAAATAATAATATACATTTATCTAGCACTTAACATTTCCAACTTGTATGTCCATTCAATCATGCAGAAAGTTGCACTGATCTCAGATGCATGGAAAGAAAGGCTGTGCCATATTTCCAGAGCCTCTGTAGCTATTGAACAAGTTGGTGTTAGACTGGAGGGTTTGGACGAAGGAATCATAGGTAATTCTAAAAAAAGCAAGGGAATGCGTCCTTTCTATCTAGGTTTAATGAAAGTAACACATACTTAGATGTAAGCTGAGCAGCCCTTGGAAAACAGAGTAGTTGGTGTTTGAGATTGCAGTGGAGCTGACTGGAATGTTTTAAGAGAATGAACTGGCAAACAACAGATAATGTCTTTCGGAAGAAAATTACCTGTGCTATTGAAAATCCCTTTAAAGACATTTAAGGAGCTCCACAGGTGAAGAGCATCCAACCTCCTTAGATACCCAGTGTGTGTTTGGGTACCAGCCCCTTCCTGCCAGGGCCCCCTGTGCCAGCCCAGGGACAGGGCAAGACTTGGCCCCTCCTCAGCAGTCCTGAAGAGCAGTGGAAGCTGCTCAGAAAGGCCACTGGGCACAGCCTGTATCGTTCCTCATGAACTCAACTACAGACTTGGCTGGGGGGAGGAAAAGAAAAATCTGAACAAAATGTTGCTAATCTGTCCAAGTAGGGATGTGACTGATCTCCCTGGGGCTAATTCTGTGTATGAAGTTAAATATATGCCTAGAGGGTTTCCTGAATGCATCCAGAAAGTTCATCCACTCTCAAGCTGGAGAAATAAATGAGTGCAAAGTCACAGGAATTGACATCTCTTGGGTCTGAGTGATTTTCTGACATTGCTGGTTGACTTCACTGTGGGAGTAGGGCCCAAGTTCTCAGCAAAGGGACCGTGTTCAGGGGGCTGCACTCTGCCGGGAATTTGTACATTTGCAGTCTCAGACAAATTTATTTTTGTAGTTGCCATATGTGAGGGCTTTTCATAATCGCCATCTGTGGAACGAAAGGCAGTCCAGGCTAAAATGTGCACAGTTGCAAATATTGGAAAATATGGCTATTATAAAAAGTTGTAAGAACTTTATGCAAATGTTCCATCTACAGTGGAAGGGCCAGATTCTAATATCACGCATGGTGCACAGTAACAGATTTTTCCTAGGTATGCCGGGATGGCCACACTGTGCCTGAGATTAGAATGTGTTTCAAAAATGGATTATTGGGATATGAAAGAGCCAATGATGAGGAAAATCAGATTTTACTGAGCTTTTTCTTTTTTTCTTCACTCTTACTATGTGAGAATTGGCTTTCAGCATAGTTTCTGGTCTTTGTAATTCATTAGGAAAATTGGCAATAAACTAATGGCAAAATGTGAAAACTAGTTTTCCTCCTTAAGAAATTCACATCATCAAATTAGGACAGAGAAATGATCTCTTTACACCCAGTTGCTCAGAGCAACTGGCAAATTTTGACTACACGAAGCATTACCTGAAGCAAACCACAGTGTCTGCATTCCCTGGGGACTCCCCTGAGGTGCTGTCCGCAGGCACTGGTGGCATTGAAGTTCTGGTGGTGTGCAGGTTAATTCACTCTGCAAATCCTACTATCAGTTTATCTTCATTTGTTTAAATCCTTGCATTTGATATTTTATTCCCCCCCCCCCCATATCCAGATACTGTCTTCTTTCTTGTCTCTTTGGGGAGGAGGTAAGTGAGATTTGGATGCAAGCCATAATTATTCTGGGAAAATCACCCTTCAGCTTTTATTTATATGCAAAATCTTGCCCTGCAGCAGCTTGACGGCTACACGAGGCTAGGAAGGCAATACCAGCCTACCTCCAGGGTTTCTCTCCTTCCTAAATGATATCTTGCTGGTCCTTGTCTCATCCTCAATTCTCGGTGACCCAGGTTTAGGGAGAGAAGTTGGCATGGCTATTCTGTTCTCATCTCCAGAGAAACCCAGCACTGGCCAGGTAAGAAGCTCCCCTTGGACAGGGAATATTGGATTTTCTAAGACAAAGGGAGCAGTGAAGCCAGCTCCTGGCTAGAGCTGAAGCAGCCCTGGCAGCACTCCACAGCTAGAAAGCCCCTTGAGACTTTTGAGTTCTTCAGTACTGAGTAGCAGCTGCAGCAGCAGCTTTCCATGGGTTTGGATTAAGGGAACTTTCTCGGAATGTTCTGAGTGCAGAGGGTGTCTGATGTTTGGAAGTGCAGAGTGTTCCTAATGATTCCCATGGAAATCACAGTATCAGTTGGTTCTGAAAATGAGGTCCCTGGTCTAAACAGCTGGGTTTGCAGGCAGGGACCAAACCCTCTGAGGTGTTTTGTGGGATCATTATTATACAGCAGTTTTGCTGTATCCAAGCTGAACAATTTTTTTCTTCAGTACACAGGATTCTTGAAAAGCAAGGGCTACCCGTGCAGACCAATTGCAATGGCAGATCCAGGGATTTAGCAAAGGCTAAAACCAAAACTGGTCTCTGCACATGCTTTCTAATCTAAACAAAATCTGAAAGTTTATCAGTTGTCCCTGAGAGCAACACCTCTGAGTTAGTGATGCTTCTCAGGCCACCTGAGAGATGATATAAATCTTTATAACTTGCAAGTGAAGCAATCAAATTTTAATGGAAAAATGTTTCTGTCTTTGGGAAAATGTGATAAATATGCCACTGTGAAGGGGCAGAGAACTTTTGCAGGAAATATTCATTAAGACTGACTATGAATATTCAGTATACACCTGAAAGCCCACATAGTTATTATATTTTAAATAAATACTTGCTTTTCAAATGTTGTTTTAACTAGTCATCTATCTTCAGATATTGTCAAAACATCACTCATCATACATCTGTCTAAATGCTATCCAGATGCTGCTGAACTAGTTTCTTTTTTAGGTATATATATTAAAGTATTCCTTTTCACAGAAAGTTTTGAGTGTAAAAATTATATATTTGTCTGAGGTTGGAAAACTGCATGGTACTGTTGCTGATGCAGGATTGGAATGAGGGATACTTTTTGTATGATATTATGAACAGTAAGTGGACTTTGGTGGTGGACATGAGGATCCCCATATAGTCTTAGCTTTTTAAATGAATTCTCTCATTCTTATGTTCTCTGCTGCCTCATCATAAAAAAAAAAAAATAAGAACGGGGGATTGGAAAATACTGTGTGGTTCATCATGATCCCCTCCTTCAGCAGGACAACATCATGCAGTTGCTTTTATGAACTTAATCTACACAACTGTAAATAAAAGTGAATTTCATGTTCCACCATCTCTCTTGAAAATGTGCCCCAGGAATGTAATGGGGCTAAAAACATCTCTGCTGGAGTAGCCCTAATATATGCATGATCCCTTCACACACACCTGTCCTTGGAGGAGTTGCTCTCTGCAGTGCTTTTCCCTCCCTCACGCTCACTCTAGAGCATTTATGGGCAGAAATATTTTCTTCTCTTAAGTCCTAGTCTTGCAAAACTGGTGGCAGACAGTAGCTAGAGATGAGCTCAGTGGGTCAGAGCAGGGTGGTGAAAATGCCCCAGTTGCAGGTTCAATCCCTCTGTGGGCCATCCACGTAAGAGTTGGACTTGATGATCCCTGTGAGTCCCTTCCAGCTCAGAGCACTCTGTGGGTTCTGGGGTGGGATGCCCTGCTGTCAGTGCCTTTCTCTTCCCCAGCTGTCTTCCACTGCACATTACTGCTTAAATGCAGTTACCTTACATGTGAGGATCAAAACTCTGCATATTCTTAATCATAGAATCATGGAATGGTTTGGGCTGGAAGGGACCTTAAAGACCTTGAGATCTTTGTCTACTGATGTTTGAACTGATGCCATGTCCACTGATG
Source organism: Fringilla coelebs (assembly GCF_963513975.1). Classification (NCBI taxonomy): domain Eukaryota; kingdom Metazoa; phylum Chordata; class Aves; order Passeriformes; family Fringillidae; genus Fringilla; species Fringilla coelebs. Next base: position 199,343 of record NW_028167370.1, on the reverse strand, counting down.
ACTGACCTTATTTCTGCGGGCAAGTCACATAACTGTCTCTGGATCAAACTCGCCTTTGCTGTAAATCCATGAAGCCTTGTGTGTTTCATTGCACCTGTGTCAGCTGTGGAATTTATCCAGATTCTTTCTCTGCAATATGTCAAGCTGGTGAATAGACTCAGAATTACCTCTCCAGTGTTATATACCTCTCCAAGGTATTTTGGACTTGAGAAATTAAAACCAGGCTGATAAAAATTATTCTTGGACTCCCAGACTACTGCTTTTAAGAATAATGCCAATACAATATTGAGGAAGTATATATCAATCTGTCCCTAAAATGAAAAAAATCTTGTTACCAGTAAGCACAAAGGTGTGTTCCACCATTATTTAAGAGAAACACAAGATTGGCTACATTTATACTTGTTCCCTTCCGCAGCTCTGTCAGGGATATAATTTAAAAAGCTTTCCTTGTATAGATGTTCCGTTGTGGGGTTTTGTTCTCTTTCTCTAAGCATGCATAGATTTTAGACTACTTCCCTTAAAAGAAAAAGTTACTCAAAGTGAAATATTCCTTTAGATCCAGTCACATCTATTCTAGTAAGAAAATTTGTACTTAATAGCTGTTGTTATTGTCAGTTTTTTCAATACAATGAAAACCTTTTTTACTTTCTTCAGTACTTTTGTTGCTTGAAAATGATATTGTTCTAAATTATTGTTCTGTCAGCTGGGGGAAGGGTTGTCAGTAAAAGAGAGGCATTATACTGGTGTTGCACATGCAAGGTCATCTGTACCTCTCTGTGTTTGAACCAATGCTGTTGTGGTTGGTAAGAGGGGGAGGTACAAGGCTCTTTGAGGCAAGGGAAATTTATTGCATTGCTTTTCCAAAAATTACTGCCTATGGAAGTGGAGCTTGGGGTATGGTGGAACCAGAAGCTTGCTTTATTCTTTGATGATAGTAAAAAGTTCTTTAAAAAGCCACATCCAAGCATGAAAAAATGCCCTGTGATGAGTGTAGTACTTCAGGTCTTGGTTGCTGTAACTGGTAGTGGGAGCACAGTGATAGGACTCCTCTAAAACATCCCCCCGGGACAGACACATAAATCCCGTGGCATGGGAAAGTGGAAAACTGGAGAAAGTTTCAGACTGCATTTATTTTAATTTTTTCTTCCGTGGAGTTCATATGAGCAAGTGGAAGGAGTGAGTGCCCCGGCATCCCCTTCCAGATATTCCATATTTCCATATCCAAATATTCCATATTTCTGACTCCCAAAGGCCTCCCTGGAATGTGAGGGAGCAATGCAGCAGGAGTTGCTAAAAGCCCTGGTTAGAGCTGTAATTAATGGATAGGGACATGTGAGGAACCCTGTCCTCGCAGGGATTTCAGATACAGCATTTCAGCGACAGTCAGCTTCCTGTCAGCGTTAGGGCCCCCATTACCCCCCTTGAATATCGCCTAGAACCACAGCAATTTTTTAGCAGTAAAGTGCTTTTTCTGCAGCTGCGTGGGGCTGCAAGGGAATTGGCTGCTCAGATTCACCTCTGCCTGCTGCAGCTGCTTCTGCTGGTGCAGGAAATGAGGGATTGCCTAGCAGAGCTGTGAGCTGGAGAAGGGCTTTTGAAAGCAGCCTTCCAGGGAGGATAAGATTTGTAAAGGAAGCAGAGCCTGTGTGGAAGATCAGGGATAGAAATTCTGGGTGGTTTGACATTATTTAGGGAAGGCAGCTGGTTCTCAACAGCTCCCAGGCCCTTGAAGAAAGTTTGAAGGGAAGGAAGGCGCTTCAGGATCTGGTAGCAGGAGGGCTGCGTGCCTTGAGATGTGAGCAATACCTTGCAAGAGGCGCAGCTCCTGGAAAAATGCAATACCTGGATTTGAGTGTAATTCTCAGAGGAGGAGCAAATTGTAATTTTTAATTGGATGGTAGACAGTTCACTGGAAAATTAAGGTAGGAAGTAAATAACAGCCTGAAGGAATAAAAAAAAAAAAGAAAAAAGAGACTGTATTCTGCATAAATCTTGGCTTAAGGGAGTTCACTGTAGGAAGAGAACACTGAAATGGTGTTTAGTGTTAGCAAAATGTATCATCAATACTTTCATGTCTTGTTTTTCCTCTTCTCAACATCCCTGGGATCAGTGCTTTGCTGGCCATGTAACAGAATAATCTTTACAAGCTGGGGATGGGGGAGTTTTGTTTTCTTACCATAAATGGAGGTTTTTGATGAAAAATAAGTGTTTTATGGAGGCATCCTGCTGCCACTGAACATAGGTAGCCTTGATGAACATTTGAAAATACCAGAGAACTGGTAAGTTAAATATTGCACTGCTAGGGCCTTCTCACTGTTACAGTTTAAACTAAAAACTTAAGACCAAAGCTAGAAGTTCCACAGCCTAATGCTGCTAAAATTTATGTTCTTCACTCTGAACTGAAGCTCTGCTGCTTCAGTAACTAAAAAGAGGTCTTTCTTAGACTAAAAATACTGTGTTGAACATCAGGAAGTCAAGTTATATCAGCTTAATATTAAATTAATGGTCATTCATATACATCATTACCTCATACCATAACCTGTGCAGCTGTTCATGACATCTGCATCCAATCTATAGTTCATGACATGTCTTGACAGATACTTTACCAGAACCCCCGCCATGACTAATCTTGTAGTCATCAATTCTGCCTTTTTTACATTTGCTTGTTAATAAATGTAAATCTTCCTCGATATATGTATTCCAGCAGTGTGCCCGTATGTTCTAACAGTTACCCACATTTAATGCTCCTTTGGGATCTTTGGGCATGTAAGGAGCAATGAAAATGCACTTGGCACTTGTACATGTCATGGTAAAGTTTAATCTTTTATGATGGAAAGAGGCTGAGCCTATAAAATAAAAATAGTGCAGAAATTGTTCCTTGTTCTGGAAAACTGTCCAGATTCTATAGGCTGGAAATAATATTTACTGCTCTAGAGAGGACTGTCTTCAGCCAGATCACTGTGGGACTGAGGTTCTTCCAAAACAAGAAGATGACCACAGTCCTAGAATCAGCAGCAACCCTCCTTGGCTTCCCATGTGATGTAGATTTTCCCAACTCACATGTGCACACATTACTGTAAAATTAAAATGTCATCCTTCTGGTAGAATATTGAGTGCAGTTCCCCAGTAATGGAATTAACTCTTGGCTAAGAACTAGAGAGAAACCGATCAATGAAGATGTGCAAAATTTTCCAAAAAGCATTAGACATGGTTTGAGTCTGCACAGTTGGTTCCACACTGGAAACAGTCTCTTGGATTGCTTAAATGAAGATTAGATCTATTCAGGTATGACATGTGAATATAACTGCTTTTTCTTAGGGTGCCAAATCCAGCAGGTTGAAAATTATACTACTGTTTGGCTGGAGATTGATGACTCTAAAAGGTAGACTTAGGGCTTGCTTGGAATTCTTGCTTACTGATGGTGAATCATGGCTGAAAACAGCCTCCTGTTTTTATCTCTCCAAGAGCCCTAGGAAAAAAAGAAAGCAGCATTCATGTGAAGAAATTGTTTTCCCCCACATCATGTATTAACTTCAGCAGGTAGAAATGAGTTCAGAGTTCATGAGTATCTAAAGCTCCCCACTTTTCAACACTTTTTGTTTCTCTTTGCTTTTGACTCCGTTTAGAGTAGAAGAGTGGAATGGAAATGTCATTTTAAGGGATTATACTTCCTTGTTGTCCCTGATCTGTCTTAATTGTGTAGGAATTCAGACAGATTTTCTTTGTGTTCTTTGAATGAGATCAGCAGTAATATAACTGATAAAAAAATGGCATTGGCTCTGGCTCTGGAATAAGGACAATTCTTATGAGAAAAAATAGTAATTTATTCAAGGGTGAGCTAGTACCAGCTGCAGTGATGCATTTTTCTACACAGATGAACTGTGAAGGTTTGTTAAGCAAAGAATATTGAGTGTGCAGAAAACTGTAAAAGTTACCAAATCCAGCATGGATGAGCGGGAGCTGAAAGGGACTTGGAAAAGCGATGCCATCATAAAAGTGAGAGCTTTTCAAAACAAATGTTTGTCACCAGTTTAAAATTCTTACTGCATTTCTTAATCTCCAAGTATTTTTTTGTATCCTCTTCCCTAGTGTGCTGTTGGTGCAAGGTTGGCACCTTTCAGGCTGTCACGAGCTGTCCTTGTGAACGGGTTTTGTGATGGTTCGTGGGGGATCTCAGGGTGCAAAAAACCGACACGGTACAGGGGGTTTGCAGTGGTAATCAACACAAATGCACTTTTATTGAAATAACCACAACAGAAATGCATTGGGGAAGGATTGGGGGAAAAGGGGAAAATAAGGAAAAGAGGGAGGAAGAAGAAAAGGGTATATAGCTACCAAATGTGGAACTGCAAAGTCCTTTGGTGCCCAGCCGATGGAGTTCACCAGGTCACGTCTGGGGACATCTCAGGGATGCAGTTCATCTGGACCATAATTATGCTCTTCTTTGATGGGGGAAGGGGGATGAATTTTGAAACCAAGTCAAAGGTAGTGTATTGTATCTTTGGGGGAGAGAATGGTGTTTGGAAAAGGGTACACACAGTCCATGTTCTCAGCGGTGGGTGAGAGCCATTGTCTTCTTGGTCCACTGCTCACACCTGCAGCATCTGTCTGCTTTGGTCGGCTCGCCTCCCCCCGCACTCCTCCCTGGGTTGGGGGTCCCAGTCCCAGTCCTTGGAAATTGTGTGAGGGATTTCACATAGGGATTTCATGTCTGGCTTTTTCTCTGGCAAAGAGGCTTCTTACATCTCAGTTTGTCTGTCACAGTGGTTGCAAATGAGCGAGAGGCGTCTCCTGTGGGGGACCACCCCCAAAACACAGGAGAAGTCCAGCCAGGCCGAGGGGTGGGGAAAAATCCCAGAGCTATTGTTGCAAAATTGTCAGAATGTCCTTTTTCTTCTCATTAGTGTAGCATAAAGTAAACACACCTGTGAAAACAATAGCTTAGCAATTCTCTCAGGTCTCGGGGCCTTCAGTGTGTAACTCTTCTCCTAGAGAGCCAGAGATTTTAGACAGGGGGATCTTTTCTTCAGTGATCCCCCAGTGACAACCCCGAGGCAGATGAGGGAAATTTCAGAAAGACCCTCACACAGGTGTAGCATCAGCCTGAGCCTGCCAGAGGGAGCTGGACACCTTTATAGTGTTGAGATGGGGGCATTGCCCTGGGAGCTGCCAACAACAACTGCTGGGAATGAGGACAGTGGATATGGAGAGCCCCAAATAAAGACCTCTTGTAGCCTTCAGGGGGTGTGAATTGCCAGCATAGGCCATTGCTCTCCAGGCCTGTTTTGTACATTGATTACAAAGAGTTGTTTTAAATCTCTTCTGGTAGCCATGGTAAATCACCGCTTTAATTACTGTCTAGGCAGCTGGCTTGTTGAATTCTGTTGAATGGCATTAGCTTATTCACTTAATTCTGAATTGCAAAAAGGCCACATTTAAATTTACCATCTCTCAGGTTCAGTTGATCTGAGAAATAAAATATCTGAGAGGATGTAAGAAAATCTGGCTGATGCTTTACTGGAAGGGTGTCAGAGAGACAGTAATGAAATAATTTAGGTTATGTATAGACATGCATAGTCAACCCCTTTTCCCCTCCTTTTCACAGGGAGGCAAAAAAAGAAGGAGCAGAGCAGTGCTCCTACTCTGTAATATTCATGAATTATGAGGATCGCTTTATTTTTCTTTCTTTGTGGGTTCACAGGCTCACCTCATGCACAGTTCTTTGTCTGGGCTCTTAAGCCAGTTTCATGGTCACATTCCATCTGGGACAGTAATTAACTAATAGTGATTATATCCCTGGGGCCTCTGGTATCATCCTCTGCTTTTATGGGAAGGTCTCTGCCATCATCTCATGACTGTCAGTAACTTTGGGAACAGTTTAGGATATCTTATGAGTGACGTGGGGATACTTCATCAGAGCTTGATGTTAAAATGTAGAGCATGACTGGAGACCAGTCACACAGCCCTTTCCTGCACAGCTATGGGCAGGTACTAATCCTACCATCTAGAGGCTATTTTGCTTGTAACTCTGGCTCTCCTCTGAAGTAAGGCCTTCTCTTGCCTCCAAAGCAGCCAGAACAATAAATCTGGAACTAATGGTTTAAACCTTGGATCAAATCGTGCAGAAGTCCCTTGCAATTGGTCTTGGTAATTCTCTTTCCTGGAGAGGATCTACCCCATGCCCACAATGTGTGCATGGATATCCATTGTTGCCGCAGGTTGTGGGAAGGTTTGCTCTTCTGCACAGTAAATGGATGGTCTGAAACTTCCTCACAAGAGCTGTTTCACTCATTTCCTCTTCTCTGTTATTTTCATTCCAAAAAATTTATTAAATTCAGGCTCATATTCAAAACCTTGGATACAACAAAACGAAAAAATTGAGCAACTCACGAAACCTGCAGTTGAATGCAATGTTTATGCAAAATAACAGAATTTTAGGGGAGTTGGCACTAACTGCCTACAGTGCATTAGATAGAGTCCCAATAAAGGGAATCTTTCCTGAATTCAGGAAAATTCAGGAAAGCGCCTCCCGGAATTTCCCTAGAATTCAGCAAGTGCTTTGCAGCTTGAAATTGGAAGGAAAGCCTCAGATTTAGCAGCCAGAGCTTCAGGAGGAGCAGCAGCGAGCACAGCATCGGTTTTGCAGCAGCTCCTTCCATGTGCATGTTTTTGGGAGTTGAAAGGCTTGCAGAGTGTTAAAGTAGCTTTTTCTCTCCGCTGGAAAGCTGCACGCTCAGTGCCAGTCTTCTGCAGCTTCTTTCTTCACGTTTCAGCAGCTAGCACGCTCTCCGTGTGCTGGAGAAGCGGCAGAGGCTTCCTTGCCGGAGAAGCGGCACCTTCGCCGGCAGAGAGCATCCTGCCGGCCGCGGTGCGCTCCGGAGCGGGGGCTTGTGCCGAAAGAGGCCGGCAACAGGCGCTTACCTTCGGACAGCTCCGGATCGCCGTCTAATGCGTCTCTTGTCGCCTACACGGCAGGGAAAAGCTTTTCCACTCTGTCTAGGAAGGAGAAAGTGTGCCAGCACAGCAAATGCCTCCCGGACTTTCCCTGCAATTCAGCAAGTGCTTTGCAGCTTGAAATTGGAAGGAAAGCCTCAGATTTAGCAGCCAGAGCTTCAGGAGGAGCAGCAGCGAGCACAGCATCGGTTTTGCAGCAGCTCCTTCCATGTGCATGTTTTTGGGAGTGGAAAGGCTTGCAGAGTGTTAAAGTAGCTTTTTCTCTCCGCTGGAAAGCTGCACGCTCAGTGCCAGTCTTCTGCAGCTTCTTTCTTCACGTTTCAGCAGCTAGCACGCTCTCCGTGTGCTGGAGAAGCGGCAGAGGCTTCCTTGCCGGAGAAGCGGCACCTTCGCCGGCAGAGAGCATCCTGCCGGCCGCGGTGCGCTCCGGAGCGGGGGCTTGTGCCGAAAGAGGCCGGCAACAGGCGCTTACCTTCGGACAGCTCCGGATCGCAGTCTAATGCGTCTCTTGTCGCCTACACGGCAGGGAAAAGCTTTTCCACTCTGTCTAGGAAGGAGAAAGTGTGCCAGCACAGCAAATGCCTCCCGGACTTTCCCTGCAATTCAGCAAGTGCTTTGCAGCTTGAAATTGGAAGGAAAGCCTCAGATTTAGCAGCCAGAGCTTCAGGAGGAGCAGCAGCGAGCACAGCATCGGTTTTGCAGCAGCTCCTTCCATGTGCATGTTTTTGGGAGTGGAAAGGCTTGCAGAGTGTTAAAGTAGCTTTTTCTCTCCGTTGGAAAGCTGCACGCTCAGTGCCAGTGTTCTGCAGCTTCTTTCTTCACGTTTCAGCAGCTAGCACGCTCTCCGTGTGCTGGAGAAGCGGCAGAGGCTTCCTTGCCGGAGAAGCGGCACCTTCGCCGGCAGAGAGCATCCTGCCGGCCGCGGTGCGCTCCGGAGCGGGGGCTTGTGCCGAAAGAGGCCGGCAACAGGCGCTTACCTTCGGACAGCTCCGGATCGCCGTCTAATGCGTCTCTTGTCGCCTACACGGCAGGGAAAAGCTTTTCCACTCTGTCTAGGAAGGAGAAAGTGTGCCAGCACAGCAAATGCCTCCCGGACTTTCCCTGCAATTCAGCAAGTGCTTTGCAGCTTGAAATTGGAAGGAAAGCCTCAGATTTAGCAGCCAGAGCTTCAGGAGGAGCAGCAGCGAGCACAGCATCGGTTTTGCAGCAGCTCCTTCCATGTGCATGTTTTTGGGAGTTGAAAGGCTTGCAGAGTGTTAAAGTAGCTTTTTCTCTCCGCTGGAAAGCTGCACGCTCAGTGCCAGTCTTCTGCAGCTTCTTTCTTCACGTTTCAGCAGCTAGCACGCTCTCCGTGTGCTGGAGAAGCGGCAGAGGCTTCCTTGCCGGAGAAGCGGCACCTTCGCCGGCAGAGAGCATCCTGCCGGCCGCGGTGCGCTCCGGAGCGGGGGCTTGTGCCGAAAGAGGCCGGCAACAGGCGCTTACCTTCGGACAGCTCCGGATCGCCGTCTAATGCGTCTCTTGTCGCCTACACGGCAGGGAAAAGCTTTTCCACTCTGTCTAGGAAGGAGAAAGTGTGCCAGCACAGCAAATGCCTCCCGGACTTTCCCTGCAATTCAGCAAGTGCTTTGCAGCTTGAAATTGGAAGGAAAGCCTCAGATTTAGCAGCCAGAGCTTCAGGAGGAGCAGCAGCGAGCACAGCATCGGTTTTGCAGCAGCTCCTTCCATGTGCATGTTTTTGGGAGTGGAAAGGCTTGCAGAGTGTTAAAGTAGCTTTTTCTCTCCGCTGGAAAGCTGCACGCTCAGTGCCAGTCTTCTGCAGCTTCTTTCTTCACGTTTCAGCAGCTAGCACGCTCTCCGTGTGCTGGAGAAGCGGCAGAGGCTTCCTTGCCGGAGAAGCGGCACCTTCGCCGGCAGAGAGCATCCTGCCGGCCGCGGTGCGCTCCGGAGCGGGGGCTTGTGCCGAAAGAGGCCGGCAACAGGCGCTTACCTTCGGACAGCTCCGGATCGCCGTCTAATGCGTCTCTTGTCGCCTACACGGCAGGGAAAAGCTTTTCCACTCTGTCTAGGAAGGAGAAAGTGTGCCAGCACAGCAAATGCCTCCCGGACTTTCCCTGCAATTCAGCAAGTGCTTTGCAGCTTGAAATTGGAAGGAAAGCCTCAGATTTAGCAGCCAGAGCTTCAGGAGGAGCAGCAGCGAGCACAGCATCGGTTTTGCAGCAGCTCCTTCCATGTGCATGTTTTTGGGAGTGGAAAGGCTTGCAGAGTGTTAAAGTAGCTTTTTCTCTCCGCTGGAAAGCTGCACGCTCAGTGCCAGTCTTCTGCAGCTTCTTTCTTCACGTTTCAGCAGCTAGCACGCTCTCCGTGTGCTGGAGAAGCGGCAGAGGCTTCCTTGCCGGAGAAGCGGCACCTTCGCCGGCAGAGAGCATCCTGCCGGCCGCGGTGCGCTCCGGAGCGGAGGCTTGTGCCGAAAGAGGCCGGCAACAGGCGCTTACCTTCGGACAGCTCCGGATCGCAGTCTAATGCGTCTCTTGTCGCCTACACGGCAGGGAAAAGCTTTTCCACTCTGTCTAGGAAGGAGAAAGTGTGCCAGCACAGCAAATGCCTCCCGGACTTTCCCTGGAATTCAGCAAGTGCTTTGCAGCTTGAAATTGGAAGGAAAGCCTCAGATTTAGCAGCCAGAGCTTCAGGAGGAGCAGCAGCGAGCACAGCATCGGTTTTGCAGCAGCTCCTTCCATGTGCATGTTTTTGGGAGTGGAAAGGCTTGCAGAGTGTTAAAGTAGCTTTTTCTCTCCGCTGGAAAGCTGCACGCTCAGTGCCAGTCTTCTGCAGCTTCTTTCTTCACGTTTCAGCAGCTAGCACGCTCTCCGTGTGCTGGAGAAGCGGCAGAGGCTTCCTTGCCGGAGAAGCGGCACCTTCGCCGGCAGAGAGCATCCTGCCGGCCGCGGTGCGCTCCGGAGCGGGGGCTTGTGCCGAAAGAGGCCGGCAACAGGGGCTTACCTTCGGACAGCTCCGGATCGCCGTCTAATGCGTCTCTTGTCGCCTACACGGCAGGGAAAAGCTTTTCCACTCTGTCTAGGAAGGAGAAAGTGTGCCAGCACAGCAAATGCCTCCCGGACTTTCCCTGCAATTCAGCAAGTGCTTTGCAGCTTGAAATTGGAAGGAAAGCCTCAGATTTAGCAGCCAGAGCTTCAGGAGGAGCAGCAGCGAGCACAGCATCGGTTTTGCAGCAGCTCCTTCCATGTGCATGTTTTTGGGAGTGGAAAGGCTTGCAGAGTGTTAAAGTAGCTTTTTCTCTCCGCTGGAAAGCTGCACGCTCAGTGCCAGTCTTCTGCAGCTTCTTTCTTCACGTTTCAGCAGCTAGCACGCTCTCCGTGTGCTGGAGAAGCGGCAGAGGCTTCCTTGCCGGAGAAGCGGCACCTTCGCCGGCAGAGAGCATCCTGCCGGCCGCGGTGCGCTCCGGAGCGGGGGCTTGTGCCGAAAGAGGCCGGCAACAGGCGCTTACCTTCGGACAGCTCCGGATCGCCGTCTAATGCGTCTCTTGTCGCCTACACGGCAGGGAAAAGCTTTTCCACTCTGTCTAGGAAGGAGAAAGTGTGCCAGCACAGCAAATGCCTCCCGGACTTTCCCTGCAATTCAGCAAGTGCTTTGCAGCTTGAAATTGGAAGGAAAGCCTCAGATTTAGCAGCCAGAGCTTCAGGAGGAGCAGCAGCGAGCACAGCATCGGTTTTGCAGCAGCTCCTTCCATGTGCATGTTTTTGGGAGTGGAAAGGCTTGCAGAGTGTTAAAGTAGCTTTTTCTCTCCGCTGGAAAGCTGCACGCTCAGTGCCAGTCTTCTGCAGCTTCTTTCTTCACGTTTCAGCAGCTAGCACGCTCTCCGTGTGCTGGAGAAGCGGCAGAGGCTTCCTTGCCGGAGAAGCGGCACCTTCGCCGGCAGAGAGCATCCTGCCGGCCGCGGTGCGCTCCGGAGCGGGGGCTTGTGCCGAAAGAGGCCGGCAACAGGCGCTTACCTTCGGACAGCTCCGGATCGCCGTCTAATGCGTCTCTTGTCGCCTACACGGCAGGGAAAAGCTTTTCCACTCTGTCTAGGAAGGAGAAAGTGTGCCAGCACAGCAAATGCCTCCCGGACTTTCCCTGCAATTCAGCAAGTGCTTTGCAGCTTGAAATTGGAAGGAAAGCCTCAGATTTAGCAGCCAGAGCTTCAGGAGGAGCAGCAGCGAGCACAGCATCGGTTTTGCAGCAGCTCCTTCCATGTGCATGTTTTTGGGAGTGGAAAGGCTTGCAGAGTGTTAAAGTAGCTTTTTCTCTCCGCTGGAAAGCTGCACGCTCAGTGCCAGTCTTCTGCAGCTTCTTTCTTCACGTTTCAGCAGCTAGCACGCTCTCCGTGTGCTGGAGAAGCGGCAGAGGCTTCCTTGCCGGAGAAGCGGCACCTTCGCCGGCAGAGAGCATCCTGCCGGCCGCGGTGCGCTCCGGAGCGGAGGCTTGTGCCGAAAGAGGCCGGCAACAGGCGCTTACCTTCGGACAGCTCCGGATCGCAGTCTAATGCGTCTCTTGTCGCCTACACGGCAGGGAAAAGCTTTTCCACTCTGTCTAGGAAGGAGAAAGTGTGCCAGCACAGCAAATGCCTCCCGGACTTTCCCTGGAATTCAGCAAGTGCTTTGCAGCTTGAAATTGGAAGGAAAGCCTCAGATTTAGCAGCCAGAGCTTCAGGAGGAGCAGCAGCGAGCACAGCATCGGTTTTGCAGCAGCTCCTTCCATGTGCATGTTTTTGGGAGTGGAAAGGCTTGCAGAGTGTTAAAGTAGCTTTTTCTCTCCGCTGGAAAGCTGCACGCTCAGTGCCAGTCTTCTGCAGCTTCTTTCTTCACGTTTCAGCAGCTAGCACGCTCTCCGTGTGCTGGAGAAGCGGCAGAGGCTTCCTTGCCGGAGAAGCGGCACCTTCGCCGGCAGAGAGCATCCTGCCGGCCGCGGTGCGCTCCGGAGCGGGGGCTTGTGCCGAAAGAGGCCGGCAACAGGCGCTTACCTTCGGACAGCTCCGGATCGCCGTCTAATGCGTCTCTTGTCGCCTACACGGCAGGGAAAAGCTTTTCCACTCTGTCTAGGAAGGAGAAAGTGTGCCAGCACAGCAAATGCCTCCCGGACTTTCCCTGCAATTCAGCAAGTGCTTTGCAGCTTGAAATTGGAAGGAAAGCCTCAGATTTAGCAGCCAGAGCTTCAGGAGGAGCAGCAGCGAGCACAGCATCGGTTTTGCAGCAGCTCCTTCCATGTGCATGTTTTTGGGAGTGGAAAGGCTTGCAGAGTGTTAAAGTAGCTTTTTCTCTCCGCTGGAAAGCTGCACGCTCAGTGCCAGTCTTCTGCAGCTTCTTTCTTCACGTTTCAGCAGCTAGCACGCTCTCCGTGTGCTGGAGAAGCGGCAGAGGCTTCCTTGCCGGAGAAGCGGCACCTTCGCCGGCAGAGAGCATCCTGCCGGCCGCGGTGCGCTCCGGAGCGGGGGCTTGTGCCGAAAGAGGCCGGCAACAGGCGCTTACCTTCGGACAGCTCCGGATCGCCGTCTAATGCGTCTCTTGTCGCCTACACGGCAGGGAAAAGCTTTTCCACTCTGTCTAGGAAGGAGAAAGTGTGCCAGCACAGCAAATGCCTCCCGGACTTTCCCTGGAATTCAGCAAGTGCTTTGCAGCTTGAAATTGGAAGGAAAGCCTCAGATTTAGCAGCCAGAGCTTCAGGAGGAGCAGCAGCGAGCACAGCATCGGTTTTGCAGCAGCTCCTTCCATGTGCATGTTTTTGGGAGTGGAAAGGCTTGCAGAGTGTTAAAGTAGCTTTTTCTCTCCGTTGGAAAGCTGCACGCTCAGTGCCAGTGTTCTGCAGCTTCTTTCTTCACGTTTCAGCAGCTAGCACGCTCTCCGTGTGCTGGAGAAGCGGCAGAGGCTTCCTTGCCGGAGAAGCGGCACCTTCGCCGGCAGAGAGCATCCTGCCGGCCGCGGTGCGCTCCGGAGCGGGGGCTTGTGCCGAAAGAGGCCGGCAACAGGCGCTTACCTTCGGACAGCTCCGGATCGCCGTCTAATGCGTCTCTTGTCGCCTACACGGCAGGGAAAAGCTTTTCCACTCTGTCTAGGAAGGAGAAAGTGTGCCAGCACAGCAAATGCCTCCCGGACTTTCCCTGCAATTCAGCAAGTGCTTTGCAGCTTGAAATTGGAAGGAAAGCCTCAGATTTAGCAGCCAGAGCTTCAGGAGGAGCAGCAGCGAGCACAGCATCGGTTTTGCAGCAGCTCCTTCCATGTGCATGTTTTTGGGAGTGGAAAGGCTTGCAGAGTGTTAAAGTAGCTTTTTCTCTCCGCTGGAAAGCTGCACGCTCAGTGCCAGTCTTCTGCAGCTTCTTTCTTCACGTTTCAGCAGCTAGCACGCTCTCCGTGTGCTGGAGAAGCGGCAGAGGCTTCCTTGCCGGAGAAGCGGCACCTTCGCCGGCAGAGAGCATCCTGCCGGCCGCGGTGCGCTCCGGAGCGGGGGCTTGTGCCGAAAGAGGCCGGCAACAGGCGCTTACCTTCGGACAGCTCCGGATCGCCGTCTAATGCGTCTCTTGTCGCCTACACGGCAGGGAAAAGCTTTTCCACTCTGTCTAGGAAGGAGAAAGTGTGCCAGCACAGCAAATGCCTCCCGGACTTTCCCTGCAATTCAGCAAGTGCTTTGCAGCTTGAAATTGGAAGGAAAGCCTCAGATTTAGCAGCCAGAGCTTCAAGAGGAGCAGCAGCGAGCACAGCATCGGTTTTGCAGCAGCTCCTTCCATGTGCATGTTTTTGGGAGTGGAAAGGCTTGCAGAGTGTTAAAGTAGCTTTTTCTCTCCGTTGGAAAGCTGCACGCTCAGTGCCAGTGTTCTGCAGCTTCTTTCTTCACGTTTCAGCAGCTAGCACGCTCTCCGTGTGCTGGAGAAGCGGCAGAGGCTTCCTTGCCGGAGAAGCGGCACCTTCGCCGGCAGAGAGCATCCGGCCGGCCGCGGTGCGCTCCGGAGCGGGGGCTTGTGCCGAAAGAGGCCGGCAACAGGCGCTTACCTTCGGACAGCTCCGGATCGCCGTCTAATGCGTCTCTTGTCGCCTACACGGCAGGGAAAAGCTTTTCCACTCTGTCTAGGAAGGAGAAAGTGTGCCAGCACAGCAAATGCCTCCCGGACTTTCCCTGCAATTCAGCAAGTGCTTTGCAGCTTGAAATTGGAAGGAAAGCCTCAGATTTAGCAGCCAGAGCTTCAGGAGGAGCAGCAGCGAGCACAGCATCGGTTTTGCAGCAGCTCCTTCCATGTGCATGTTTTTGGGAGTTGAAAGGCTTGCAGAGTGTTAAAGTAGCTTTTTCTCTCCGCTGGAAAGCTGCACGCTCAGTGCCAGTCTTCTGCAGCTTCTTTCTTCACGTTTCAGCAGCTAGCACGCTCTCCGTGTGCTGGAGAAGCGGCAGAGGCTTCCTTGCCGGAGAAGCGGCACCTTCGCCGGCAGAGAGCATCCTGCCGGCCGCGGTGCGCTCCGGAGCGGGGGCTTGTGCCGAAAGAGGCCGGCAACAGGCGCTTACCTTCGGACAGCTCCGGATCGCCGTCTAATGCGTCTCTTGTCGCCTACACGGCAGGGAAAAGCTTTTCCACTCTGTCTAGGAAGGAGAAAGTGTGCCAGCACAGCAAATGCCTCCCGGACTTTCCCTGCAATTCAGCAAGTGCTTTGCAGCTTGAAATTGGAAGGAAAGCCTCAGATTTAGCAGCCAGAGCTTCAGGAGGAGCAGCAGCGAGCACAGCATCGGTTTTGCAGCAGCTCCTTCCATGTGCATGTTTTTGGGAGTGGAAAGGCTTGCAGAGTGTTAAAGTAGCTTTTTCTCTCCGTTGGAAAGCTGCACGCTCAGTGCCAGTGTTCTGCAGCTTCTTTCTTCACGTTTCAGCAGCTAGCACGCTCTCCGTGTGCTGGAGAAGCGGCAGAGGCTTCCTTGCCGGAGAAGCGGCACCTTCGCCGGCAGAGAGCATCCTGCCGGCCGCGGTGCGCTCCGGAGCGGGGGCTTGTGCCGAAAGAGGCCGGCAACAGGCGCTTACCTTCGGACAGCTCCGGATCGCCGTCTAATGCGTCTCTTGTCGCCTACACGGCAGGGAAAAGCTTTTCCACTCTGTCTAGGAAGGAGAAAGTGTGCCAGCACAGCAAATGCCTCCCGGACTTTCCCTGCAATTCAGCAAGTGCTTTGCAGCTTGAAATTGGAAGGAAAGCCTCAGATTTAGCAGCCAGAGCTTCAGGAGGAGCAGCAGCGAGCACAGCATCGGTTTTGCAGCAGCTCCTTCCATGTGCATGTTTTTGGGAGTGGAAAGGCTTGCAGAGTGTTAAAGTAGCTTTTTCTCTCCGCTGGAAAGCTGCACGCTCAGTGCCAGTCTTCTGCAGCTTCTTTCTTCACGTTTCAGCAGCTAGCACGCTCTCCGTGTGCTGGAGAAGCGGCAGAGGCTTCCTTGCCGGAGAAGCGGCACCTTCGCCGGCAGAGAGCATCCTGCCGGCCGCGGTGCGCTCCGGAGCGGAGGCTTGTGCCGAAAGAGGCCGGCAACAGGCGCTTACCTTCGGACAGCTCCGGATCGCCGTCTAATGCGTCTCTTGTCGCCTACACGGCAGGGAAAAGCTTTTCCACTCTGTCTAGGAAGGAGAAAGTGTGCCAGCACAGCAAATGCCTCCCGGACTTTCCCTGCAATTCAGCAAGTGCTTTGCAGCTTGAAATTGGAAGGAAAGCCTCAGATTTAGCAGCCAGAGCTTCAAGAGGAGCAGCAGCGAGCACAGCATCGGTTTTGCAGCAGCTCCTTCCATGTGCATGTTTTTGGGAGTGGAAAGGCTTGCAGAGTGTTAAAGTAGCTTTTTCTCTCCGTTGGAAAGCTGCACGCTCAGTGCCAGTGTTCTGCAGCTTCTTTCTTCACGTTTCAGCAGCTAGCACGCTCTCCGTGTGCTGGAGAAGCGGCAGAGGCTTCCTTGCCGGAGAAGCGGCACCTTCGCCGGCAGAGAGCATCCTGCCGGCCGCGGTGCGCTCCGGAGCGGGGGCTTGTGCCGAAAGAGGCCGGCAACAGGCGCTTACCTTCGGACAGCTCCGGATCGCCGTCTAATGCGTCTCTTGTCGCCTACACGGCAGGGAAAAGCTTTTCCACTCTGTCTAGGAAGGAGAAAGTGTGCCAGCACAGCAAATGCCTCCCGGACTTTCCCTGCAATTCAGCAAGTGCTTTGCAGCTTGAAATTGGAAGGAAAGCCTCAGATTTAGCAGCCAGAGCTTCAGGAGGAGCAGCAGCGAGCACAGCATCGGTTTTGCAGCAGCTCCTTCCATGTGCATGTTTTTGGGAGTGGAAAGGCTTGCAGAGTGTTAAAGTAGCTTTTTCTCTCCGTTGGAAAGCTGCACGCTCAGTGCCAGTGTTCTGCAGCTTCTTTCTTCACGTTTCAGCAGCTAGCACGCTCTCCGTGTGCTGGAGAAGCGGCAGAGGCTTCCTTGCCGGAGAAGCGGCACCTTCGCCGGCAGAGAGCATCCGGCCGGCCGCGGTGCGCTCCGGAGCGGGGGCTTGTGCCGAAAGAGGCCGGCAACAGGCGCTTACCTTCGGACAGCTCCGGATCGCCGTCTAATGCGTCTCTTGTCGCCTACACGGCAGGGAAAAGCTTTTCCACTCTGTCTAGGAAGGAGAAAGTGTGCCAGCACAGCAAATGCCTCCCGGACTTTCCCTGCAATTCAGCAAGTGCTTTGCAGCTTGAAATTGGAAGGAAAGCCTCAGATTTAGCAGCCAGAGCTTCAGGAGGAGCAGCAGCGAGCACAGCATCGGTTTTGCAGCAGCTCCTTCCATGTGCATGTTTTTGGGAGTTGAAAGGCTTGCAGAGTGTTAAAGTAGCTTTTTCTCTCCGCTGGAAAGCTGCACGCTCAGTGCCAGTCTTCTGCAGCTTCTTTCTTCACGTTTCAGCAGCTAGCACGCTCTCCGTGTGCTGGAGAAGCGGCAGAGGCTTCCTTGCCGGAGAAGCGGCACCTTCGCCGGCAGAGAGCATCCTGCCGGCCGCGGTGCGCTCCGGAGCGGGGGCTTGTGCCGAAAGAGGCCGGCAACAGGCGCTTACCTTCGGACAGCTCCGGATCGCCGTCTAATGCGTCTCTTGTCGCCTACACGGCAGGGAAAAGCTTTTCCACTCTGTCTAGGAAGGAGAAAGTGTGCCAGCACAGCAAATGCCTCCCGGACTTTCCCTGCAATTCAGCAAGTGCTTTGCAGCTTGAAATTGGAAGGAAAGCCTCAGATTTAGCAGCCAGAGCTTCAGGAGGAGCAGCAGCGAGCACAGCATCGGTTTTGCAGCAGCTCCTTCCATGTGCATGTTTTTGGGAGTGGAAAGGCTTGCAGAGTGTTAAAGTAGCTTTTTCTCTCCGTTGGAAAGCTGCACGCTCAGTGCCAGTGTTCTGCAGCTTCTTTCTTCACGTTTCAGCAGCTAGCACGCTCTCCGTGTGCTGGAGAAGCGGCAGAGGCTTCCTTGCCGGAGAAGCGGCACCTTCGCCGGCAGAGAGCATCCTGCCGGCCGCGGTGCGCTCCGGAGCGGGGGCTTGTGCCGAAAGAGGCCGGCAACAGGCGCTTACCTTCGGACAGCTCCGGATCGCCGTCTAATGCGTCTCTTGTCGCCTACACGGCAGGGAAAAGCTTTTCCACTCTGTCTAGGAAGGAGAAAGTGTGCCAGCACAGCAAATGCCTCCCGGACTTTCCCTGCAATTCAGCAAGTGCTTTGCAGCTTGAAATTGGAAGGAAAGCCTCAGATTTAGCAGCCAGAGCTTCAGGAGGAGCAGCAGCGAGCACAGCATCGGTTTTGCAGCAGCTCCTTCCATGTGCATGTTTTTGGGAGTGGAAAGGCTTGCAGAGTGTTAAAGTAGCTTTTTCTCTCCGCTGGAAAGCTGCACGCTCAGTGCCAGTCTTCTGCAGCTTCTTTCTTCACGTTTCAGCAGCTAGCACGCTCTCCGTGTGCTGGAGAAGCGGCAGAGGCTTCCTTGCCGGAGAAGCGGCACCTTCGCCGGCAGAGAGCATCCTGCCGGCCGCGGTGCGCTCCGGAGCGGGGGCTTGTGCCGAAAGAGGCCGGCAACAGGCGCTTACCTTCGGACAGCTCCGGATCGCCGTCTAATGCGTCTCTTGTCGCCTACACGGCAGGGAAAAGCTTTTCCACTCTGTCTAGGAAGGAGAAAGTGTGCCAGCACAGCAAATGCCTCCCGGACTTTCCCTGCAATTCAGCAAGTGCTTTGCAGCTTGAAATTGGAAGGAAAGCCTCAGATTTAGCAGCCAGAGCTTCAGGAGGAGCAGCAGCGAGCACAGCATCGGTTTTGCAGCAGCTCCTTCCATGTGCATGTTTTTGGGAGTGGAAAGGCTTGCAGAGTGTTAAAGTAGCTTTTTCTCTCCGTTGGAAAGCTGCACGCTCAGTGCCAGTGTTCTGCAGCTTCTTTCTTCACGTTTCAGCAGCTAGCACGCTCTCCGTGTGCTGGAGAAGCGGCAGAGGCTTCCTTGCCGGAGAAGCGGCACCTTCGCCGGCAGAGAGCATCCTGCCGGCCGCGGTGCGCTCCGGAGCGGGGGCTTGTGCCGAAAGAGGCCGGCAACAGGCGCTTACCTTCGGACAGCTCCGGATCGCCGTCTAATGCGTCTCTTGTCGCCTACACGGCAGGGAAAAGCTTTTCCACTCTGTCTAGGAAGGAGAAAGTGTGCCAGCACAGCAAATGCCTCCCGGACTTTCCCTGCAATTCAGCAAGTGCTTTGCAGCTTGAAATTGGAAGGAAAGCCTCAGATTTAGCAGCCAGAGCTTCAGGAGGAGCAGCAGCGAGCACAGCATCGGTTTTGCAGCAGCTCCTTCCATGTGCATGTTTTTGGGAGTGGAAAGGCTTGCAGAGTGTTAAAGTAGCTTTTTCTCTCCGTTGGAAAGCTGCACGCTCAGTGCCAGTGTTCTGCAGCTTCTTTCTTC
This sequence comes from Fringilla coelebs, assembly GCF_963513975.1. Lineage (NCBI taxonomy): Eukaryota > Metazoa > Chordata > Aves > Passeriformes > Fringillidae > Fringilla > Fringilla coelebs. The sequence goes on along the minus strand of NW_028167370.1, from coordinate 180,459 downwards.
ACGTTTCAGCAGCTAGCACGCTCTCCGTGTGCTGGAGAAGCGGCAGAGGCTTCCTTGCCGGAGAAGCGGCACCTTCGCCGGCAGAGAGCATCCGGCCGGCCGCGGTGCGCTCCGGAGCGGGGGCTTGTGCCGAAAGAGGCCGGCAACAGGCGCTTACCTTCGGACAGCTCCGGATCGCCGTCTAATGCGTCTCTTGTCGCCTACACGGCAGGGAAAAGCTTTTCCACTCTGTCTAGGAAGGAGAAAGTGTGCCAGCACAGCAAATGCCTCCCGGACTTTCCCTGCAATTCAGCAAGTGCTTTGCAGCTTGAAATTGGAAGGAAAGCCTCAGATTTAGCAGCCAGAGCTTCAGGAGGAGCAGCAGCGAGCACAGCATCGGTTTTGCAGCAGCTCCTTCCATGTGCATGTTTTTGGGAGTTGAAAGGCTTGCAGAGTGTTAAAGTAGCTTTTTCTCTCCGCTGGAAAGCTGCACGCTCAGTGCCAGTCTTCTGCAGCTTCTTTCTTCACGTTTCAGCAGCTAGCACGCTCTCCGTGTGCTGGAGAAGCGGCAGAGGCTTCCTTGCCGGAGAAGCGGCACCTTCGCCGGCAGAGAGCATCCTGCCGGCCGCGGTGCGCTCCGGAGCGGGGGCTTGTGCCGAAAGAGGCCGGCAACAGGCGCTTACCTTCGGACAGCTCCGGATCGCCGTCTAATGCGTCTCTTGTCGCCTACACGGCAGGGAAAAGCTTTTCCACTCTGTCTAGGAAGGAGAAAGTGTGCCAGCACAGCAAATGCCTCCCGGACTTTCCCTGCAATTCAGCAAGTGCTTTGCAGCTTGAAATTGGAAGGAAAGCCTCAGATTTAGCAGCCAGAGCTTCAGGAGGAGCAGCAGCGAGCACAGCATCGGTTTTGCAGCAGCTCCTTCCATGTGCATGTTTTTGGGAGTGGAAAGGCTTGCAGAGTGTTAAAGTAGCTTTTTCTCTCCGTTGGAAAGCTGCACGCTCAGTGCCAGTGTTCTGCAGCTTCTTTCTTCACGTTTCAGCAGCTAGCACGCTCTCCGTGTGCTGGAGAAGCGGCAGAGGCTTCCTTGCCGGAGAAGCGGCACCTTCGCCGGCAGAGAGCATCCTGCCGGCCGCGGTGCGCTCCGGAGCGGGGGCTTGTGCCGAAAGAGGCCGGCAACAGGCGCTTACCTTCGGACAGCTCCGGATCGCCGTCTAATGCGTCTCTTGTCGCCTACACGGCAGGGAAAAGCTTTTCCACTCTGTCTAGGAAGGAGAAAGTGTGCCAGCACAGCAAATGCCTCCCGGACTTTCCCTGCAATTCAGCAAGTGCTTTGCAGCTTGAAATTGGAAGGAAAGCCTCAGATTTAGCAGCCAGAGCTTCAGGAGGAGCAGCAGCGAGCACAGCATCGGTTTTGCAGCAGCTCCTTCCATGTGCATGTTTTTGGGAGTGGAAAGGCTTGCAGAGTGTTAAAGTAGCTTTTTCTCTCCGCTGGAAAGCTGCACGCTCAGTGCCAGTCTTCTGCAGCTTCTTTCTTCACGTTTCAGCAGCTAGCACGCTCTCCGTGTGCTGGAGAAGCGGCAGAGGCTTCCTTGCCGGAGAAGCGGCACCTTCGCCGGCAGAGAGCATCCTGCCGGCCGCGGTGCGCTCCGGAGCGGAGGCTTGTGCCGAAAGAGGCCGGCAACAGGCGCTTACCTTCGGACAGCTCCGGATCGCAGTCTAATGCGTCTCTTGTCGCCTACACGGCAGGGAAAAGCTTTTCCACTCTGTCTAGGAAGGAGAAAGTGTGCCAGCACAGCAAATGCCTCCCGGACTTTCCCTGGAATTCAGCAAGTGCTTTGCAGCTTGAAATTGGAAGGAAAGCCTCAGATTTAGCAGCCAGAGCTTCAGGAGGAGCAGCAGCGAGCACAGCATCGGTTTTGCAGCAGCTCCTTCCATGTGCATGTTTTTGGGAGTGGAAAGGCTTGCAGAGTGTTAAAGTAGCTTTTTCTCTCCGCTGGAAAGCTGCACGCTCAGTGCCAGTCTTCTGCAGCTTCTTTCTTCACGTTTCAGCAGCTAGCACGCTCTCCGTGTGCTGGAGAAGCGGCAGAGGCTTCCTTGCCGGAGAAGCGGCACCTTCGCCGGCAGAGAGCATCCTGCCGGCCGCGGTGCGCTCCGGAGCGGGGGCTTGTGCCGAAAGAGGCCGGCAACAGGCGCTTACCTTCGGACAGCTCCGGATCGCCGTCTAATGCGTCTCTTGTCGCCTACACGGCAGGGAAAAGCTTTTCCACTCTGTCTAGGAAGGAGAAAGTGTGCCAGCACAGCAAATGCCTCCCGGACTTTCCCTGCAATTCAGCAAGTGCTTTGCAGCTTGAAATTGGAAGGAAAGCCTCAGATTTAGCAGCCAGAGCTTCAGGAGGAGCAGCAGCGAGCACAGCATCGGTTTTGCAGCAGCTCCTTCCATGTGCATGTTTTTGGGAGTGGAAAGGCTTGCAGAGTGTTAAAGTAGCTTTTTCTCTCCGCTGGAAAGCTGCACGCTCAGTGCCAGTCTTCTGCAGCTTCTTTCTTCACGTTTCAGCAGCTAGCACGCTCTCCGTGTGCTGGAGAAGCGGCAGAGGCTTCCTTGCCGGAGAAGCGGCACCTTCGCCGGCAGAGAGCATCCTGCCGGCCGCGGTGCGCTCCGGAGCGGGGGCTTGTGCCGAAAGAGGCCGGCAACAGGCGCTTACCTTCGGACAGCTCCGGATCGCCGTCTAATGCGTCTCTTGTCGCCTACACGGCAGGGAAAAGCTTTTCCACTCTGTCTAGGAAGGAGAAAGTGTGCCAGCACAGCAAATGCCTCCCGGACTTTCCCTGGAATTCAGCAAGTGCTTTGCAGCTTGAAATTGGAAGGAAAGCCTCAGATTTAGCAGCCAGAGCTTCAGGAGGAGCAGCAGCGAGCACAGCATCGGTTTTGCAGCAGCTCCTTCCATGTGCATGTTTTTGGGAGTGGAAAGGCTTGCAGAGTGTTAAAGTAGCTTTTTCTCTCCGTTGGAAAGCTGCACGCTCAGTGCCAGTGTTCTGCAGCTTCTTTCTTCACGTTTCAGCAGCTAGCACGCTCTCCGTGTGCTGGAGAAGCGGCAGAGGCTTCCTTGCCGGAGAAGCGGCACCTTCGCCGGCAGAGAGCATCCTGCCGGCCGCGGTGCGCTCCGGAGCGGGGGCTTGTGCCGAAAGAGGCCGGCAACAGGCGCTTACCTTCGGACAGCTCCGGATCGCCGTCTAATGCGTCTCTTGTCGCCTACACGGCAGGGAAAAGCTTTTCCACTCTGTCTAGGAAGGAGAAAGTGTGCCAGCACAGCAAATGCCTCCCGGACTTTCCCTGCAATTCAGCAAGTGCTTTGCAGCTTGAAATTGGAAGGAAAGCCTCAGATTTAGCAGCCAGAGCTTCAGGAGGAGCAGCAGCGAGCACAGCATCGGTTTTGCAGCAGCTCCTTCCATGTGCATGTTTTTGGGAGTGGAAAGGCTTGCAGAGTGTTAAAGTAGCTTTTTCTCTCCGCTGGAAAGCTGCACGCTCAGTGCCAGTCTTCTGCAGCTTCTTTCTTCACGTTTCAGCAGCTAGCACGCTCTCCGTGTGCTGGAGAAGCGGCAGAGGCTTCCTTGCCGGAGAAGCGGCACCTTCGCCGGCAGAGAGCATCCTGCCGGCCGCGGTGCGCTCCGGAGCGGGGGCTTGTGCCGAAAGAGGCCGGCAACAGGCGCTTACCTTCGGACAGCTCCGGATCGCCGTCTAATGCGTCTCTTGTCGCCTACACGGCAGGGAAAAGCTTTTCCACTCTGTCTAGGAAGGAGAAAGTGTGCCAGCACAGCAAATGCCTCCCGGACTTTCCCTGCAATTCAGCAAGTGCTTTGCAGCTTGAAATTGGAAGGAAAGCCTCAGATTTAGCAGCCAGAGCTTCAAGAGGAGCAGCAGCGAGCACAGCATCGGTTTTGCAGCAGCTCCTTCCATGTGCATGTTTTTGGGAGTGGAAAGGCTTGCAGAGTGTTAAAGTAGCTTTTTCTCTCCGTTGGAAAGCTGCACGCTCAGTGCCAGTGTTCTGCAGCTTCTTTCTTCACGTTTCAGCAGCTAGCACGCTCTCCGTGTGCTGGAGAAGCGGCAGAGGCTTCCTTGCCGGAGAAGCGGCACCTTCGCCGGCAGAGAGCATCCGGCCGGCCGCGGTGCGCTCCGGAGCGGGGGCTTGTGCCGAAAGAGGCCGGCAACAGGCGCTTACCTTCGGACAGCTCCGGATCGCCGTCTAATGCGTCTCTTGTCGCCTACACGGCAGGGAAAAGCTTTTCCACTCTGTCTAGGAAGGAGAAAGTGTGCCAGCACAGCAAATGCCTCCCGGACTTTCCCTGCAATTCAGCAAGTGCTTTGCAGCTTGAAATTGGAAGGAAAGCCTCAGATTTAGCAGCCAGAGCTTCAGGAGGAGCAGCAGCGAGCACAGCATCGGTTTTGCAGCAGCTCCTTCCATGTGCATGTTTTTGGGAGTTGAAAGGCTTGCAGAGTGTTAAAGTAGCTTTTTCTCTCCGCTGGAAAGCTGCACGCTCAGTGCCAGTCTTCTGCAGCTTCTTTCTTCACGTTTCAGCAGCTAGCACGCTCTCCGTGTGCTGGAGAAGCGGCAGAGGCTTCCTTGCCGGAGAAGCGGCACCTTCGCCGGCAGAGAGCATCCTGCCGGCCGCGGTGCGCTCCGGAGCGGGGGCTTGTGCCGAAAGAGGCCGGCAACAGGCGCTTACCTTCGGACAGCTCCGGATCGCCGTCTAATGCGTCTCTTGTCGCCTACACGGCAGGGAAAAGCTTTTCCACTCTGTCTAGGAAGGAGAAAGTGTGCCAGCACAGCAAATGCCTCCCGGACTTTCCCTGCAATTCAGCAAGTGCTTTGCAGCTTGAAATTGGAAGGAAAGCCTCAGATTTAGCAGCCAGAGCTTCAGGAGGAGCAGCAGCGAGCACAGCATCGGTTTTGCAGCAGCTCCTTCCATGTGCATGTTTTTGGGAGTGGAAAGGCTTGCAGAGTGTTAAAGTAGCTTTTTCTCTCCGCTGGAAAGCTGCACGCTCAGTGCCAGTCTTCTGCAGCTTCTTTCTTCACGTTTCAGCAGCTAGCACGCTCTCCGTGTGCTGGAGAAGCGGCAGAGGCTTCCTTGCCGGAGAAGCGGCACCTTCGCCGGCAGAGAGCATCCTGCCGGCCGCGGTGCGCTCCGGAGCGGGGGCTTGTGCCGAAAGAGGCCGGCAACAGGCGCTTACCTTCGGACAGCTCCGGATCGCCGTCTAATGCGTCTCTTGTCGCCTACACGGCAGGGAAAAGCTTTTCCACTCTGTCTAGGAAGGAGAAAGTGTGCCAGCACAGCAAATGCCTCCCGGACTTTCCCTGCAATTCAGCAAGTGCTTTGCAGCTTGAAATTGGAAGGAAAGCCTCAGATTTAGCAGCCAGAGCTTCAAGAGGAGCAGCAGCGAGCACAGCATCGGTTTTGCAGCAGCTCCTTCCATGTGCATGTTTTTGGGAGTGGAAAGGCTTGCAGAGTGTTAAAGTAGCTTTTTCTCTCCGTTGGAAAGCTGCACGCTCAGTGCCAGTGTTCTGCAGCTTCTTTCTTCACGTTTCAGCAGCTAGCACGCTCTCCGTGTGCTGGAGAAGCGGCAGAGGCTTCCTTGCCGGAGAAGCGGCACCTTCGCCGGCAGAGAGCATCCTGCCGGCCGCGGTGCGCTCCGGAGCGGGGGCTTGTGCCGAAAGAGGCCGGCAACAGGCGCTTACCTTCGGACAGCTCCGGATCGCCGTCTAATGCGTCTCTTGTCGCCTACACGGCAGGGAAAAGCTTTTCCACTCTGTCTAGGAAGGAGAAAGTGTGCCAGCACAGCAAATGCCTCCCGGACTTTCCCTGCAATTCAGCAAGTGCTTTGCAGCTTGAAATTGGAAGGAAAGCCTCAGATTTAGCAGCCAGAGCTTCAGGAGGAGCAGCAGCGAGCACAGCATCGGTTTTGCAGCAGCTCCTTCCATGTGCATGTTTTTGGGAGTGGAAAGGCTTGCAGAGTGTTAAAGTAGCTTTTTCTCTCCGTTGGAAAGCTGCACGCTCAGTGCCAGTGTTCTGCAGCTTCTTTCTTCACGTTTCAGCAGCTAGCACGCTCTCCGTGTGCTGGAGAAGCGGCAGAGGCTTCCTTGCCGGAGAAGCGGCACCTTCGCCGGCAGAGAGCATCCGGCCGGCCGCGGTGCGCTCCGGAGCGGGGGCTTGTGCCGAAAGAGGCCGGCAACAGGCGCTTACCTTCGGACAGCTCCGGATCGCCGTCTAATGCGTCTCTTGTCGCCTACACGGCAGGGAAAAGCTTTTCCACTCTGTCTAGGAAGGAGAAAGTGTGCCAGCACAGCAAATGCCTCCCGGACTTTCCCTGCAATTCAGCAAGTGCTTTGCAGCTTGAAATTGGAAGGAAAGCCTCAGATTTAGCAGCCAGAGCTTCAGGAGGAGCAGCAGCGAGCACAGCATCGGTTTTGCAGCAGCTCCTTCCATGTGCATGTTTTTGGGAGTTGAAAGGCTTGCAGAGTGTTAAAGTAGCTTTTTCTCTCCGCTGGAAAGCTGCACGCTCAGTGCCAGTCTTCTGCAGCTTCTTTCTTCACGTTTCAGCAGCTAGCACGCTCTCCGTGTGCTGGAGAAGCGGCAGAGGCTTCCTTGCCGGAGAAGCGGCACCTTCGCCGGCAGAGAGCATCCTGCCGGCCGCGGTGCGCTCCGGAGCGGGGGCTTGTGCCGAAAGAGGCCGGCAACAGGCGCTTACCTTCGGACAGCTCCGGATCGCCGTCTAATGCGTCTCTTGTCGCCTACACGGCAGGGAAAAGCTTTTCCACTCTGTCTAGGAAGGAGAAAGTGTGCCAGCACAGCAAATGCCTCCCGGACTTTCCCTGCAATTCAGCAAGTGCTTTGCAGCTTGAAATTGGAAGGAAAGCCTCAGATTTAGCAGCCAGAGCTTCAGGAGGAGCAGCAGCGAGCACAGCATCGGTTTTGCAGCAGCTCCTTCCATGTGCATGTTTTTGGGAGTGGAAAGGCTTGCAGAGTGTTAAAGTAGCTTTTTCTCTCCGTTGGAAAGCTGCACGCTCAGTGCCAGTGTTCTGCAGCTTCTTTCTTCACGTTTCAGCAGCTAGCACGCTCTCCGTGTGCTGGAGAAGCGGCAGAGGCTTCCTTGCCGGAGAAGCGGCACCTTCGCCGGCAGAGAGCATCCTGCCGGCCGCGGTGCGCTCCGGAGCGGGGGCTTGTGCCGAAAGAGGCCGGCAACAGGCGCTTACCTTCGGACAGCTCCGGATCGCCGTCTAATGCGTCTCTTGTCGCCTACACGGCAGGGAAAAGCTTTTCCACTCTGTCTAGGAAGGAGAAAGTGTGCCAGCACAGCAAATGCCTCCCGGACTTTCCCTGCAATTCAGCAAGTGCTTTGCAGCTTGAAATTGGAAGGAAAGCCTCAGATTTAGCAGCCAGAGCTTCAGGAGGAGCAGCAGCGAGCACAGCATCGGTTTTGCAGCAGCTCCTTCCATGTGCATGTTTTTGGGAGTGGAAAGGCTTGCAGAGTGTTAAAGTAGCTTTTTCTCTCCGCTGGAAAGCTGCACGCTCAGTGCCAGTCTTCTGCAGCTTCTTTCTTCACGTTTCAGCAGCTAGCACGCTCTCCGTGTGCTGGAGAAGCGGCAGAGGCTTCCTTGCCGGAGAAGCGGCACCTTCGCCGGCAGAGAGCATCCTGCCGGCCGCGGTGCGCTCCGGAGCGGGGGCTTGTGCCGAAAGAGGCCGGCAACAGGCGCTTACCTTCGGACAGCTCCGGATCGCCGTCTAATGCGTCTCTTGTCGCCTACACGGCAGGGAAAAGCTTTTCCACTCTGTCTAGGAAGGAGAAAGTGTGCCAGCACAGCAAATGCCTCCCGGACTTTCCCTGCAATTCAGCAAGTGCTTTGCAGCTTGAAATTGGAAGGAAAGCCTCAGATTTAGCAGCCAGAGCTTCAGGAGGAGCAGCAGCGAGCACAGCATCGGTTTTGCAGCAGCTCCTTCCATGTGCATGTTTTTGGGAGTGGAAAGGCTTGCAGAGTGTTAAAGTAGCTTTTTCTCTCCGTTGGAAAGCTGCACGCTCAGTGCCAGTGTTCTGCAGCTTCTTTCTTCACGTTTCAGCAGCTAGCACGCTCTCCGTGTGCTGGAGAAGCGGCAGAGGCTTCCTTGCCGGAGAAGCGGCACCTTCGCCGGCAGAGAGCATCCTGCCGGCCGCGGTGCGCTCCGGAGCGGGGGCTTGTGCCGAAAGAGGCCGGCAACAGGCGCTTACCTTCGGACAGCTCCGGATCGCCGTCTAATGCGTCTCTTGTCGCCTACACGGCAGGGAAAAGCTTTTCCACTCTGTCTAGGAAGGAGAAAGTGTGCCAGCACAGCAAATGCCTCCCGGACTTTCCCTGCAATTCAGCAAGTGCTTTGCAGCTTGAAATTGGAAGGAAAGCCTCAGATTTAGCAGCCAGAGCTTCAGGAGGAGCAGCAGCGAGCACAGCATCGGTTTTGCAGCAGCTCCTTCCATGTGCATGTTTTTGGGAGTGGAAAGGCTTGCAGAGTGTTAAAGTAGCTTTTTCTCTCCGTTGGAAAGCTGCACGCTCAGTGCCAGTGTTCTGCAGCTTCTTTCTTCACGTTTCAGCAGCTAGCACGCTCTCCGTGTGCTGGAGAAGCGGCAGAGGCTTCCTTGCCGGAGAAGCGGCACCTTCGCCGGCAGAGAGCATCCGGCCGGCCGCGGTGCGCTCCGGAGCGGGGGCTTGTGCCGAAAGAGGCCGGCAACAGGCGCTTACCTTCGGACAGCTCCGGATCGCCGTCTAATGCGTCTCTTGTCGCCTACACGGCAGGGAAAAGCTTTTCCACTCTGTCTAGGAAGGAGAAAGTGTGCCAGCACAGCAAATGCCTCCCGGACTTTCCCTGCAATTCAGCAAGTGCTTTGCAGCTTGAAATTGGAAGGAAAGCCTCAGATTTAGCAGCCAGAGCTTCAGGAGGAGCAGCAGCGAGCACAGCATCGGTTTTGCAGCAGCTCCTTCCATGTGCATGTTTTTGGGAGTTGAAAGGCTTGCAGAGTGTTAAAGTAGCTTTTTCTCTCCGCTGGAAAGCTGCACGCTCAGTGCCAGTCTTCTGCAGCTTCTTTCTTCACGTTTCAGCAGCTAGCACGCTCTCCGTGTGCTGGAGAAGCGGCAGAGGCTTCCTTGCCGGAGAAGCGGCACCTTCGCCGGCAGAGAGCATCCTGCCGGCCGCGGTGCGCTCCGGAGCGGGGGCTTGTGCCGAAAGAGGCCGGCAACAGGCGCTTACCTTCGGACAGCTCCGGATCGCCGTCTAATGCGTCTCTTGTCGCCTACACGGCAGGGAAAAGCTTTTCCACTCTGTCTAGGAAGGAGAAAGTGTGCCAGCACAGCAAATGCCTCCCGGACTTTCCCTGCAATTCAGCAAGTGCTTTGCAGCTTGAAATTGGAAGGAAAGCCTCAGATTTAGCAGCCAGAGCTTCAGGAGGAGCAGCAGCGAGCACAGCATCGGTTTTGCAGCAGCTCCTTCCATGTGCATGTTTTTGGGAGTGGAAAGGCTTGCAGAGTGTTAAAGTAGCTTTTTCTCTCCGTTGGAAAGCTGCACGCTCAGTGCCAGTGTTCTGCAGCTTCTTTCTTCACGTTTCAGCAGCTAGCACGCTCTCCGTGTGCTGGAGAAGCGGCAGAGGCTTCCTTGCCGGAGAAGCGGCACCTTCGCCGGCAGAGAGCATCCTGCCGGCCGCGGTGCGCTCCGGAGCGGGGGCTTGTGCCGAAAGAGGCCGGCAACAGGCGCTTACCTTCGGACAGCTCCGGATCGCCGTCTAATGCGTCTCTTGTCGCCTACACGGCAGGGAAAAGCTTTTCCACTCTGTCTAGGAAGGAGAAAGTGTGCCAGCACAGCAAATGCCTCCCGGACTTTCCCTGCAATTCAGCAAGTGCTTTGCAGCTTGAAATTGGAAGGAAAGCCTCAGATTTAGCAGCCAGAGCTTCAGGAGGAGCAGCAGCGAGCACAGCATCGGTTTTGCAGCAGCTCCTTCCATGTGCATGTTTTTGGGAGTGGAAAGGCTTGCAGAGTGTTAAAGTAGCTTTTTCTCTCCGCTGGAAAGCTGCACGCTCAGTGCCAGTCTTCTGCAGCTTCTTTCTTCACGTTTCAGCAGCTAGCACGCTCTCCGTGTGCTGGAGAAGCGGCAGAGGCTTCCTTGCCGGAGAAGCGGCACCTTCGCCGGCAGAGAGCATCCTGCCGGCCGCGGTGCGCTCCGGAGCGGGGGCTTGTGCCGAAAGAGGCCGGCAACAGGCGCTTACCTTCGGACAGCTCCGGATCGCCGTCTAATGCGTCTCTTGTCGCCTACACGGCAGGGAAAAGCTTTTCCACTCTGTCTAGGAAGGAGAAAGTGTGCCAGCACAGCAAATGCCTCCCGGACTTTCCCTGCAATTCAGCAAGTGCTTTGCAGCTTGAAATTGGAAGGAAAGCCTCAGATTTAGCAGCCAGAGCTTCAGGAGGAGCAGCAGCGAGCACAGCATCGGTTTTGCAGCAGCTCCTTCCATGTGCATGTTTTTGGGAGTTGAAAGGCTTGCAGAGTGTTAAAGTAGCTTTTTCTCTCCGCTGGAAAGCTGCACGCTCAGTGCCAGTGTTCTGCAGCTTCTTTCTTCACGTTTCAGCAGCTAGCACGCTCTCCGTGTGCTGGAGAAGCGGCAGAGGCTTCCTTGCCGGAGAAGCGGCACCTTCGCCGGCAGAGAGCATCCTGCCGGCCGCGGTGCGCTCCGGAGCGGGGGCTTGTGCCGAAAGAGGCCGGCAACAGGCGCTTACCTTCGGACAGCTCCGGATCGCCGTCTAATGCGTCTCTTGTCGCCTACACGGCAGGGAAAAGCTTTTCCACTCTGTCTAGGAAGGAGAAAGTGTGCCAGCACAGCAAATGCCTCCCGGACTTTCCCTGGAATTCAGCAAGTGCTTTGCAGCTTGAAATTGGAAGGAAAGCCTCAGATTTAGCAGCCAGAGCTTCAGGAGGAGCAGCAGCGAGCACAGCATCGGTTTTGCAGCAGCTCCTTCCATGTGCATGTTTTTGGGAGTGGAAAGGCTTGCAGAGTGTTAAAGTAGCTTTTTCTCTCCGTTGGAAAGCTGCACGCTCAGTGCCAGTGTTCTGCAGCTTCTTTCTTCACGTTTCAGCAGCTAGCACGCTCTCCGTGTGCTGGAGAAGCGGCAGAGGCTTCCTTGCCGGAGAAGCGGCACCTTCGCCGGCAGAGAGCATCCTGCCGGCCGCGGTGCGCTCCGGAGCGGGGGCTTGTGCCGAAAGAGGCCGGCAACAGGCGCTTACCTTCGGACAGCTCCGGATCGCCGTCTAATGCGTCTCTTGTCGCCTACACGGCAGGGAAAAGCTTTTCCACTCTGTCTAGGAAGGAGAAAGTGTGCCAGCACAGCAAATGCCTCCCGGACTTTCCCTGCAATTCAGCAAGTGCTTTGCAGCTTGAAATTGGAAGGAAAGCCTCAGATTTAGCAGCCAGAGCTTCAGGAGGAGCAGCAGCGAGCACAGCATCGGTTTTGCAGCAGCTCCTTCCATGTGCATGTTTTTGGGAGTGGAAAGGCTTGCAGAGTGTTAAAGTAGCTTTTTCTCTCCGCTGGAAAGCTGCACGCTCAGTGCCAGTCTTCTGCAGCTTCTTTCTTCACGTTTCAGCAGCTAGCACGCTCTCCGTGTGCTGGAGAAGCGGCAGAGGCTTCCTTGCCGGAGAAGCGGCACCTTCGCCGGCAGAGAGCATCCTGCCGGCCGCGGTGCGCTCCGGAGCGGGGGCTTGTGCCGAAAGAGGCCGGCAACAGGCGCTTACCTTCGGACAGCTCCGGATCGCCGTCTAATGCGTCTCTTGTCGCCTACACGGCAGGGAAAAGCTTTTCCACTCTGTCTAGGAAGGAGAAAGTGTGCCAGCACAGCAAATGCCTCCCGGACTTTCCCTGGAATTCAGCAAGTGCTTTGCAGCTTGAAATTGGAAGGAAAGCCTCAGATTTAGCAGCCAGAGCTTCAAGAGGAGCAGCAGCGAGCACAGCATCGGTTTTGCAGCAGCTCCTTCCATGTGCATGTTTTTGGGAGTGGAAAGGCTTGCAGAGTGTTAAAGTAGCTTTTTCTCTCCATTGGAAAGCTGCACGCTCAGTGCCAGTGTTCTGCAGCTTCTTTCTTCACGTTTCAGCAGCTAGCACGCTCTCCGTGTGCTGGAGAAGCGGCAGAGGCTTCCTTGCCGGAGAAGCGGCACCTTCGCCGGCAGAGAGCATCCGGCCGGCCGCGGTGCGCTCCGGAGCGGGGGCTTGTGCCGAAAGAGGCCGGCAACAGGCGCTTACCTTCGGACAGCTCCGGATCGCCGTCTAATGCGTCTCTTGTCGCCTACACGGCAGGGAAAAGCTTTTCCACTCTGTCTAGGAAGGAGAAAGTGTGCCAGCACAGCAAATGCCTCCCGGACTTTCCCTGCAATTCAGCAAGTGCTTTGCAGCTTGAAATTGGAAGGAAAGCCTCAGATTTAGCAGCCAGAGCTTCAGGAGGAGCAGCAGCGAGCACAGCATCGGTTTTGCAGCAGCTCCTTCCATGTGCATGTTTTTGGGAGTTGAAAGGCTTGCAGAGTGTTAAAGTAGCTTTTTCTCTCCGCTGGAAAGCTGCACGCTCAGTGCCAGTGTTCTGCAGCTTCTTTCTTCACGTTTCAGCAGCTAGCACGCTCTCCGTGTGCTGGAGAAGCGGCAGAGGCTTCCTTGCCGGAGAAGCGGCACCTTCGCCGGCAGAGAGCATCCTGCCGGCCGCGGTGCGCTCCGGAGCGGGGGCTTGTGCCGAAAGAGGCCGGCAACAGGCGCTTACCTTCGGACAGCTCCGGATCGCCGTCTAATGCGTCTCTTGTCGCCTACACGGCAGGGAAAAGCTTTTCCACTCTGTCTAGGAAGGAGAAAGTGTGCCAGCACAGCAAATGCCTCCCGGACTTTCCCTGCAATTCAGCAAGTGCTTTGCAGCTTGAAATTGGAAGGAAAGCCTCAGATTTAGCAGCCAGAGCTTCAGGAGGAGCAGCAGCGAGCACAGCATCGGTTTTGCAGCAGCTCCTTCCATGTGCATGTTTTTGGGAGTGGAAAGGCTTGCAGAGTGTTAAAGTAGCTTTTTCTCTCCGCTGGAAAGCTGCACGCTCAGTGCCAGTCTTCTGCAGCTTCTTTCTTCACGTTTCAGCAGCTAGCACGCTCTCCGTGTGCTGGAGAAGCGGCAGAGGCTTCCTTGCCGGAGAAGCGGCACCTTCGCCGGCAGAGAGCATCCTGCCGGCCGCGGTGCGCTCCGGAGCGGGGGCTTGTGCCGAAAGAGGCCGGCAACAGGCGCTTACCTTCGGACAGCTCCGGATCGCCGTCTAATGCGTCTCTTGTCGCCTACACGGCAGGGAAAAGCTTTTCCACTCTGTCTAGGAAGGAGAAAGTGTGCCAGCACAGCAAATGCCTCCCGGACTTTCCCTGCAATTCAGCAAGTGCTTTGCAGCTTGAAATTGGAAGGAAAGCCTCAGATTTAGCAGCCAGAGCTTCAAGAGGAGCAGCAGCGAGCACAGCATCGGTTTTGCAGCAGCTCCTTCCATGTGCATGTTTTTGGGAGTGGAAAGGCTTGCAGAGTGTTAAAGTAGCTTTTTCTCTCCGCTGGAAAGCTGCACGCTCAGTGCCAGTCTTCTGCAGCTTCTTTCTTCACGTTTCAGCAGCTAGCACGCTCTCCGTGTGCTGGAGAAGCGGCAGAGGCTTCCTTGCCGGAGAAGCGGCACCTTTGCCGGCAGAGAGCATCCTGCCGGCCGCGGTGCGCTCCGGAGCGGGGGCTTGTGCCGAAAGAGGCCGGCAACAGGCGCTTACCTTCGGACAGCTCCGGATCGCCGTCTAATGCGTCTCTTGTCGCCTACACGGCAGGGAAAAGCTTTTCCACTCTGTCTAGGAAGGAGAAAGTGTGCCAGCACAGCAAATGCCTCCCGGACTTTCCCTGCAATTCAGCAAGTGCTTTGCAGCTTGAAATTGGAAGGAAAGCCTCAGATTTAGCAGCCAGAGCTTCAGGAGGAGCAGCAGCGAGCACAGCATCGGTTTTGCAGCAGCTCCTTCCATGTGCATGTTTTTGGGAGTGGAGAGGCTTGCAGAGTGTTAAAGTAGCTTTTTCTCTCCGCTGGAAAGCTGCACGCTCAGTGCCAGTGTTCTGCAGCTTCTTTCTTCACGTTTCAGCAGCTAGCACGCTCTCCGTGTGCTGGAGAAGCGGCAGAGGCTTCCTTGCCGGAGAAGCGGCACCTTCGCCGGCAGAGAGCATCCTGCCGGCCGCGGTGCGCTCCGGAGCGGGGGCTTGTGCCGAAAGAGGCCGGCAACAGGCGCTTACCTTCGGACAGCTCCGGATCGCCGTCTAATGCGTCTCTTGTCGCCTACACGGCAGGGAAAAGCTTTTCCACTCTGTCTAGGAAGGAGAAAGTGTGCCAGCACAGCAAATGCCTCCCGGACTTTCCCTGGAATTCAGCAAGTGCTTTGCAGCTTGAAATTGGAAGGAAAGCCTCAGATTTAGCAGCCAGAGCTTCAGGAGGAGCAGCAGCGAGCACAGCATCGGTTTTGCAGCAGCTCCTTCCATGTGCATGTTTTTGGGAGTGGAAAGGCTTGCAGAGTGTTAAAGTAGCTTTTTCTCTCCGCTGGAAAGCTGCACGCTCAGTGCCAGTCTTCTGCAGCTTCTTTCTTCACGTTTCAGCAGCTAGCACGCTCTCCGTGTGCTGGAGAAGCGGCAGAGGCTTCCTTGCCGGAGAAGCGGCACCTTCGCCGGCAGAGAGCATCCTGCCGGCCGCGGTGCGCTCCGGAGCGGGGGCTTGTGCCGAAAGAGGCCGGCAACAGGCGCTTACCTTCGGACAGCTCCGGATCGCCGTCTAATGCGTCTCTTGTCGCCTACACGGCAGGGAAAAGCTTTTCCACTCTGTCTAGGAAGGAGAAAGTGTGCCAGCACAGCAAATGCCTCCCGGACTTTCCCTGGAATTCAGCAAGTGCTTTGCAGCTTGAAATTGGAAGGAAAGCCTCAGATTTAGCAGCCAGAGCTTCAGGAGGAGCAGCAGCGAGCACAGCATCGGTTTTGCAGCAGCTCCTTCCATGTGCATGTTTTTGGGAGTGGAAAGGCTTGCAGAGTGTTAAAGTAGCTTTTTCTCTCCGCTGGAAAGCTGCACGCTCAGTGCCAGTCTTCTGCAGCTTCTTTCTTCACGTTTCAGCAGCTAGCACGCTCTCCGTGTGCTGGAGAAGCGGCAGAGGCTTCCTTGCCGGAGAAGCGGCACCTTCGCCGGCAGAGAGCATCCTGCCGGCCGCGGTGCGCTCCGGAGCGGGGGCTTGTGCCGAAAGAGGCCGGCAACAGGCGCTTACCTTGGGACAGCTCCGGATCGCCGTCTAATGCGTCTCTTGTCGCCTACACGGCAGGGAAAAGCTTTTCCACTCTGTCTAGGAAGGAGAAAGTGTGCCAGCACAGCAAATGCCTCCCGGACTTTCCCTGGAATTCAGCAAGTGCTTTGCAGCTTGAAATTGGAAGGAAAGCCTCAGATTTAGCAGCCAGAGCTTCAGGAGGAGCAGCAGCGAGCACAGCATCGGTTTTGCAGCAGCTCCTTCCATGTGCATGTTTTTGGGAGTGGAAAGGCTTGCAGAGTGTTAAAGTAGCTTTTTCTCTCCGCTGGAAAGCTGCACGCTCAGTGCCAGTCTTCTGCAGCTTCTTTCTTCACGTTTCAGCAGCTAGCACGCTCTCCGTGTGCTGGAGAAGCGGCAGAGGCTTCCTTGCCGGAGAAGCGGCACCTTCGCCGGCAGAGAGCATCCTGCCGGCCGCGGTGCGCTCCGGAGCGGGGGCTTGTGCCGAAAGAGGCCGGCAACAGGCGCTTACCTTCGGACAGCTCCGGATCGCCGTCTAATGCGTCTCTTGTCGCCTACACGGCAGGGAAAAGCTTTTCCACTCTGTCTAGGAAGGAGAAAGTGTGCCAGCACAGCAAATGCCTCCCGGACTTTCCCTGCAATTCAGCAAGTGCTTTGCAGCTTGAAATTGGAAGGAAAGCCTCAGATTTAGCAGCCAGAGCTTCAGGAGGAGCAGCAGCGAGCACAGCATCGGTTTTGCAGCAGCTCCTTCCATGTGCATGTTTTTGGGAGTGGAAAGGCTTGCAGAGTGTTAAAGTAGCTTTTTCTCTCCGCTGGAAAGCTGCACGCTCAGTGCCAGTCTTCTGCAGCTTCTTTCTTCACGTTTCAGCAGCTAGCACGCTCTCCGTGTGCTGGAGAAGCGGCAGAGGCTTCCTTGCCGGAGAAGCGGCACCTTCGCCGGCAGAGAGCATCCTGCCGGCCGCGGTGCGCTCCGGAGCGGGGGCTTGTGCCGAAAGAGGCCGGCAACAGGCGCTTACCTTCGGACAGCTCCGGATCGCCGTCTAATGCGTCTCTTGTCGCCTACACGGCAGGGAAAAGCTTTTCCACTCTGTCTAGGAAGGAGAAAGTGTGCCAGCACAGCAAATGCCTCCCGGACTTTCCCTGCAATTCAGCAAGTGCTTTGCAGCTTGAAATTGGAAGGAAAGCCTCAGATTTAGCAGCCAGAGCTTCAGGAGGAGCAGCAGCGAGCACAGCATCGGTTTTGCAGCAGCTCCTTCCATGTGCATGTTTTTGGGAGTGGAAAGGCTTGCAGAGTGTTAAAGTAGCTTTTTCTCTCCGCTGGAAAGCTGCACGCTCAGTGCCAGTCTTCTGCAGCTTCTTTCTTCACGTTTCAGCAGCTAGCACGCTCTCCGTGTGCTGGAGAAGCGGCAGAGGCTTCCTTGCCGGAGAAGCGGCACCTTCGCCGGCAGAGAGCATCCTGCCGGCCGCGGTGCGCTCCGGAGCGGGGGCTTGTGCCGAAAGAGGCCGGCAACAGGCGCTTACCTTCGGACAGCTCCGGATCGCCGTCTAATGCGTCTCTTGTCGCCTACACGGCAGGGAAAAGCTTTTCCACTCTGTCTAGGAAGGAGAAAGTGTGCCAGCACAGCAAATGCCTCCCGGACTTTCCCTGCAATTCAGCAAGTGCTTTGCAGCTTGAAATTGGAAGGAAAGCCTCAGATTTAGCAGCCAGAGCTTCAGGAGGAGCAGCAGCGAGCACAGCATCGGTTTTGCAGCAGCTCCTTCCATGTGCATGTTTTTGGGAGTGGAGAGGCTTGCAGAGTGTTAAAGTAGCTTTTTCTCTCCGCTGGAAAGCTGCACGCTCAGTGCCAGTCTTCTGCAGCTTCTTTCTTCACGTTTCAGCAGCTAGCACGCTCTCCGTGTGCTGGAGAAGCGGCAGAGGCTTCCTTGCCGGAGAAGCGGCACCTTCGCCGGCAGAGAGCATCCTGCCGGCCGCGGTGCGCTCCGGAGCGGGGGCTTGTGCCGAAAGAGGCCGGCAACAGGCGCTTACCTTCGGACAGCTCCGGATCGCCGTCTAATGCGTCTCTTGTCGCCTACACGGCAGGGAAAAGCTTTTCCACTCTGTCTAGGAAGGAGAAAGTGTGCCAGCACAGCAAATGCCTCCCGGACTTTCCCTGCAATTCAGCAAGTGCTTTGCAGCTTGAAATTGGAAGGAAAGCCTCAGATTTAGCAGCCAGAGCTTCAGGAGGAGCAGCAGCGAGCACAGCATCGGTTTTGCAGCAGCTCCTTCCATGTGCATGTTTTTGGGAGTGGAAAGGCTTGCAGAGTGTTAAAGTAGCTTTTTCTCTCCGCTGGAAAGCTGCACGCTCAGTGCCAGTCTTCTGCAGCTTCTTTCTTCACGTTTCAGCAGCTAGCACGCTCTCCGTGTGCTGGAGAAGCGGCAGAGGCTTCCTTGCCGGAGAAGCGGCACCTTCGCCGGCAGAGAGCATCCTGCCGGCCGCGGTGCGCTCCGGAGCGGGGGCTTGTGCCGAAAGAGGCCGGCAACAGGCGCTTACCTTCGGACAGCTCCGGATCGCCGTCTAATGCGTCTCTTGTCGCCTACACGGCAGGGAAAAGCTTTTCCACTCTGTCTAGGAAGGAGAAAGTGTGCCAGCACAGCAAATGCCTCCCGGACTTTCCCTGGAATTTAGCAAGTGCTTTGCAGCTTGAAATTGGAAGGAAAGCCTCAGATTTAGCAGCCAGAGCTTCAGGAGGAGCAGCAGCGAGCACAGCATCGGTTTTGCAGCAGCTCCTTCCATGTGCATGTTTTTGGGAGTGGAAAGGCTTGCAGAGTGTTAAAGTAGCTTTTTCTCTCCGCTGGAAAGCTGCACGCTCAGTGCCAGTGTTCTGCAGCTTCTTTCTTCACGTTTCAGCAGCTAGCACGCTCTCCGTGTGCTGGAGAAGCGGCAGAGGCTTCCTTGCCGGAGAAGCGGCACCTTCGCCGGCAGAGAGCATCCTGCCGGCCGCGGTGCGCTCCGGAGCGGGGGCTTGTGCCGAAAGAGGCCGGCAACAGGCGCTTACCTTCGGACAGCTCCGGATCGCCGTCTAATGCGTCTCTTGTCGCCTACACGGCAGGGAAAAGCTTTTCCACTCTGTCTAGGAAGGAGAAAGTGTGCCAGCACAGCAAATGCCTCCCGGACTTTCCCTGCAATTCAGCAAGTGCTTTGCAGCTTGAAATTGGAAGGAAAGCCTCAGATTTAGCAGCCAGAGCTTCAGGAGGAGCAGCAGCGAGCACAGCATCGGTTTTGCAGCAGCTCCTTCCATGTGCATGTTTTTGGGAGTGGAAAGGCTTGCAGAGTGTTAAAGTAGCTTTTTCTCTCCGCTGGAAAGCTGCACGCTCAGTGCCAGTCTTCTGCAGCTTCTTTCTTCACGTTTCAGCAGCTAGCACGCTCTCCGTGTGCTGGAGAAGCGGCAGAGGCTTCCTTGCCGGAGAAGCGGCACCTTCGCCGGCAGAGAGCATCCTGCCGGCCGCGGTGCGCTCCGGAGCGGGGGCTTGTGCCGAAAGAGGCCGGCAACAGGCGCTTACCTTCGGACAGCTCCGGATCGCCGTCTAATGCGTCTCTTGTCGCCTACACGGCAGGGAAAAGCTTTTCCACTCTGTCTAGGAAGGAGAAAGTGTGCCAGCACAGCAAATGCCTCCCGGACTTTCCCTGCAATTCAGCAAGTGCTTTGCAGCTTGAAATTGGAAGGAAAGCCTCAGATTTAGCAGCCAGAGCTTCAGGAGGAGCAGCAGCGAGCACAGCATCGGTTTTGCAGCAGCTCCTTCCATGTGCATGTTTTTGGGAGTGGAAAGGCTTGCAGAGTGTTAAAGTAGCTTTTTCTCTCCGCTGGAAAGCTGCACGCTCAGTGCCAGTCTTCTGCAGCTTCTTTCTTCACGTTTCAGCAGCTAGCACGCTCTCCGTGTGCTGGAGAAGCGGCAGAGGCTTCCTTGCCGGAGAAGCGGCACCTTTTCCGGCAGAGAGCATCCTGCCGGCCGCGGTGCGCTCCGGAGCGGGGGCTTGTGCCGAAAGAGGCCGGCAACAGGCGCTTACCTTCGGACAGCTCCGGATCGCCGTCTAATGCGTCTCTTGTCGCCTACACGGCAGGGAAAAGCTTTTCCACTCTGTCTAGGAAG
Source organism: Fringilla coelebs (assembly GCF_963513975.1). Lineage (NCBI taxonomy): Eukaryota > Metazoa > Chordata > Aves > Passeriformes > Fringillidae > Fringilla > Fringilla coelebs. Next base: position 161,029 of record NW_028167370.1, on the reverse strand, counting down.
GAGAAAGTGTGCCAGCACAGCAAATGCCTCCCGGACTTTCCCTGCAATTCAGCAAGTGCTTTGCAGCTTGAAATTGGAAGGAAAGCCTCAGATTTAGCAGCCAGAGCTTCAGGAGGAGCAGCAGCGAGCACAGCATCGGTTTTGCAGCAGCTCCTTCCATGTGCATGTTTTTGGGAGTGGAAAGGCTTGCAGAGTGTTAAAGTAGCTTTTTCTCTCCGCTGGAAAGCTGCACGCTCAGTGCCAGTCTTCTGCAGCTTCTTTCTTCACGTTTCAGCAGCTAGCACGCTCTCCGTGTGCTGGAGAAGCGGCAGAGGCTTCCTTGCCGGAGAAGCGGCACCTTCGCCGGCAGAGAGCATCCTGCCGGCCGCGGTGCGCTCCGGAGCGGGGGCTTGTGCCGAAAGAGGCCGGCAACAGGCGCTTACCTTCGGACAGCTCCGGATCGCCGTCTAATGCGTCTCTTGTCGCCTACACGGCAGGGAAAAGCTTTTCCACTCTGTCTAGGAAGGAGAAAGTGTGCCAGCACAGCAAATGCCTCCCGGACTTTCCCTGGAATTCAGCAAGTGCTTTGCAGCTTGAAATTGGAAGGAAAGCCTCAGATTTAGCAGCCAGAGCTTCAGGAGGAGCAGCAGCGAGCACAGCATCGGTTTTGCAGCAGCTCCTTCCATGTGCATGTTTTTGGGAGTGGAAAGGCTTGCAGAGTGTTAAAGTAGCTTTTTCTCTCCGCTGGAAAGCTGCACGCTCAGTGCCAGTCTTCTGCAGCTTCTTTCTTCACGTTTCAGCAGCTAGCACGCTCTCCGTGTGCTGGAGAAGCGGCAGAGGCTTCCTTGCCGGAGAAGCGGCACCTTTGCCGGCAGAGAGCATCCTGCCGGCCGCGGTGCGCTCCGGAGCGGGGGCTTGTGCCGAAAGAGGCCGGCAACAGGCGCTTACCTTCGGACAGCTCCGGATCGCCGTCTAATGCGTCTCTTGTCGCCTACACGGCAGGGAAAAGCTTTTCCACTCTGTCTAGGAAGGAGAAAGTGTGCCAGCACAGCAAATGCCTCCCGGACTTTCCCTGCAATTCAGCAAGTGCTTTGCAGCTTGAAATTGGAAGGAAAGCCTCAGATTTAGCAGCCAGAGCTTCAGGAGGAGCAGCAGCGAGCACAGCATCGGTTTTGCAGCAGCTCCTTCCATGTGCATGTTTTTGGGAGTGGAGAGGCTTGCAGAGTGTTAAAGTAGCTTTTTCTCTCCGCTGGAAAGCTGCACGCTCAGTGCCAGTCTTCTGCAGCTTCTTTCTTCACGTTTCAGCAGCTAGCACGCTCTCCGTGTGCTGGAGAAGCGGCAGAGGCTTCCTTGCCGGAGAATCGGCACCTTCGCCGGCAGAGAGCATCCTGCCGGCCGCGGTGCGCTCCGGAGCGGGGGCTTGTGCCGAAAGAGGCCGGCAACAGGCGCTTACCTTCGGACAGCTCCGGATCGCCGTCTAATGCGTCTCTTGTCGCCTACACGGCAGGGAAAAGCTTTTCCACTCTGTCTAGGAAGGAGAAAGTGTGCCAGCACAGCAAATGCCTCCCGGACTTTCCCTGGAATTCAGCAAGTGCTTTGCAGCTTGAAATTGGAAGGAAAGCCTCAGATTTAGCAGCCAGAGCTTCAGGAGGAGCAGCAGCGAGCACAGCATCGGTTTTGCAGCAGCTCCTTCCATGTGCATGTTTTTGGGAGTGGAAAGGCTTGCAGAGTGTTAAAGTAGCTTTTTCTCTCCGCTGGAAAGCTGCACGCTGAGTGCCAGTCTTCTGCAGCTTCTTTCTTCACGTTTCAGCAGCTAGCACGCTCTCCGTGTGCTGGAGAAGCGGCGGAGGCTTCCTTGCCGGAGAAGCGGCACCTTCGCCGGCAGAGAGCATCCTGCCGGCCGCGGTGCGCTCCGGAGCGGGGGCTTGTGCCGAAAGAGGCCGGCAACAGGCGCTTACCTTCGGACAGCTCCGGATCGCCGTCTAATGCGTCTCTTGTCGCCTACACGGCAGGGAAAAGCTTTTCCACTCTGTCTAGGAAGGAGAAAGTGTGCCAGCACAGCAAATGCCTCCCGGACTTTCCCTGGAATTCAGCAAGTGCTTTGCAGCTTGAAATTGGAAGGAAAGCCTCAGATTTAGCAGCCAGAGCTTCAGGAGGAGCAGCAGCGAGCACAGCATCGGTTTTGCAGCAGCTCCTTCCATGTGCATGTTTTTGGGAGTGGAAAGGCTTGCAGAGTGTTAAAGTAGCTTTTTCTCTCCGCTGGAAAGCTGCACGCTCAGTGCCAGTCTTCTGCAGCTTCTTTCTTCACGTTTCAGCAGCTAGCACGCTCTCCGTGTGCTGGAGAAGCGGCAGAGGCTTCCTTGCCGGAGAAGCGGCACCTTCGCCGGCAGAGAGCATCCTGCCGGCCGCGGTGCGCTCCGGAGCGGGGGCTTGTGCCGAAAGAGGCCGGCAACAGGCGCTTACCTTCGGACAGCTCCGGATCGCCGTCTAATGCGTCTCTTGTCGCCTACACGGCAGGGAAAAGCTTTTCCACTCTGTCTAGGAAGGAGAAAGTGTGCCAGCACAGCAAATGCCTCCCGGACTTTCCCTGCAATTCAGCAAGTGCTTTGCAGCTTGAAATTGGAAGGAAAGCCTCAGATTTAGCAGCCAGAGCTTCAGGAGGAGCAGCAGCGAGCACAGCATCGGTTTTGCAGCAGCTCCTTCCATGTGCATGTTTTTGGGAGTGGAGAGGCTTGCAGAGTGTTAAAGTAGCTTTTTCTCTCCGCTGGAAAGCTGCACGCTCAGTGCCAGTGTTCTGCAGCTTCTTTCTTCACGTTTCAGCAGCTAGCACGCTCTCCGTGTGCTGGAGAAGCGGCAGAGGCTTCCTTGCCGGAGAAGCGGCACCTTCGCCGGCAGAGAGCATCCTGCCGGCCGCGGTGCGCTCCGGAGCGGGGGCTTGTGCCGAAAGAGGCCGGCAACAGGCGCTTACCTTCGGACAGCTCCGGATCGCCGTCTAATGCGTCTCTTGTCGCCTACACGGCAGGGAAAAGCTTTTCCACTCTGTCTAGGAAGGAGAAAGTGTGCCAGCACAGCAAATGCCTCCCGGACTTTCCCTGGAATTCAGCAAGTGCTTTGCAGCTTGAAATTGGAAGGAAAGCCTCAGATTTAGCAGCCAGAGCTTCAGGAGGAGCAGCAGCGAGCACAGCATCGGTTTTGCAGCAGCTCCTTCCATGTGCATGTTTTTGGGAGTGGAAAGGCTTGCAGAGTGTTAAAGTAGCTTTTTCTCTCCGCTGGAAAGCTGCACGCTCAGTGCCAGTGTTCTGCAGCTTCTTTCTTCACGTTTCAGCAGCTAGCACGCTCTCCGTGTGCTGGAGAAGCGGCGGAGGCTTCCTTGCCGGAGAAGCGGCACCTTCGCCGGCAGAGAGCATCCTGCCGGCCGCGGTGCGCTCCGGAGCGGGGGCTTGTGCCGAAAGAGGCCGGCAACAGGCGCTTACCTTCGGACAGCTCCGGATCGCCGTCTAATGCGTCTCTTGTCGCCTACACGGCAGGGAAAAGCTTTTCCACTCTGTCTAGGAAGGAGAAAGTGTGCCAGCACAGCAAATGCCTCCCGGACTTTCCCTGCAATTCAGCAAGTGCTTTGCAGCTTGAAATTGGAAGGAAAGCCTCAGATTTAGCAGCCAGAGCTTCAGGAGGAGCAGCAGCGAGCACAGCATCGGTTTTGCAGCAGCTCCTTCCATGTGCATGTTTTTGGGAGTGGAAAGGCTTGCAGAGTGTTAAAGTAGCTTTTTCTCTCCGCTGGAAAGCTGCACGCTCAGTGCCAGTCTTCTGCAGCTTCTTTCTTCACGTTTCAGCAGCTAGCACGCTCTCCGTGTGCTGGAGAAGCGGCAGAGGCTTCCTTGCCGGAGAAGCGGCACCTTCGCCGGCAGAGAGCATCCTGCCGGCCGCGGTGCGCTCCGGAGCGGGGGCTTGTGCCGAAAGAGGCCGGCAACAGGCGCTTACCTTCGGACAGCTCCGGATCGCCGTCTAATGCGTCTCTTGTCGCCTACACGGCAGGGAAAAGCTTTTCCACTCTGTCTAGGAAGGAGAAAGTGTGCCAGCACAGCAAATGCCTCCCGGACTTTCCCTGCAATTCAGCAAGTGCTTTGCAGCTTGAAATTGGAAGGAAAGCCTCAGATTTAGCAGCCAGAGCTTCAGGAGGAGCAGCAGCGAGCACAGCATCGGTTTTGCAGCAGCTCCTTCCATGTGCATGTTTTTGGGAGTGGAAAGGCTTGCAGAGTGTTAAAGTAGCTTTTTCTCTCCGCTGGAAAGCTGCACGCTCAGTGCCAGTCTTCTGCAGCTTCTTTCTTCACGTTTCAGCAGCTAGCACGCTCTCCGTGTGCTGGAGAAGCGGCAGAGGCTTCCTTGCCGGAGAAGCGGCACCTTTTCCGGCAGAGAGCATCCTGCCGGCCGCGGTGCGCTCCGGAGCGGGGGCTTGTGCCGAAAGAGGCCGGCAACAGGCGCTTACCTTCGGACAGCTCCGGATCGCCGTCTAATGCGTCTCTTGTCGCCTACACGGCAGGGAAAAGCTTTTCCACTCTGTCTAGGAAGGAGAAAGTGTGCCAGCACAGCAAATGCCTCCCGGACTTTCCCTGCAATTCAGCAAGTGCTTTGCAGCTTGAAATTGGAAGGAAAGCCTCAGATTTAGCAGCCAGAGCTTCAGGAGGAGCAGCAGCGAGCACAGCATCGGTTTTGCAGCAGCTCCTTCCATGTGCATGTTTTTGGGAGTGGAAAGGCTTGCAGAGTGTTAAAGTAGCTTTTTCTCTCCGCTGGAAAGCTGCACGCTCAGTGCCAGTCTTCTGCAGCTTCTTTCTTCACGTTTCAGCAGCTAGCACGCTCTCCGTGTGCTGGAGAAGCGGCAGAGGCTTCCTTGCCGGAGAAGCGGCACCTTCGCCGGCAGAGAGCATCCTGCCGGCCGCGGTGCGCTCCGGAGCGGGGGCTTGTGCCGAAAGAGGCCGGCAACAGGCGCTTACCTTCGGACAGCTCCGGATCGCCGTCTAATGCGTCTCTTGTCGCCTACACGGCAGGGAAAAGCTTTTCCACTCTGTCTAGGAAGGAGAAAGTGTGCCAGCACAGCAAATGCCTCCCGGACTTTCCCTGGAATTCAGCAAGTGCTTTGCAGCTTGAAATTGGAAGGAAAGCCTCAGATTTAGCAGCCAGAGCTTCAGGAGGAGCAGCAGCGAGCACAGCATCGGTTTTGCAGCAGCTCCTTCCATGTGCATGTTTTTGGGAGTGGAAAGGCTTGCAGAGTGTTAAAGTAGCTTTTTCTCTCCGCTGGAAAGCTGCACGCTCAGTGCCAGTCTTCTGCAGCTTCTTTCTTCACGTTTCAGCAGCTAGCACGCTCTCCGTGTGCTGGAGAAGCGGCAGAGGCTTCCTTGCCGGAGAAGCGGCACCTTTGCCGGCAGAGAGCATCCTGCCGGCCGCGGTGCGCTCCGGAGCGGGGGCTTGTGCCGAAAGAGGCCGGCAACAGGCGCTTACCTTCGGACAGCTCCGGATCGCCGTCTAATGCGTCTCTTGTCGCCTACACGGCAGGGAAAAGCTTTTCCACTCTGTCTAGGAAGGAGAAAGTGTGCCAGCACAGCAAATGCCTCCCGGACTTTCCCTGCAATTCAGCAAGTGCTTTGCAGCTTGAAATTGGAAGGAAAGCCTCAGATTTAGCAGCCAGAGCTTCAGGAGGAGCAGCAGCGAGCACAGCATCGGTTTTGCAGCAGCTCCTTCCATGTGCATGTTTTTGGGAGTGGAGAGGCTTGCAGAGTGTTAAAGTAGCTTTTTCTCTCCGCTGGAAAGCTGCACGCTCAGTGCCAGTCTTCTGCAGCTTCTTTCTTCACGTTTCAGCAGCTAGCACGCTCTCCGTGTGCTGGAGAAGCGGCAGAGGCTTCCTTGCCGGAGAAGCGGCACCTTCGCCGGCAGAGAGCATCCTGCCGGCCGCGGTGCGCTCCGGAGCGGGGGCTTGTGCCGAAAGAGGCCGGCAACAGGCGCTTACCTTCGGACAGCTCCGGATCGCCGTCTAATGCGTCTCTTGTCGCCTACACGGCAGGGAAAAGCTTTTCCACTCTGTCTAGGAAGGAGAAAGTGTGCCAGCACAGCAAATGCCTCCCGGACTTTCCCTGGAATTCAGCAAGTGCTTTGCAGCTTGAAATTGGAAGGAAAGCCTCAGATTTAGCAGCCAGAGCTTCAGGAGGAGCAGCAGCGAGCACAGCATCGGTTTTGCAGCAGCTCCTTCCATGTGCATGTTTTTGGGAGTGGAAAGGCTTGCAGAGTGTTAAAGTAGCTTTTTCTCTCCGCTGGAAAGCTGCACGCTGAGTGCCAGTCTTCTGCAGCTTCTTTCTTCACGTTTCAGCAGCTAGCACGCTCTCCGTGTGCTGGAGAAGCGGCGGAGGCTTCCTTGCCGGAGAAGCGGCACCTTCGCCGGCAGAGAGCATCCTGCCGGCCGCGGTGCGCTCCGGAGCGGGGGCTTGTGCCGAAAGAGGCCGGCAACAGGCGCTTACCTTCGGACAGCTCCGGATCGCCGTCTAATGCGTCTCTTGTCGCCTACACGGCAGGGAAAAGCTTTTCCACTCTGTCTAGGAAGGAGAAAGTGTGCCAGCACAGCAAATGCCTCCCGGACTTTCCCTGGAATTCAGCAAGTGCTTTGCAGCTTGAAATTGGAAGGAAAGCCTCAGATTTAGCAGCCAGAGCTTCAGGAGGAGCAGCAGCGAGCACAGCATCGGTTTTGCAGCAGCTCCTTCCATGTGCATGTTTTTGGGAGTGGAAAGGCTTGCAGAGTGTTAAAGTAGCTTTTTCTCTCCGCTGGAAAGCTGCACGCTCAGTGCCAGTCTTCTGCAGCTTCTTTCTTCACGTTTCAGCAGCTAGCACGCTCTCCGTGTGCTGGAGAAGCGGCAGAGGCTTCCTTGCCGGAGAAGCGGCACCTTCGCCGGCAGAGAGCATCCTGCCGGCCGCGGTGCGCTCCGGAGCGGGGGCTTGTGCCGAAAGAGGCCGGCAACAGGCGCTTACCTTCGGACAGCTCCGGATCGCCGTCTAATGCGTCTCTTGTCGCCTACACGGCAGGGAAAAGCTTTTCCACTCTGTCTAGGAAGGAGAAAGTGTGCCAGCACAGCAAATGCCTCCCGGACTTTCCCTGCAATTCAGCAAGTGCTTTGCAGCTTGAAATTGGAAGGAAAGCCTCAGATTTAGCAGCCAGAGCTTCAGGAGGAGCAGCAGCGAGCACAGCATCGGTTTTGCAGCAGCTCCTTCCATGTGCATGTTTTTGGGAGTGGAGAGGCTTGCAGAGTGTTAAAGTAGCTTTTTCTCTCCGCTGGAAAGCTGCACGCTCAGTGCCAGTCTTCTGCAGCTTCTTTCTTCACGTTTCAGCAGCTAGCACGCTCTCCGTGTGCTGGAGAAGCGGCAGAGGCTTCCTTGCCGGAGAAGCGGCACCTTCGCCGGCAGAGAGCATCCTGCCGGCCGCGGTGCGCTCCGGAGCGGGGGCTTGTGCCGAAAGAGGCCGGCAACAGGCGCTTACCTTCGGACAGCTCCGGATCGCCGTCTAATGCGTCTCTTGTCGCCTACACGGCAGGGAAAAGCTTTTCCACTCTGTCTAGGAAGGAGAAAGTGTGCCAGCACAGCAAATGCCTCCCGGACTTTCCCTGGAATTCAGCAAGTGCTTTGCAGCTTGAAATTGGAAGGAAAGCCTCAGATTTAGCAGCCAGAGCTTCAGGAGGAGCAGCAGCGAGCACAGCATCGGTTTTGCAGCAGCTCCTTCCATGTGCATGTTTTTGGGAGTGGAAAGGCTTGCAGAGTGTTAAAGTAGCTTTTTCTCTCCGCTGGAAAGCTGCACGCTCAGTGCCAGTGTTCTGCAGCTTCTTTCTTCACGTTTCAGCAGCTAGCACGCTCTCCGTGTGCTGGAGAAGCGGCGGAGGCTTCCTTGCCGGAGAAGCGGCACCTTCGCCGGCAGAGAGCATCCTGCCGGCCGCGGTGCGCTCCGGAGCGGGGGCTTGTGCCGAAAGAGGCCGGCAACAGGCGCTTACCTTCGGACAGCTCCGGATCGCCGTCTAATGCGTCTCTTGTCGCCTACACGGCAGGGAAAAGCTTTTCCACTCTGTCTAGGAAGGAGAAAGTGTGCCAGCACAGCAAATGCCTCCCGGACTTTCCCTGCAATTCAGCAAGTGCTTTGCAGCTTGAAATTGGAAGGAAAGCCTCAGATTTAGCAGCCAGAGCTTCAGGAGGAGCAGCAGCGAGCACAGCATCGGTTTTGCAGCAGCTCCTTCCATGTGCATGTTTTTGGGAGTGGAAAGGCTTGCAGAGTGTTAAAGTAGCTTTTTCTCTCCGCTGGAAAGCTGCACGCTCAGTGCCAGTCTTCTGCAGCTTCTTTCTTCACGTTTCAGCAGCTAGCACGCTCTCCGTGTGCTGGAGAAGCGGCAGAGGCTTCCTTGCCGGAGAAGCGGCACCTTTGCCGGCAGAGAGCATCCTGCCGGCCGCGGTGCGCTCCGGAGCGGGGGCTTGTGCCGAAAGAGGCCGGCAACAGGCGCTTACCTTCGGACAGCTCCGGATCGCCGTCTAATGCGTCTCTTGTCGCCTACACGGCAGGGAAAAGCTTTTCCACTCTGTCTAGGAAGGAGAAAGTGTGCCAGCACAGCAAATGCCTCCCGGACTTTCCCTGCAATTCAGCAAGTGCTTTGCAGCTTGAAATTGGAAGGAAAGCCTCAGATTTAGCAGCCAGAGCTTCAGGAGGAGCAGCAGCGAGCACAGCATCGGTTTTGCAGCAGCTCCTTCCATGTGCATGTTTTTGGGAGTGGAAAGGCTTGCAGAGGTTTAAAGTAGCTTTTTCTCTCCGCTGGAAAGCTGCACGCTCAGTGCCAGTCTTCTGCAGCTTCTTTCTTCACGTTTCAGCAGCTAGCACGCTCTCCGTGTGCTGGAGAAGCGGCAGAGGCTTCCTTGCCGGAGAAGCGGCACCTTCGCCGGCAGAGAGCATCCTGCCGGCCGCGGTGCGCTCCGGAGCGGGGGCTTGTGCCGAAAGAGGCCGGCAACAGGCGCTTACCTTCGGACAGCTCCGGATCGCCGTCTAATGCGTCTCTTGTCGCCTACACGGCAGGGAAAAGCTTTTCCACTCTGTCTAGGAAGGAGAAAGTGTGCCAGCACAGCAAATGCCTCCCGGACTTTCCCTGGAATTCAGCAAGTGCTTTGCAGCTTGAAATTGGAAGGAAAGCCTCAGATTTAGCAGCCAGAGCTTCAGGAGGAGCAGCAGCGAGCACAGCATCGGTTTTGCAGCAGCTCCTTCCATGTGCATGTTTTTGGGAGTGGAAAGGCTTGCAGAGTGTTAAAGTAGCTTTTTCTCTCCGCTGGAAAGCTGCACGCTCAGTGCCAGTCTTCTGCAGCTTCTTTCTTCACGTTTCAGCAGCTAGCACGCTCTCCGTGTGCTGGAGAAGCGGCAGAGGCTTCCTTGCCGGAGAAGCGGCACCTTTGCCGGCAGAGAGCATCCTGCCGGCCGCGGTGCGCTCCGGAGCGGGGGCTTGTGCCGAAAGAGGCCGGCAACAGGCGCTTACCTTCGGACAGCTCCGGATCGCCGTCTAATGCGTCTCTTGTCGCCTACACGGCAGGGAAAAGCTTTTCCACTCTGTCTAGGAAGGAGAAAGTGTGCCAGCACAGCAAATGCCTCCCGGACTTTCCCTGCAATTCAGCAAGTGCTTTGCAGCTTGAAATTGGAAGGAAAGCCTCAGATTTAGCAGCCAGAGCTTCAGGAGGAGCAGCAGCGAGCACAGCATCGGTTTTGCAGCAGCTCCTTCCATGTGCATGTTTTTGGGAGTGGAGAGGCTTGCAGAGTGTTAAAGTAGCTTTTTCTCTCCGCTGGAAAGCTGCACGCTCAGTGCCAGTCTTCTGCAGCTTCTTTCTTCACGTTTCAGCAGCTAGCACGCTCTCCGTGTGCTGGAGAAGCGGCAGAGGCTTCCTTGCCGGAGAAGCGGCACCTTCGCCGGCAGAGAGCATCCTGCCGGCCGCGGTGCGCTCCGGAGCGGGGGCTTGTGCCGAAAGAGGCCGGCAACAGGCGCTTACCTTCGGACAGCTCCGGATCGCCGTCTAATGCGTCTCTTGTCGCCTACACGGCAGGGAAAAGCTTTTCCACTCTGTCTAGGAAGGAGAAAGTGTGCCAGCACAGCAAATGCCTCCCGGACTTTCCCTGGAATTCAGCAAGTGCTTTGCAGCTTGAAATTGGAAGGAAAGCCTCAGATTTAGCAGCCAGAGCTTCAGGAGGAGCAGCAGCGAGCACAGCATCGGTTTTGCAGCAGCTCCTTCCATGTGCATGTTTTTGGGAGTGGAAAGGCTTGCAGAGTGTTAAAGTAGCTTTTTCTCTCCGCTGGAAAGCTGCACGCTGAGTGCCAGTCTTCTGCAGCTTCTTTCTTCACGTTTCAGCAGCTAGCACGCTCTCCGTGTGCTGGAGAAGCGGCGGAGGCTTCCTTGCCGGAGAAGCGGCACCTTCGCCGGCAGAGAGCATCCTGCCGGCCGCGGTGCGCTCCGGAGCGGGGGCTTGTGCCGAAAGAGGCCGGCAACAGGCGCTTACCTTCGGACAGCTCCGGATCGCCGTCTAATGCGTCTCTTGTCGCCTACACGGCAGGGAAAAGCTTTTCCACTCTGTCTAGGAAGGAGAAAGTGTGCCAGCACAGCAAATGCCTCCCGGACTTTCCCTGCAATTCAGCAAGTGCTTTGCAGCTTGAAATTGGAAGGAAAGCCTCAGATTTAGCAGCCAGAGCTTCAGGAGGAGCAGCAGCGAGCACAGCATCGGTTTTGCAGCAGCTCCTTCCATGTGCATGTTTTTGGGAGTGGAGAGGCTTGCAGAGTGTTAAAGTAGCTTTTTCTCTCCGCTGGAAAGCTGCACGCTCAGTGCCAGTCTTCTGCAGCTTCTTTCTTCACGTTTCAGCAGCTAGCACGCTCTCCGTGTGCTGGAGAAGCGGCAGAGGCTTCCTTGCCGGAGAAGCGGCACCTTCGCCGGCAGAGAGCATCCTGCCGGCCGCGGTGCGCTCCGGAGCGGGGGCTTGTGCCGAAAGAGGCCGGCAACAGGCGCTTACCTTCCGACAGCTCCGGATCGCCGTCTAATGCGTCTCTTGTCGCCTACACGGCAGGGAAAAGCTTTTCCACTCTGTCTAGGAAGGAGAAAGTGTGCCAGCACAGCAAATGCCTCCCGGACTTTCCCTGCAATTCAGCAAGTGCTTTGCAGCTTGAAATTGGAAGGAAAGCCTCAGATTTAGCAGCCAGAGCTTCAGGAGGAGCAGCAGCGAGCACAGCATCGGTTTTGCAGCAGCTCCTTCCATGTGCATGTTTTTGGGAGTGGAAAGGCTTGCAGAGTGTTAAAGTAGCTTTTTCTCTCCGCTGGAAAGCTGCACGCTCAGTGCCAGTGTTCTGCAGCTTCTTTCTTCACGTTTCAGCAGCTAGCACGCTCTCCGTGTGCTGGAGAAGCGGCAGAGGCTTCCTTGCCGGAGAAGCGGCACCTTTGCCGGCAGAGAGCATCCTGCCGGCCGCGGTGCGCTCCGGAGCGGGGGCTTGTGCCGAAAGAGGCCGGCAACAGGCGCTTACCTTCGGACAGCTCCGGATCGCCGTCTAATGCGTCTCTTGTCGCCTACACGGCAGGGAAAAGCTTTTCCACTCTGTCTAGGAAGGAGAAAGTGTGCCAGCACAGCAAATGCCTCCCGGACTTTCCCTGGAATTCAGCAAGTGCTTTGCAGCTTGAAATTGGAAGGAAAGCCTCAGATTTAGCAGCCAGAGCTTCAGGAGGAGCAGCAGCGAGCACAGCATCGGTTTTGCAGCAGCTCCTTCCATGTGCATGTTTTTGGGAGTGGAAAGGCTTGCAGAGTGTTAAAGTAGCTTTTTCTCTCCGCTGGAAAGCTGCACGCTCAGTGCCAGTCTTCTGCAGCTTCTTTCTTCACGTTTCAGCAGCTAGCACGCTCTCCGTGTGCTGGAGAAGCGGCAGAGGCTTCCTTGCCGGAGAAGCGGCACCTTTGCCGGCAGAGAGCATCCTGCCGGCCGCGGTGCGCTCCGGAGCGGGGGCTTGTGCCGAAAGAGGCCGGCAACAGGCGCTTACCTTCGGACAGCTCCGGATCGCCGTCTAATGCGTCTCTTGTCGCCTACACGGCAGGGAAAAGCTTTTCCACTCTGTCTAGGAAGGAGAAAGTGTGCCAGCACAGCAAATGCCTCCCGGACTTTCCCTGGAATTCAGCAAGTGCTTTGCAGCTTGAAATTGGAAGGAAAGCCTCAGATTTAGCAGCCAGAGCTTCAGGAGGAGCAGCAGCGAGCACAGCATCGGTTTTGCAGCAGCTCCTTCCATGTGCATGTTTTTGGGAGTGGAGAGGCTTGCAGAGTGTTAAAGTAGCTTTTTCTCTCCGCTGGAAAGCTGCACGCTCAGTGCCAGTCTTCTGCAGCTTCTTTCTTCACGTTTCAGCAGCTAGCACGCTCTCCGTGTGCTGGAGAAGCGGCAGAGGCTTCCTTGCCGGAGAAGCGGCACCTTCGCCGGCAGAGAGCATCCTGCCGGCCGCGGTGCGCTCCGGAGCGGGGGCTTGTGCCGAAAGAGGCCGGCAACAGGCGCTTACCTTCGGACAGCTCCGGATCGCCGTCTAATGCGTCTCTTGTCGCCTACACGGCAGGGAAAAGCTTTTCCACTCTGTCTAGGAAGGAGAAAGTGTGCCAGCACAGCAAATGCCTCCCGGACTTTCCCTGCAATTCAGCAAGTGCTTTGCAGCTTGAAATTGGAAGGAAAGCCTCAGATTTAGCAGCCAGAGCTTCAGGAGGAGCAGCAGCGAGCACAGCATCGGTTTTGCAGCAGCTCCTTCCATGTGCATGTTTTTGGGAGTGGAAAGGCTTGCAGAGTGTTAAAGTAGCTTTTTCTCTCCGCTGGAAAGCTGCACGCTGAGTGCCAGTCTTCTGCAGCTTCTTTCTTCACGTTTCAGCAGCTAGCACGCTCTCCGTGTGCTGGAGAAGCGGCAGAGGCTTCCTTGCCGGAGAAGCGGCACCTTCGCCGGCAGAGAGCATCCTGCCGGCCGCGGTGCGCTCCGGAGCGGGGGCTTGTGCCGAAAGAGGCCGGCAACAGGCGCTTACCTTCGGACAGCTCCGGATCGCCGTCTAATGCGTCTCTTGTCGCCTACACGGCAGGGAAAAGCTTTTCCACTCTGTCTAGGAAGGAGAAAGTGTGCCAGCACAGCAAATGCCTCCCGGACTTTCCCTGCAATTCAGCAAGTGCTTTGCAGCTTGAAATTGGAAGGAAAGCCTCAGATTTAGCAGCCAGAGCTTCAGGAGGAGCAGCAGCGAGCACAGCATCGGTTTTGCAGCAGCTCCTTCCATGTGCATGTTTTTGGGAGTGGAGAGGCTTGCAGAGTGTTAAAGTAGCTTTTTCTCTCCGCTGGAAAGCTGCACGCTCAGTGCCAGTCTTCTGCAGCTTCTTTCTTCACGTTTCAGCAGCTAGCACGCTCTCCGTGTGCTGGAGAAGCGGCAGAGGCTTCCTTGCCGGAGAAGCGGCACCTTCGCCGGCAGAGAGCATCCTGCCGGCCGCGGTGCGCTCCGGAGCGGGGGCTTGTGCCGAAAGAGGCCGGCAACAGGCGCTTACCTTCGGACAGCTCCGGATCGCCGTCTAATGCGTCTCTTGTCGCCTACACGGCAGGGAAAAGCTTTTCCACTCTGTCTAGGAAGGAGAAAGTGTGCCAGCACAGCAAATGCCTCCCGGACTTTCCCTGCAATTCAGCAAGTGCTTTGCAGCTTGAAATTGGAAGGAAAGCCTCAGATTTAGCAGCCAGAGCTTCAGGAGGAGCAGCAGCGAGCACAGCATCGGTTTTGCAGCAGCTCCTTCCATGTGCATGTTTTTGGGAGTGGAAAGGCTTGCAGAGTGTTAAAGTAGCTTTTTCTCTCCGCTGGAAAGCTGCACGCTCAGTGCCAGTCTTCTGCAGCTTCTTTCTTCACGTTTCAGCAGCTAGCACGCTCTCCGTGTGCTGGAGAAGCGGCAGAGGCTTCCTTGCCGGAGAAGCGGCACCTTCGCCGGCAGAGAGCATCCTGCCGGCCGCGGTGCGCTCCGGAGCGGGGGCTTGTGCCGAAAGAGGCCGGCAACAGGCGCTTACCTTCGGACAGCTCCGGATCGCCGTCTAATGCGTCTCTTGTCGCCTACATGGCAGGGAAAAGCTTTTCCACTCTGTCTAGGAAGGAGAAAGTGTGCCAGCACAGCAAATGCCTCCCGGACTTTCCCTGCAATTCAGCAAGTGCTTTGCAGCTTGAAATTGGAAGGAAAGCCTCAGATTTAGCAGCCAGAGCTTCAGGAGGAGCAGCAGCGAGCACAGCATCGGTTTTGCAGCAGCTCCTTCCATGTGCATGTTTTTGGGAGTGGAAAGGCTTGCAGAGTGTTAAAGTAGCTTTTTCTCTCCGCTGGAAAGCTGCACGCTCAGTGCCAGTCTTCTGCAGCTTCTTTCTTCACGTTTCAGCAGCTAGCACGCTCTCCGTGTGCTGGAGAAGCGGCAGAGGCTTCCTTGCCGGAGAAGCGGCACCTTTGCCGGCAGAGAGCATCCTGCCGGCCGCGGTGCGCACCGGAGCGGGGGCTTGTGCCGAAAGAGGCCGGCAACAGGCGCTTACCTTCGGACAGCTCCGGATCGCCGTCTAATGCGTCTCTTGTCGCCTACACGGCAGGGAAAAGCTTTTCCACTCTGTCTAGGAAGGAGAAAGTGTGCCAGCACAGCAAATGCCTCCCGGACTTTCCCTGCAATTCAGCAAGTGCTTTGCAGCTTGAAATTGGAAGGAAAGCCTCAGATTTAGCAGCCAGAGCTTCAGGAGGAGCAGCAGCGAGCACAGCATCGGTTTTGCAGCAGCTCCTTCCATGTGCATGTTTTTGGGAGTGGAAAGGCTTGCAGAGTGTTAAAGTAGCTTTTTCTCTCCGCTGGAAAGCTGCACGCTCAGTGCCAGTCTTCTGCAGCTTCTTTCTTCACGTTTCAGCAGCTAGCACGCTCTCCGTGTGCTGGAGAAGCGGCAGAGGCTTCCTTGCCGGAGAAGCGGCACCTTCGCCGGCAGAGAGCATCCTGCCGGCCGCGGTGCGCTCCGGAGCGGGGGCTTGTGCCGAAAGAGGCCGGCAACAGGCGCTTACCTTCGGACAGCTCCGGATCGCCGTCTAATGCGTCTCTTGTCGCCTACACGGCAGGGAAAAGCTTTTCCACTCTGTCTAGGAAGGAGAAAGTGTGCCAGCACAGCAAATGCCTCCCGGACTTTCCCTGCAATTCAGCAAGTGCTTTGCAGCTTGAAATTGGAAGGAAAGCCTCAGATTTAGCAGCCAGAGCTTCAGGAGGAGCAGCAGCGAGCACAGCATCGGTTTTGCAGCAGCTCCTTCCATGTGCATGTTTTTGGGAGTGGAAAGGCTTGCAGAGTGTTAAAGTAGCTTTTTCTCTCCGCTGGAAAGCTGCACGCTCAGTGCCAGTCTTCTGCAGCTTCTTTCTTCACGTTTCAGCAGCTAGCACGCTCTCCGTGTGCTGGAGAAGCGGCAGAGGCTTCCTTGCCGGAGAAGCGGCACCTTCGCCGGCAGAGAGCATCCTGCCGGCCGCGGTGCGCTCCGGAGCGGGGGCTTGTGCCGAAAGAGGCCGGCAACAGGCGCTTACCTTCGGACAGCTCCGGATCGCCGTCTAATGCGTCTCTTGTCGCCTACACGGCAGGGAAAAGCTTTTCCACTCTGTCTAGGAAGGAGAAAGTGTGCCAGCACAGCAAATGCCTCCCGGACTTTCCCTGCAATTCAGCAAGTGCTTTGCAGCTTGAAATTGGAAGGAAAGCCTCAGATTTAGCAGCCAGAGCTTCAGGAGGAGCAGCAGCGAGCACAGCATCGGTTTTGCAGCAGCTCCTTCCATGTGCATGTTTTTGGGAGTGGAAAGGCTTGCAGAGTGTTAAAGTAGCTTTTTCTCTCCGCTGGAAAGCTGCACGCTCAGTGCCAGTCTTCTGCAGCTTCTTTCTTCACGTTTCAGCAGCTAGCACGCTCTCCGTGTGCTGGAGAAGCGGCAGAGGCTTCCTTGCCGGAGAAGCGGCACCTTCGCCGGCAGAGAGCATCCTGCCGGCCGCGGTGCGCTCCGGAGCGGGGGCTTGTGCCGAAAGAGGCCGGCAACAGGCGCTTACCTTCGGACAGCTCCGGATCGCCGTCTAATGCGTCTCTTGTCGCCTACACGGCAGGGAAAAGCTTTTCCACTCTGTCTAGGAAGGAGAAAGTGTGCCAGCACAGCAAATGCCTCCCGGACTTTCCCTGGAATTTAGCAAGTGCTTTGCAGCTTGAAATTGGAAGGAAAGCCTCAGATTTAGCAGCCAGAGCTTCAGGAGGAGCAGCAGCGAGCACAGCATCGGTTTTGCAGCAGCTCCTTCCATGTGCATGTTTTTGGGAGTGGAAAGGCTTGCAGAGTGTTAAAGTAGCTTTTTCTCTCCGCTGGAAAGCTGCACGCTCAGTGCCAGTGTTCTGCAGCTTCTTTCTTCACGTTTCAGCAGCTAGCACGCTCTCCGTGTGCTGGAGAAGCGGCAGAGGCTTCCTTGCCGGAGAAGCGGCACCTTCGCCGGCAGAGAGCATCCTGCCGGCCGCGGTGCGCTCCGGAGCGGGGGCTTGTGCCGAAAGAGGCCGGCAACAGGCGCTTACCTTCGGACAGCTCCGGATCGCCGTCTAATGCGTCTCTTGTCGCCTACACGGCAGGGAAAAGCTTTTCCACTCTGTCTAGGAAGGAGAAAGTGTGCCAGCACAGCAAATGCCTCCCGGACTTTCCCTGCAATTCAGCAAGTGCTTTGCAGCTTGAAATTGGAAGGAAAGCCTCAGATTTAGCAGCCAGAGCTTCAGGAGGAGCAGCAGCGAGCACAGCATCGGTTTTGCAGCAGCTCCTTCCATGTGCATGTTTTTGGGAGTGGAGAGGCTTGCAGAGTGTTAAAGTAGCTTTTTCTCTCCGCTGGAAAGCTGCACGCTCAGTGCCAGTCTTCTGCAGCTTCTTTCTTCACGTTTCAGCAGCTAGCACGCTCTCCGTGTGCTGGAGAAGCGGCAGAGGCTTCCTTGCCGGAGAAGCGGCACCTTCGCCGGCAGAGAGCATCCTGCCGGCCGCGGTGCGCTCCGGAGCGGGGGCTTGTGCCGAAAGAGGCCGGCAACAGGCGCTTACCTTCCGACAGCTCCGGATCGCCGTCTAATGCGTCTCTTGTCGCCTACACGGCAGGGAAAAGCTTTTCCACTCTGTCTAGGAAGGAGAAAGTGTGCCAGCACAGCAAATGCCTCCCGGACTTTCCCTGCAATTCAGCAAGTGCTTTGCAGCTTGAAATTGGAAGGAAAGCCTCAGATTTAGCAGCCAGAGCTTCAGGAGGAGCAGCAGCGAGCACAGCATCGGTTTTGCAGCAGCTCCTTCCATGTGCATGTTTTTGGGAGTGGAAAGGCTTGCAGAGTGTTAAAGTAGCTTTTTCTCTCCGCTGGAAAGCTGCACGCTGAGTGCCAGTCTTCTGCAGCTTCTTTCTTCACGTTTCAGCAGCTAGCACGCTCTCCGTGTGCTGGAGAAGCGGCAGAGGCTTCCTTGCCGGAGAAGCGGCACCTTCGCCGGCAGAGAGCATCCTGCCGGCCGCGGTGCGCTCCGGAGCGGGGGCTTGTGCCGAAAGAGGCCGGCAACAGGCGCTTACCTTCGGACAGCTCCGGATCGCCGTCTAATGCGTCTCTTGTCGCCTACACGGCAGGGAAAAGCTTTTCCACTCTGTCTAGGAAGGAGAAAGTGTGCCAGCACAGCAAATGCCTCCCGGACTTTCCCTGCAATTCAGCAAGTGCTTTGCAGCTTGAAATTGGAAGGAAAGCCTCAGATTTAGCAGCCAGAGCTTCAGGAGGAGCAGCAGCGAGCACAGCATCGGTTTTGCAGCAGCTCCTTCCATGTGCATGTTTTTGGGAGTGGAGAGGCTTGCAGAGTGTTAAAGTAGCTTTTTCTCTCCGCTGGAAAGCTGCACGCTCAGTGCCAGTGTTCTGCAGCTTCTTTCTTCACGTTTCAGCAGCTAGCACGCTCTCCGTGTGCTGGAGAAGCGGCAGAGGCTTCCTTGCCGGAGAAGCGGCACCTTCGCCGGCAGAGAGCATCCTGCCGGCCGCGGTGCGCTCCGGAGCGGGGGCTTGTGCCGAAAGAGGCCGGCAACAGGCGCTTACCTTCGGACAGCTCCGGATCGCCGTCTAATGCGTCTCTTGTCGCCTACACGGCAGGGAAAAGCTTTTCCACTCTGTCTAGGAAGGAGAAAGTGTGCCAGCACAGCAAATGCCTCCCGGACTTTCCCTGGAATTCAGCAAGTGCTTTGCAGCTTGAAATTGGAAGGAAAGCCTCAGATTTAGCAGCCAGAGCTTCAGGAGGAGCAGCAGCGAGCACAGCATCGGTTTTGCAGCAGCTCCTTCCATGTGCATGTTTTTGGGAGTGGAAAGGCTTGCAGAGTGTTAAAGTAGCTTTTTCTCTCCGCTGGAAAGCTGCACGCTCAGTGCCAGTCTTCTGCAGCTTCTTTCTTCACGTTTCAGCAGCTAGCACGCTCTCCGTGTGCTGGAGAAGCGGCAGAGGCTTCCTTGCCGGAGAAGCGGCACCTTTGCCGGCAGAGAGCATCCGGCCGGCCGCGGTGCGCTCCGGAGCGGGGGCTTGTGCCGAAAGAGGCCGGCAACAGGCGCTTACCTTCGGACAGCTCCGGATCGCCGTCTAATGCGTCTCTTGTCGCCTACACGGCAGGGAAAAGCTTTTCCACTCTGTCTAGGAAGGAGAAAGTGTGCCAGCACAGCAAATGCCTCCCGGACTTTCCCTGCAATTCAGCAAGTGCTTTGCAGCTTGAAATTGGAAGGAAAGCCTCAGATTTAGCAGCCAGAGCTTCAGGAGGAGCAGCAGCGAGCACAGCATCGGTTTTGCAGCAGCTCCTTCCATGTGCATGTTTTTGGGAGTGGAGAGGCTTGCAGAGTGTTAAAGTAGCTTTTTCTCTCCGCTGGAAAGCTGCACGCTCAGTGCCAGTCTTCTGCAGCTTCTTTCTTCACGTTTCAGCAGCTAGCACGCTCTCCGTGTGCTGGAGAAGCGGCAGAGGCTTCCTTGCCGGAGAAGCGGCACCTTCGCCGGCAGAGAGCATCCTGCCGGCCGCGGTGCGCTCCGGAGCGGGGGCTTGTGCCGAAAGAGGCCGGCAACAGGCGCTTACCTTCGGACAGCTCCGGATCGCCGCTTCCTTGCCGGAGAAGCGGCACCTTCGCCGGCAGAGAGCATCCTGCCGGCCGCGGTGCGCTCCGGAGCGGGGGCTTGTGCCGAAAGAGGCCGGCAACAGGCGCTTACCTTCGGACAGCTCCGGATCGCCGTCTAATGCGTCTCTTGTCGCCTACACGGCAGGGAAAAGCTTTTCCACTCTGTCTAGGAAGGAGAAAGTGTGCCAGCACAGCAAATGCCTCCCGGACTTTCCCTGGAATTCAGCAAGTGCTTTGCAGCTTGAAATTGGAAGGAAAGCCTCAGATTTAGCAGCCAGAGCTTCAGGAGGAGCAGCAGCGAGCACAGCATCGGTTTTGCAGCAGCTCCTTCCATGTGCATGTTTTTGGGAGTGGAAAGGCTTGCAGAGTGTTAAAGTAGCTTTTTCTCTCCGCTGGAAAGCTGCACGCTCAGTGCCAGTCTTCTGCAGCTTCTTTCTTCACGTTTCAGCAGCTAGCACGCTCTCCGTGTGCTGGAGAAGCGGCAGAGGCTTCCTTGCCGGAGAAGCGGCACCTTCGCCGGCAGAGAGCATCCTGCCGGCCGCGGTGCGCTCCGGAGCGGGGGCTTGTGCCGAAAGAGGCCGGCAACAGGCGCTTACCTTCGGACAGCTCCGGATCGCCGTCTAATGCGTCTCTTGTCGCCTACACGGCAGGGAAAAGCTTTTCCACTCTGTCTAGGAAGGAGAAAGTGTGCCAGCACAGCAAATGCCTCCCGGACTTTCCCTGGAATTCAGCAAGTGCTTTGCAGCTTGAAATTGGAAGGAAAGCCTCAGATTTAGCAGCCAGAGCTTCAGGAGGAGCAGCAGCGAGCACAGCATCGGTTTTGCAGCAGCTCCTTCTATGTGTATGTTTTTGGGAGTTGAGAGGCTTGCAGAGTGTTAAAGTAGCTTTTTCTCTCCGCTGGAAAGCTGCACGCTCAGTGCCAGTGTTCTGCAGCTTCTTTCTTCACGTTTCAGCAGCTAGCACGCTCTCCGTGTGCTGGAGAAGCGGCAGAGGCTTCCTTGCCGGAGAAGCGGCACCTTCGCCGGCAGAGAGCATCCTGCCGGCCGCGGTGCGCTCCGGAGCGGGGGCTTGTGCCGAAAGAGGCCGGCAACAGGCGCTTACCTTCGGACAGCTCCGGATCGCCGTCTAATGCGTCTCTTGTCGCCTACACGGCAGGGAAAAGCTTTTCCACTCTGTCTAGGAAGGAGAAAGTGTGCCAGCACAGCAAATGCCTCCCGGACTTTCCCTGGAATTCAGCAAGTGCTTTGCAGCTTGAAATTGGAAGGAAAGCCTCAGATTTAGCAGCCAGAGCTTCAGGAGGAGCAGCAGCGAGCACAGCATCGGTTTTGCAGCAGCTCCTTCCATGTGCATGTTTTTGGGAGTGGAAAGGCTTGCAGAGTGTTAAAGTAGCTTTTTCTCTCCGCTGGAAAGCTGCACGCTCAGTGCCAGTGTTCTGCAGCTTCTTTCTTCACGTTTCAGCAGCTAGCACGCTCTCCGTGTGCTGGAGAAGCGGCAGAGGCTTCCTTGCCGGAGAAGCGGCACCTTCGCCGGCAGAGAGCATCCTGCCGGCCGCGGTGCGCTCCGGAGCGGGGGCTTGTGCCGAAAGAGGCCGGCAACAGGCGCTTACCTTCGGACAGCTCCGGATCGCCGTCTAATGCGTCTCTTGTCGCCTACACGGCAGGGAAAAGCTTTTCCACTCTGTCTAGGAAGGAGAAAGTGTGCCAGCACAGCAAATGCCTCCCGGACTTTCCCTGCAATTCAGCAAGTGCTTTGCAGCTTGAAATTGGAAGGAAAGCCTCAGATTTAGCAGCCAGAGCTTCAGGAGGAGCAGCAGCGAGCACAGCATCGGTTTTGCAGCAGCTCCTTCCATGTGCATGTTTTTGGGAGTGGAAAGGCTTGCAGAGTGTTAAAGTAGCTTTTTCTCTCCGCTGGAAAGCTGCACGCTCAGTGCCAGTCTTCTGCAGCTTCTTTCTTCACGTTTCAGCAGCTAGCACGCTCTCCGTGTGCTGGAGAAGCGGCAGAGGCTTCCTTGCCGGAGAAGCGGCACCTTCGCCGGCAGAGAGCATCCTGCCGGCCGCGGTGCGCTCCGGAGCGGGGGCTTGTGCCGAAAGAGGCCGGCAACAGGCGCTTACCTTCGGACAGCTCCGGATCGCCGTCTAATGCGTCTCTTGTCGCCTACACGGCAGGGAAAAGCTTTTCCACTCTGTCTAGGAAGGAGAAAGTGTGCCAGCACAGCAAATGCCTCCCGGACTTTCCCTGCAATTCAGCAAGTGCTTTGCAGCTTGAAATTGGAAGGAAAGCCTCAGATTTAGCAGCCAGAGCTTCAGGAGGAGCAGCAGCGAGCACAGCATCGGTTTTGCAGCAGCTCCTTCCATGTGCATGTTTTTGGGAGTGGAAAGGCTTGCAGAGTGTTAAAGTAGCTTTTTCTCTCCGCTGGAAAGCTGCACGCTCAGTGCCAGTGTTCTGCAGCTTCTTTCTTCACGTTTCAGCAGCTAGCACGCTCTCCGTGTGCTGGAGAAGCGGCAGAGGCTTCC
Organism: Fringilla coelebs; assembly: GCF_963513975.1. NCBI lineage: Eukaryota > Metazoa > Chordata > Aves > Passeriformes > Fringillidae > Fringilla > Fringilla coelebs. Next base: position 139,369 of record NW_028167370.1, on the reverse strand, counting down.
TTGCCGGAGAAGCGGCACCTTCGCCGGCAGAGAGCATCCTGCCGGCCGCGGTGCGCTCCGGAGCGGGGGCTTGTGCCGAAAGAGGCCGGCAACAGGCGCTTACCTTCGGACAGCTCCGGATCGCCGTCTAATGCGTCTCTTGTCGCCTACACGGCAGGGAAAAGCTTTTCCACTCTGTCTAGGAAGGAGAAAGTGTGCCAGCACAGCAAATGCCTCCCGGACTTTCCCTGCAATTCAGCAAGTGCTTTGCAGCTTGAAATTGGAAGGAAAGCCTCAGATTTAGCAGCCAGAGCTTCAGGAGGAGCAGCAGCGAGCACAGCATCGGTTTTGCAGCAGCTCCTTCCATGTGCATGTTTTTGGGAGTTGAGAGGCTTGCAGAGTGTTAAAGTAGCTTTTTCTCTCCGCTGGAAAGCTGCACGCTCAGTGCCAGTCTTCTGCAGCTTCTTTCTTCACGTTTCAGCAGCTAGCACGCTCTCCGTGTGCTGGAGAAGCGGCAGAGGCTTCCTTGCCGGAGAAGCGGCACCTTCGCCGGCAGAGAGCATCCTGCCGGCCGCGGTGCGCTCCGGAGCGGGGGCTTGTGCCGAAAGAGGCCGGCAACAGGCGCTTACCTTCGGACAGCTCCGGATCGCCGTCTAATGCGTCTCTTGTCGCCTACACGGCAGGGAAAAGCTTTTCCACTCTGTCTAGGAAGGAGAAAGTGTGCCAGCACAGCAAATGCCTCCCGGACTTTCCCTGCAATTCAGCAAGTGCTTTGCAGCTTGAAATTGGAAGGAAAGCCTCAGATTTAGCAGCCAGAGCTTCAGGAGGAGCAGCAGCGAGCACAGCATCGGTTTTGCAGCAGCTCCTTCCATGTGCATGTTTTTGGGAGTGGAAAGGCTTGCAGAGTGTTAAAGTAGCTTTTTCTCTCCGCTGGAAAGCTGCACGCTCAGTGCCAGTCTTCTGCAGCTTCTTTCTTCACGTTTCAGCAGCTAGCACGCTCTCCGTGTGCTGGAGAAGCGGCAGAGGCTTCCTTGCCGGAGAAGCGGCACCTTCGCCGGCAGAGAGCATCCTGCCGGCCGCGGTGCGCTCCGGAGCGGGGGCTTGTGCCGAAAGAGGCCGGCAACAGGCGCTTACCTTCGGACAGCTCCGGATCGCCGTCTAATGCGTCTCTTGTCGCCTACACGGCAGGGAAAAGCTTTTCCACTCTGTCTAGGAAGGAGAAAGTGTGCCAGCACAGCAAATGCCTCCCGGACTTTCCCTGCAATTCAGCAAGTGCTTTGCAGCTTGAAATTGGAAGGAAAGCCTCAGATTTAGCAGCCAGAGCTTCAGGAGGAGCAGCAGCGAGCACAGCATCGGTTTTGCAGCAGCTCCTTCCATGTGCATGTTTTTGGGAGTGGAAAGGCTTGCAGAGTGTTAAAGTAGCTTTTTCTCTCCGCTGGAAAGCTGCACGCTCAGTGCCAGTGTTCTGCAGCTTCTTTCTTCACGTTTCAGCAGCTAGCACGCTCTCCGTGTGCTGGAGAAGCGGCAGAGGCTTCCTTGCCGGAGAAGCGGCACCTTCGCCGGCAGAGAGCATCCTGCCGGCCGCGGTGCGCTCCGGAGCGGGGGCTTGTGCCGAAAGAGGCCGGCAACAGGCGCTTACCTTCGGACAGCTCCGGATCGCCGTCTAATGCGTCTCTTGTCGCCTACACGGCAGGGAAAAGCTTTTCCACTCTGTCTAGGAAGGAGAAAGTGTGCCAGCACAGCAAATGCCTCCCGGACTTTCCCTGCAATTCAGCAAGTGCTTTGCAGCTTGAAATTGGAAGGAAAGCCTCAGATTTAGCAGCCAGAGCTTCAGGAGGAGCAGCAGCGAGCACAGCATCGGTTTTGCAGCAGCTCCTTCCATGTGCATGTTTTTGGGAGTGGAAAGGCTTGCAGAGTGTTAAAGTAGCTTTTTCTCTCCGCTGGAAAGCTGCACGCTCAGTGCCAGTCTTCTGCAGCTTCTTTCTTCACGTTTCAGCAGCTAGCACGCTCTCCGTGTGCTGGAGAAGCGGCAGAGGCTTCCTTGCCGGAGAAGCGGCACCTTCGCCGGCAGAGAGCATCCTGCCGGGCGCGGTGCGCTCCGGAGCGGGGGCTTGTGCCGAAAGAGGCCGGCAACAGGCGCTTACCTTCGGACAGCTCCGGATCGCCGTCTAATGCGTCTCTTGTCGCCTACACGGCAGGGAAAAGCTTTTCCACTCTGTCTAGGAAGGAGAAAGTGTGCCAGCACAGCAAATGCCTCCCGGACTTTCCCTGGAATTCAGCAAGTGCTTTGCAGCTTGAAATTGGAAGGAAAGCCTCAGATTTAGCAGCCAGAGCTTCAGGAGGAGCAGCAGCGAGCACAGCATCGGTTTTGCAGCAGCTCCTTCCATGTGCATGTTTTTGGGAGTGGAAAGGCTTGCAGAGTGTTAAAGTAGCTTTTTCTCTCCGCTGGAAAGCTGCACGCTCAGTGCCAGTCTTCTGCAGCTTCTTTCTTCACGTTTCAGCAGCTAGCACGCTCTCCGTGTGCTGGAGAAGCGGCAGAGGCTTCCTTGCCGGAGAAGCGGCACCTTCGCCGGCAGAGAGCATCCTGCCGGCCGCGGTGCGCTCCGGAGCGGGGGCTTGTGCCGAAAGAGGCCGGCAACAGGCGCTTACCTTCGGACAGCTCCGGATCGCCGTCTAATGCGTCTCTTGTCGCCTACACGGCAGGGAAAAGCTTTTCCACTCTGTCTAGGAAGGAGAAAGTGTGCCAGCACAGCAAATGCCTCCCGGACTTTCCCTGCAATTCAGCAAGTGCTTTGCAGCTTGAAATTGGAAGGAAAGCCTCAGATTTAGCAGCCAGAGCTTCAGGAGGAGCAGCAGCGAGCACAGCATCGGTTTTGCAGCAGCTCCTTCCATGTGCATGTTTTTGGGAGTGGAAAGGCTTGCAGAGTGTTAAAGTAGCTTTTTCTCTCCGCTGGAAAGCTGCACGCTCAGTGCCAGTGTTCTGCAGCTTCTTTCTTCACGTTTCAGCAGCTAGCACGCTCTCCGTGTGCTGGAGAAGCGGCAGAGGCTTCCTTGCCGGAGAAGCGGCACCTTCGCCGGCAGAGAGCATCCTGCCGGCCGCGGTGCGCTCCGGAGCGGGGGCTTGTGCCGAAAGAGGCCGGCAACAGGCGCTTACCTTCGGACAGCTCCGGATCGCCGTCTAATGCGTCTCTTGTCGCCTACACGGCAGGGAAAAGCTTTTCCACTCTGTCTAGGAAGGAGAAAGTGTGCCAGCACAGCAAATGCCTCCCGGACTTTCCCTGCAATTCAGCAAGTGCTTTGCAGCTTGAAATTGGAAGGAAAGCCTCAGATTTAGCAGCCAGAGCTTCAGGAGGAGCAGCAGCGAGCACAGCATCGGTTTTGCAGCAGCTCCTTCCATGTGCATGTTTTTGGGAGTGGAAAGGCTTGCAGAGTGTTAAAGTAGCTTTTTCTCTCCGCTGGAAAGCTGCACGCTCAGTGCCAGTCTTCTGCAGCTTCTCTCTTCACGTTTCAGCAGCTAGCACGCTCTCCGTGTGCTGGAGAAGCGGCAGAGGCTTCCTTGCCGGAGAAGCGGCACCTTCGCCGGCAGAGAGCATCCGGCCGGCCGCGGTGCGCTCCGGAGCGGGGGCTTGTGCCGAAAGAGGCCGGCAACAGGCGCTTACCTTCGGACAGCTCCGGATCGCCGTCTAATGCGTCTCTTGTCGCCTACACGGCAGGGAAAAGCTTTTCCACTCTGTCTAGGAAGGAGAAAGTGTGCCAGCACAGCAAATGCCTCCCGGACTTTCCCTGGAATTCAGCAAGTGCTTTGCAGCTTGAAATTGGAAGGAAAGCCTCAGATTTAGCAGCCAGAGCTTCAGGAGGAGCAGCAGCGAGCACAGCATCGGTTTTGCAGCAGCTCCTTCCATGTGCATGTTTTTGGGAGTGGAAAGGCTTGCAGAGTGTTAAAGTAGCTTTTTCTCTCCGCTGGAAAGCTGCACGCTCAGTGCCAGTGTTCTGCAGCTTCTTTCTTCACGTTTCAGCAGCTAGCACGCTCTCCGTGTGCTGGAGAAGCGGCAGAGGCTTCCTTGCCGGAGAAGCGGCACCTTCGCCGGCAGAGAGCATCCTGCCGGCCGCGGTGCGCTCCGGAGCGGGGGCTTGTGCCGAAAGAGGCCGGCAACAGGCGCTTACCTTCGGACAGCTCCGGATCGCCGTCTAATGCGTCTCTTGTCGCCTACACGGCAGGGAAAAGCTTTTCCACTCTGTCTAGGAAGGAGAAAGTGTGCCAGCACAGCAAATGCCTCCCGGACTTTCCCTGGAATTCAGCAAGTGCTTTGCAGCTTGAAATTGGAAGGAAAGCCTCAGATTTAGCAGCCCGAGCTTCAGGAGGAGCAGCAGCGAGCACAGCATCGGTTTTGCAGCAGCTCCTTCCATGTGCATGTTTTTGGGAGTGGAAAGGCTTGCAGAGTGTTAAAGTAGCTTTTTCTCTCCGCTGGAAAGCTGCACGCTCAGTGCCAGTGTTCTGCAGCTTCTTTCTTCACGTTTCAGCAGCTAGCACGCTCTCCGTGTGCTGGAGAAGCGGCAGAGGCTTCCTTGCCGGAGAAGCGGCACCTTCGCCGGCAGAGAGCATCCTGCCGGCCGCGGTGCGCTCCGGAGCGGGGGCTTGTGCCGAAAGAGGCCGGCAACAGGCGCTTACCTTCGGACAGCTCCGGATCGCCGTCTAATGCGTCTCTTGTCGCCTACACGGCAGGGAAAAGCTTTTCCACTCTGTCTAGGAAGGAGAAAGTGTGCCAGCACAGCAAATGCCTCCCGGACTTTCCCTGGAATTCAGCAAGTGCTTTGCAGCTTGAAATTGGAAGGAAAGCCTCAGATTTAGCAGCCCGAGCTTCAGGAGGAGCAGCAGCGAGCACAGCATCGGTTTTGCAGCAGCTCCTTCCATGTGCATGTTTTTGGGAGTGGAAAGGCTTGCAGAGTGTTAAAGTAGCTTTTTCTCTCCGCTGGAAAGCTGCACGCTCAGTGCCAGTGTTCTGCAGCTTCTTTCTTCACGTTTCAGCAGCTAGCACGCTCTCCGTGTGCTGGAGAAGCGGCAGAGGCTTCCTTGCCGGAGAAGCGGCACCTTCGCCGGCAGAGAGCATCCTGCCGGGCGCGGTGCGCTCCGGAGCGGGGGCTTGTGCCGAAAGAGGCCGGCAACAGGCGCTTACCTTCGGACAGCTCCGGATCGCCGTCTAATGCGTCTCTTGTCGCCTACACGGCAGGGAAAAGCTTTTCCACTCTGTCTAGGAAGGAGAAAGTGTGCCAGCACAGCAAATGCCTCCCGGACTTTCCCTGCAATTCAGCAAGTGCTTTGCAGCTTGAAATTGGAAGGAAAGCCTCAGATTTAGCAGCCAGAGCTTCAGGAGGAGAAGCAGCGAGCACAGCATCGGTTTTGCAGCAGCTCCTTCCATGTGCATGTTTTTGGGAGTTGAGAGGCTTGCAGAGTGTTAAAGTAGCTTTTTCTCTCCGCTGGAAAGCTGCACGCTCAGTGCCAGTGTTCTGCAGCTTCTTTCTTCACGTTTCAGCAGCTAGCACGCTCTCCGTGTGCTGGAGAAGCGGCAGAGGCTTCCTTGCCGGAGAAGCGGCACCTTCGGCGGCAGAGAGCATCCTGCCGGCCGCGGTGCGCTCCGGAGCGGGGGCTTGTGCCGAAAGAGGCCGGCAACAGGCGCTTACCTTCGGACAGCTCCGGATCGCCGTCTAATGCGTCTCTTGTCGCCTACACGGCAGGGAAAAGCTTTTCCACTCTGTCTAGGAAGGAGAAAGTGTGCCAGCACAGCAAATGCCTCCCGGACTTTCCCTGCAATTCAGCAAGTGCTTTGCAGCTTGAAATTGGAAGGAAAGCCTCAGATTTAGCAGCCAGAGCTTCAGGAGGAGCAGCAGCGAGCACAGCATCGGTTTTGCAGCAGCTCCTTCCATGTGCATGTTTTTGGGAGTGGAAAGGCTTGCAGAGTGTTAAAGTAGCTTTTTCTCTCCGCTGGAAAGCTGCACGCTCAGTGCCAGTGTTCTGCAGCTTCTTTCTTCACGTTTCAGCAGCTAGCACGCTCTCCGTGTGCTGGAGAAGCGGCAGAGGCTTCCTTGCCGGAGAAGCGGCACCTTCGCCGGCAGAGAGCATCCTGCCGGCCGCGGTGCGCTCCGGAGCGGGGGCTTGTGCCGAAAGAGGCCGGCAACAGGCGCTTACCTTCGGACAGCTCCGGATCGCCGTCTAATGCGTCTCTTGTCGCCTACACGGCAGGGAAAAGCTTTTCCACTCTGTCTAGGAAGGAGAAAGTGTGCCAGCACAGCAAATGCCTCCCGGACTTTCCCTGCAATTCAGCAAGTGCTTTGCAGCTTGAAATTGGAAGGAAAGCCTCAGATTTAGCAGCCAGAGCTTCAGGAGGAGCAGCAGCGAGCACAGCATCGGTTTTGCAGCAGCTCCTTCCATGTGTATGTTTTTGGGAGTTGAGAGGCTTGCAGAGTGTTAAAGTAGCTTTTTCTCTCCGCTGGAAAGCTGCACGCTCAGTGCCAGTCTTCTGCAGCTTCTTTCTTCACGTTTCAGCAGCTAGCACGCTCTCCGTGTGCTGGAGAAGCGGCAGAGGCTTCCTTGCCGGAGAAGCGGCACCTTCGCCGGCAGAGAGCATCCTGCCGGCCGCGGTGCGCTCCGGAGCGGGGGCTTGTGCCGAAAGAGGCCGGCAACAGGCGCTTACCTTCGGACAGCTCCGGATCGCCGTCTAATGCGTCTCTTGTCGCCTACACGGCAGGGAAAAGCTTTTCCACTCTGTCTAGGAAGGAGAAAGTGTGCCAGCACAGCAAATGCCTCCCGGACTTTCCCTGGAATTCAGCAAGTGCTTTGCAGCTTGAAATTGGAAGGAAAGCCTCAGATTTAGCAGCCAGAGCTTCAGGAGGAGCAGCAGCGAGCACAGCATCGGTTTTGCAGCAGCTCCTTCCATGTGCATGTTTTTGGGAGTGGAAAGGCTTGCAGAGTGTTAAAGTAGCTTTTTCTCTCCGCTGGAAAGCTGCACGCTCAGTGCCAGTGTTCTGCAGCTTCTTTCTTCACGTTTCAGCAGCTAGCACGCTCTCCGTGTGCTGGAGAAGCGGCAGAGGCTTCCTTGCCGGAGAAGCGGCACCTTCGCCGGCAGAGAGCATCCTGCCGGCCGCGGTGCGCTCCGGAGCGGGGGCTTGTGCCGAAAGAGGCCGGCAACAGGCGCTTACCTTCGGACAGCTCCGGATCGCCGTCTAATGCGTCTCTTGTCGCCTACACGGCAGGGAAAAGCTTTTCCACTCTGTCTAGGAAGGAGAAAGTGTGCCAGCACAGCAAATGCCTCCCGGACTTTCCCTGCAATTCAGCAAGTGCTTTGCAGCTTGAAATTGGAAGGAAAGCCTCAGATTTAGCAGCCAGAGCTTCAGGAGGAGCAGCAGCGAGCACAGCATCGGTTTTGCAGCAGCTCCTTCCATGTGCATGTTTTTGGGAGTGGAAAGGCTTGCAGAGTGTTAAAGTAGCTTTTTCTCTCCGCTGGAAAGCTGCACGCTCAGTGCCAGTCTTCTGCAGCTTCTTTCTTCACGTTTCAGCAGCTAGCACGCTCTCCGTGTGCTGGAGAAGCGGCAGAGGCTTCCTTGCCGGAGAAGCGGCACCTTCGCCGGCAGAGAGCATCCTGCCGGCCGCGGTGCGCTCCGGAGCGGGGGCTTGTGCCGAAAGAGGCCGGCAACAGGCGCTTACCTTCGGACAGCTCCGGATCGCCGTCTAATGCGTCTCTTGTCGCCTACACGGCAGGGAAAAGCTTTTCCACTCTGTCTAGGAAGGAGAAAGTGTGCCAGCACAGCAAATGCCTCCCGGACTTTCCCTGGAATTCAGCAAGTGCTTTGCAGCTTGAAATTGGAAGGAAAGCCTCAGATTTAGCAGCCAGAGCTTCAGGAGGAGCAGCAGCGAGCACAGCATCGGTTTTGCAGCAGCTCCTTCCATGTGCATGTTTTTGGGAGTGGAAAGGCTTGCAGAGTGTTAAAGTAGCTTTTTCTCTCCGCTGGAAAGCTGCACGCTCAGTGCCAGTCTTCTGCAGCTTCTTTCTTCACGTTTCAGCAGCTAGCACGCTCTCCGTGTGCTGGAGAAGCGGCAGAGGCTTCCTTGCCGGAGAAGCGGCACCTTCGCCGGCAGAGAGCATCCTGCCGGGCGCGGTGCGCTCCGGAGCGGGGGCTTGTGCCGAAAGAGGCCGGCAACAGGCGCTTACCTTCGGACAGCTCCGGATCGCCGTCTAATGCGTCTCTTGTCGCCTACACGGCAGGGAAAAGCTTTTCCACTCTGTCTAGGAAGGAGAAAGTGTGCCAGCACAGCAAATGCCTCCCGGACTTTCCCTGCAATTCAGCAAGTGCTTTGCAGCTTGAAATTGGAAGGAAAGCCTCAGATTTAGCAGCCAGAGCTTCAGGAGGAGCAGCAGCGAGCACAGCATCGGTTTTGCAGCAGCTCCTTCCATGTGCATGTTTTTGGGAGTGGAAAGGCTTGCAGAGTGTTAAAGTAGCTTTTTCTCTCCGCTGGAAAGCTGCACGCTCAGTGCCAGTCTTCTGCAGCTTCTTTCTTCACGTTTCAGCAGCTAGCACGCTCTCCGTGTGCTGGAGAAGCGGCAGAGGCTTCCTTGCCGGAGAAGCGGCACCTTCGCCGGCAGAGAGCATCCTGCCGGCCGCGGTGCGCTCCGGAGCGGGGGCTTGTGCCGAAAGAGGCCGGCAACAGGCGCTTACCTTCGGACAGCTCCGGATCGCCGTCTAATGCGTCTCTTGTCGCCTACACGGCAGGGAAAAGCTTTTCCACTCTGTCTAGGAAGGAGAAAGTGTGCCAGCACAGCAAATGCCTCCCGGACTTTCCCTGCAATTCAGCAAGTGCTTTGCAGCTTGAAATTGGAAGGAAAGCCTCAGATTTAGCAGCCAGAGCTTCAGGAGGAGCAGCAGCGAGCACAGCATCGGTTTTGCAGCAGCTCCTTCCATGTGTATGTTTTTGGGAGTGGAAAGGCTTGCAGAGTGTTAAAGTAGCTTTTTCTCTCCGCTGGAAAGCTGCACGCTCAGTGCCAGTCTTCTGCAGCTTCTTTCTTCACGTTTCAGCAGCTAGCACGCTCTCCGTGTGCTGGAGAAGCGGCAGAGGCTTCCTTGCCGGAGAAGCGGCACCTTCGCCGGCAGAGAGCATCCTGCCGGCCGCGGTGCGCTCCGGAGCGGGGGCTTGTGCCGAAAGAGGCCGGCAACAGGCGCTTACCTTCGGACAGCTCCGGATCGCCGTCTAATGCGTCTCTTGTCGCCTACACGGCAGGGAAAAGCTTTTCCACTCTGTCTAGGAAGGAGAAAGTGTGCCAGCACAGCAAATGCCTCCCGGACTTTCCCTGCAATTCAGCAAGTGCTTTGCAGCTTGAAATTGGAAGGAAAGCCTCAGATTTAGCAGCCAGAGCTTCAGGAGGAGCAGCAGCGAGCACAGCATCGGTTTTGCAGCAGCTCCTTCCATGTGCATGTTTTTGGGAGTGGAAAGGCTTGCAGAGTGTTAAAGTAGCTTTTTCTCTCCGCTGGAAAGCTGCACGCTCAGTGCCAGTCTTCTGCAGCTTCTTTCTTCACGTTTCAGCAGCTAGCACGCTCTCCGTGTGCTGGAGAAGCGGCAGAGGCTTCCTTGCCGGAGAAGCGGCACCTTCGCCGGCAGAGAGCATCCTGCCGGCCGCGGTGCGCTCCGGAGCGGGGGCTTGTGCCGAAAGAGGCCGGCAACAGGCGCTTACCTTCGGACAGCTCCGGATCGCCGTCTAATGCGTCTCTTGTCGCCTACACGGCAGGGAAAAGCTTTTCCACTCTGTCTAGGAAGGAGAAAGTGTGCCAGCACAGCAAATGCCTCCCGGACTTTCCCTGCAATTCAGCAAGTGCTTTGCAGCTTGAAATTGGAAGGAAAGCCTCAGATTTAGCAGCCAGAGCTTCAGGAGGAGCAGCAGCGAGCACAGCATCGGTTTTGCAGCAGCTCCTTCCATGTGCATGTTTTTGGGAGTGGAAAGGCTTGCAGAGTGTTAAAGTAGCTTTTTCTCTCCGCTGGAAAGCTGCACGCTCAGTGCCAGTGTTCTGCAGCTTCTTTCTTCACGTTTCAGCAGCTAGCACGCTCTCCGTGTGCTGGAGAAGCGGCAGAGGCTTCCTTGCCGGAGAAGCGGCACCTTCGCCGGCAGAGAGCATCCGGCCGGCCGCGGTGCGCTCCGGAGCGGGGGCTTGTGCCGAAAGAGGCCGGCAACAGGCGCTTACCTTCGGACAGCTCCGGATCGCCGTCTAATGCGTCTCTTGTCGCCTACACGGCAGGGAAAAGCTTTTCCACTCTGTCTAGGAAGGAGAAAGTGTGCCAGCACAGCAAATGCCTCCCGGACTTTCCCTGGAATTCAGCAAGTGCTTTGCAGCTTGAAATTGGAAGGAAAGCCTCAGATTTAGCAGCCAGAGCTTCAGGAGGAGCAGCAGCGAGCACAGCATCGGTTTTGCAGCAGCTCCTTCCATGTGCATGTTTTTGGGAGTGGAAAGGCTTGCAGAGTGTTAAAGTAGCTTTTTCTCTCCGCTGGAAAGCTGCACGCTCAGTGCCAGTCTTCTGCAGCTTCTTTCTTCACGTTTCAGCAGCTAGCACGCTCTCCGTGTGCTGGAGAAGCGGCAGAGGCTTCCTTGCCGGAGAAGCGGCACCTTCGCCGGCAGAGAGCATCCTGCCGGCCGCGGTGCGCTCCGGAGCGGGGGCTTGTGCCGAAAGAGGCCGGCAACAGGCGCTTACCTTCGGACAGCTCCGGATCGCCGTCTAATGCGTCTCTTGTCGCCTACACGGCAGGGAAAAGCTTTTCCACTCTGTCTAGGAAGGAGAAAGTGTGCCAGCACAGCAAATGCCTCCCGGACTTTCCCTGGAATTCAGCAAGTGCTTTGCAGCTTGAAATTGGAAGGAAAGCCTCAGATTTAGCAGCCAGAGCTTCAGGAGGAGCAGCAGCGAGCACAGCATCGGTTTTGCAGCAGCTCCTTCCATGTGCATGTTTTTGGGAGTTGAGAGGCTTGCAGAGTGTTAAAGTAGCTTTTTCTCTCCGCTGGAAAGCTGCACGCTCAGTGCCAGTCTTCTGCAGCTTCTTTCTTCACGTTTCAGCAGCTAGCACGCTCTCCGTGTGCTGGAGAAGCGGCAGAGGCTTCCTTGCCGGAGAAGCGGCACCTTCGCCGGCAGAGAGCATCCTGCCGGCCGCGGTGCGCTCCGGAGCGGGGGCTTGTGCCGAAAGAGGCCGGCAACAGGCGCTTACCTTCGGACAGCTCCGGATCGCCGTCTAATGCGTCTCTTGTCGCCTACACGGCAGGGAAAAGCTTTTCCACTCTGTCTAGGAAGGAGAAAGTGTGCCAGCACAGCAAATGCCTCCCGGACTTTCCCTGCAATTCAGCAAGTGCTTTGCAGCTTGAAATTGGAAGGAAAGCCTCAGATTTAGCAGCCAGAGCTTCAGGAGGAGAAGCAGCGAGCACAGCATCGGTTTTGCAGCAGCTCCTTCCATGTGCATGTTTTTGGGAGTTGAAAGGCTTGCAGAGTGTTAAAGTAGCTTTTTCTCTCCGCTGGAAAGCTGCACGCTCAGTGCCAGTCTTCTGCAGCTTCTTTCTTCACGTTTCAGCAGCTAGCACGCTCTCCGTGTGCTGGAGAAGCGGCAGAGGCTTCCTTGCCGGAGAAGCGGCACCTTCGCCGGCAGAGAGCATCCTGCCGGCCGCGGTGCGCTCCGGAGCGGGGGCTTGTGCCGAAAGAGGCCGGCAACAGGCGCTTACCTTCGGACAGCTCCGGATCGCCGTCTAATGCGTCTCTTGTCGCCTACACGGCAGGGAAAAGCTTTTCCACTCTGTCTAGGAAAGAGAAAGTGTGCCAGCACAGCAAATGCCTCCCGGACTTTCCCTGCAATTCAGCAAGTGCTTTGCAGCTTGAAATTGGAAGGAAAGCCTCAGATTTAGCAGCCAGAGCTTCAGGAGGAGCAGCAGCGAGCACAGCATCGGTTTTGCAGCAGCTCCTTCCATGTGCATGTTTTTGGGAGTGGAAAGGCTTGCAGAGTGTTAAAGTAGCTTTTTCTCTCCGCTGGAAAGCTGCACGCTCAGTGCCAGTGTTCTGCAGCTTCTTTCTTCACGTTTCAGCAGCTAGCACGCTCTCCGTGTGCTGGAGAAGCGGCAGAGGCTTCCTTGCCGGAGAAGCGGCACCTTCGGCGGCAGAGAGCATCCTGCCGGCCGCGGTGCGCTCCGGAGCGGGGGCTTGTGCCGAAAGAGGCCGGCAACAGGCGCTTACCTTCGGACAGCTCCGGATCGCCGTCTAATGCGTCTCTTGTCGCCTACACGGCAGGGAAAAGCTTTTCCACTCTGTCTAGGAAGGAGAAAGTGTGCCAGCACAGCAAATGCCTCCCGGACTTTCCCTGGAATTCAGCAAGTGCTTTGCAGCTTGAAATTGGAAGGAAAGCCTCAGATTTAGCAGCCAGAGCTTCAGGAGGAGCAGCAGCGAGCACAGCATCGGTTTTGCAGCAGCTCCTTCCATGTGCATGTTTTTGGGAGTGGAAAGGCTTGCAGAGTGTTAAAGTAGCTTTTTCTCTCCGCTGGAAAGCTGCACGCTCAGTGCCAGTGTTCTGCAGCTTCTTTCTTCACGTTTCAGCAGCTAGCACGCTCTCCGTGTGCTGGAGAAGCGGCAGAGGCTTCCTTGCCGGAGAAGCGGCACCTTCGCCGGCAGAGAGCATCCTGCCGGCCGCGGTGCGCTCCGGAGCGGGGGCTTGTGCCGAAAGAGGCCGGCAACAGGCGCTTACCTTCGGACAGCTCCGGATCGCCGTCTAATGCGTCTCTTGTCGCCTACACGGCAGGGAAAAGCTTTTCCACTCTGTCTAGGAAGGAGAAAGTGTGCCAGCACAGCAAATGCCTCCCGGACTTTCCCTGCAATTCAGCAAGTGCTTTGCAGCTTGAAATTGGAAGGAAAGCCTCAGATTTAGCAGCCAGAGCTTCAGGAGGAGCAGCAGCGAGCACAGCATCGGTTTTGCAGCAGCTCCTTCCATGTGCATGTTTTTGGGAGTGGAAAGGCTTGCAGAGTGTTAAAGTAGCTTTTTCTCTCCGCTGGAAAGCTGCACGCTCAGTGCCAGTCTTCTGCAGCTTCTTTCTTCACGTTTCAGCAGCTAGCACGCTCTCCGTGTGCTGGAGAAGCGGCAGAGGCTTCCTTGCCGGAGAAGCGGCACCTTCGCCGGCAGAGAGCATCCTGCCGGCCGCGGTGCGCTCCGGAGCGGGGGCTTGTGCCGAAAGAGGCCGGCAACAGGCGCTTACCTTCGGACAGCTCCGGATCGCCGTCTAATGCGTCTCTTGTCGCCTACACGGCAGGGAAAAGCTTTTCCACTCTGTCTAGGAAGGAGAAAGTGTGCCAGCACAGCAAATGCCTCCCGGACTTTCCCTGGAATTCAGCAAGTGCTTTGCAGCTTGAAATTGGAAGGAAAGCCTCAGATTTAGCAGCCAGAGCTTCAGGAGGAGCAGCAGCGAGCACAGCATCGGTTTTGCAGCAGCTCCTTCCATGTGCATGTTTTTGGGAGTGGAAAGGCTTGCAGAGTGTTAAAGTAGCTTTTTCTCTCCGCTGGAAAGCTGCACGCTCAGTGCCAGTGTTCTGCAGCTTCTTTCTTCACGTTTCAGCAGCTAGCACGCTCTCCGTGTGCTGGAGAAGCGGCAGAGGCTTCCTTGCCGGAGAAGGGGCACCTTCGCCGGCAGAGAGCATCCTGCCGGCCGCGGTGCGCTCCGGAGCGGGGGAGGCCGAAAGAGGCCGGCAACAGGCGCTTACCTTCGGACAGCTCCGGATCGCCGTCTAATGCGTCTCTTGTCGCCTACACGGCAGGGAAAAGCTTTTCCACTCTGTCTAGGAAGGAGAAAGTGTGCCAGCACAGCAAATGCCTCCCGGACTTTCCCTGGAATTCAGCAAGTGCTTTGCAGCTTGAAATTGGAAGGAAAGCCTCAGATTTAGCAGCCAGAGCTTCAGGAGGAGCAGCAGCGAGCACAGCATCGGTTTTGCAGCAGCTCCTTCCATGTGCATGTTTTTGGGAGTGGAAAGGCTTGCAGAGTGTTAAAGTAGCTTTTTCTCTCCGCTGGAAAGCTGCACGCTCAGTGCCAGTCTTCTGCAGCTTCTTTCTTCACGTTTCAGCAGCTAGCACGCTCTCCGTGTGCTGGAGAAGCGGCAGAGGCTTCCTTGCCGGAGAAGCGGCACCTTCGCCGGCAGAGAGCATCCTGCCGGCCGCGGTGCGCTCCGGAGCGGGGGCTTGTGCCGAAAGAGGCCGGCAACAGGCGCTTACCTTCGGACAGCTCCGGATCGCCGTCTAATGCGTCTCTTGTCGCCTACACGGCAGGGAAAAGCTTTTCCACTCTGTCTAGGAAGGAGAAAGTGTGCCAGCACAGCAAATGCCTCCCGGACTTTCCCTGCAATTCAGCAAGTGCTTTGCAGCTTGAAATTGGAAGGAAAGCCTCAGATTTAGCAGCCAGAGCTTCAGGAGGAGCAGCAGCGAGCACAGCATCGGTTTTGCAGCAGCTCCTTCCATGTGCATGTTTTTGGGAGTGGAAAGGCTTGCAGAGTGTTAAAGTAGCTTTTTCTCTCCGCTGGAAAGCTGCACGCTCAGTGCCAGTGTTCTGCAGCTTCTTTCTTCACGTTTCAGCAGCTAGCACGCTCTCCGTGTGCTGGAGAAGCGGCAGAGGCTTCCTTGCCGGAGAAGCGGCACCTTCGCCGGCAGAGAGCATCCTGCCGGCCGCGGTGCGCTCCGGAGCGGGGGCTTGTGCCGAAAGAGGCCGGCAACAGGCGCTTACCTTCGGACAGCTCCGGATCGCCGTCTAATGCGTCTCTTGTCGCCTACACGGCAGGGAAAAGCTTTTCCACTCTGTCTAGGAAGGAGAAAGTGTGCCAGCACAGCAAATGCCTCCCGGACTTTCCCTGGAATTCAGCAAGTGCTTTGCAGCTTGAAATTGGAAGGAAAGCCTCAGATTTAACAGCCAGAGCTTCAGGAGGAGCAGCAGCGAGCACAGCATCGGTTTTGCAGCAGCTCCTTCCATGTGCATGTTTTTGGGAGTGGAGAGGCTTGCAGAGTGTTAAAGTAGCTTTTTCTCTCCGCTGGAAAGCTGCACGCTCAGTGCCAGTCTTCTGCAGCTTCTTTCTTCACGTTTCAGCAGCTAGCACGCTCTCCGTGTGCTGGAGAAGCGGCAGAGGCTTCCTTGCCGGAGAAGCGGCACCTTCGCCGGCAGAGAGCATCCTGCCGGCCGCGGTGCGCTCCGGAGCGGGGGCTTGTGCCGAAAGAGGCCGGCAACAGGCGCTTACCTTCGGACAGCTCCGGATCGCCGTCTAATGCGTCTCTTGTCGCCTACACGGCAGGGAAAAGCTTTTCCACTCTGTCTAGGAAGGAGAAAGTGTGCCAGCACAGCAAATGCCTCCCGGACTTTCCCTGGAATTCAGCAAGTGCTTTGCAGCTTGAAATTGGAAGGAAAGCCTCAGATTTAGCAGCCAGAGCTTCAGGAGGAGCAGCAGCGAGCACAGCATCGGTTTTGCAGCAGCTCCTTCCATGTGCATGTTTTTGGGAGTGGAAAGGCTTGCAGAGTGTTAAAGTAGCTTTTTCTCTCCGCTGGAAAGCTGCACGCTCAGTGCCAGTCTTCTGCAGCTTCTTTCTTCACGTTTCAGCAGCTAGCACGCTCTCCGTGTGCTGGAGAAGCGGCAGAGGCAGAGGCTTCCTTGCCGGAGAAGCGGCACCTTCGCCGGCAGAGAGCATCCTGCCGGCCGCGGTGCGCTCCGGAGCGGGGGCTTGTGCCGAAAGAGGCCGGCAACAGGCGCTTACCTTCGGACAGCTCCGGATCGCCGTCTAATGCGTCTCTTGTCGCCTACACGGCAGGGAAAAGCTTTTCCACTCTGTCTAGGAAGGAGAAAGTGTGCCAGCACAGCAAATGCCTCCCGGACTTTCCCTGCAATTCAGCAAGTGCTTTGCAGCTTGAAATTGGAAGGAAAGCCTCAGATTTAGCAGCCAGAGCTTCAGGAGGAGCAGCAGCGAGCACAGCATCGGTTTTGCAGCAGCTCCTTCCATGTGCATGTTTTTGGGAGTGGAAAGGCTTGCAGAGTGTTAAAGTAGCTTTTTCTCTCCGCTGGAAAGCTGCACGCTCAGTGCCAGTCTTCTGCAGCTTCTTTCTTCACGTTTCAGCAGCTAGCACGCTCTCCGTGTGCTGGAGAAGCGGCAGAGGCTTCCTTGCCGGAGAAGCGGCACCTTCGCCGGCAGAGAGCATCCTGCCGGCCGCGGTGCGCTCCGGAGCGGGGGCTTGTGCCGAAAGAGGCCGGCAACAGGCGCTTACCTTCGGACAGCTCCGGATCGCCGTCTAATGCGTCTCTTGTCGCCTACACGGCAGGGAAAAGCTTTTCCACTCTGTCTAGGAAAGAGAAAGTGTGCCAGCACAGCAAATGCCTCCCGGACTTTCCCTGCAATTCAGCAAGTGCTTTGCAGCTTGAAATTGGAAGGAAAGCCTCAGATTTAGCAGCCAGAGCTTCAGGAGGAGCAGCAGCGAGCACAGCATCGGTTTTGCAGCAGCTCCTTCCATGTGCATGTTTTTGGGAGTGGAAAGGCTTGCAGAGTGTTAAAGTAGCTTTTTCTCTCCGCTGGAAAGCTGCACGCTCAGTGCCAGTGTTCTGCAGCTTCTTTCTTCACGTTTCAGCAGCTAGCACGCTCTCCGTGTGCTGGAGAAGCGGCAGAGGCTTCCTTGCCGGAGAAGGGGCACCTTCGCCGGCAGAGAGCATCCTGCCGGCCGCGGTGCGCTCCGGAGCGGGGGCTTGTGCCGAAAGAGGCCGGCAACAGGCGCTTACCTTCGGACAGCTCCGGATCGCCGTCTAATGCGTCTCTTGTCGCCTACACGGCAGGGAAAAGCTTTTCCACTCTGTCTAGGAAGGAGAAAGTGTGCCAGCACAGCAAATGCCTCCCGGACTTTCCCTGCAATTCAGCAAGTGCTTTGCAGCTTGAAATTGGAAGGAAAGCCTCAGATTTAGCAGCCAGAGCTTCAGGAGGAGCAGCAGCGAGCACAGCATCGGTTTTGCAGCAGCTCCTTCCATGTGCATGTTTTTGGGAGTGGAAAGGCTTGCAGAGTGTTAAAGTAGCTTTTTCTCTCCGCTGGAAAGCTGCACGCTCAGTGCCAGTCTTCTGCAGCTTCTTTCTTCACGTTTCAGCAGCTAGCACGCTCTCCGTGTGCTGGAGAAGCGGCAGAGGCTTCCTTGCCGGAGAAGCGGCACCTTCGGCGGCAGAGAGCATCCTGCCGGCCGCGGTGCGCTCCGGAGCGGGGGCTTGTGCCGAAAGAGGCCGGCAACAGGCGCTTACCTTCGGACAGCTCCGGATCGCCGTCTAATGCGTCTCTTGTCGCCTACACGGCAGGGAAAAGCTTTTCCACTCTGTCTAGGAAGGAGAAAGTGTGCCAGCACAGCAAATGCCTCCCGGACTTTCCCTGGAATTCAGCAAGTGCTTTGCAGCTTGAAATTGGAAGGAAAGCCTCAGATTTAGCAGCCAGAGCTTCAGGAGGAGCAGCAGCGAGCACAGCATCGGTTTTGCAGCAGCTCCTTCCATGTGCATGTTTTTGGGAGTGGAAAGGCTTGCAGAGTGTTAAAGTAGCTTTTTCTCTCCGCTGGAAAGCTGCACGCTCAGTGCCAGTGTTCTGCAGCTTCTTTCTTCACGTTTCAGCAGCTAGCACGCTCTCCGTGTGCTGGAGAAGCGGCAGAGGCTTCCTTGCCGGAGAAGCGGCACCTTCGCCGGCAGAGAGCATCCTGCCGGCCGCGGTGCGCTCCGGAGCGGGGGCTTGTGCCGAAAGAGGCCGGCAACAGGCGCTTACCTTCGGACAGCTCCGGATCGCCGTCTAATGCGTCTCTTGTCGCCTACACGGCAGGGAAAAGCTTTTCCACTCTGTCTAGGAAGGAGAAAGTGTGCCAGCACAGCAAATGCCTCCCGGACTTTCCCTGCAATTCAGCAAGTGCTTTGCAGCTTGAAATTGGAAGGAAAGCCTCAGATTTAGCAGCCAGAGCTTCAGGAGGAGCAGCAGCGAGCACAGCATCGGTTTTGCAGCAGCTCCTTCCATGTGCATGTTTTTGGGAGTGGAAAGGCTTGCAGAGTGTTAAAGTAGCTTTTTCTCTCCGCTGGAAAGCTGCACGCTCAGTGCCAGTCTTCTGCAGCTTCTTTCTTCACGTTTCAGCAGCTAGCACGCTCTCCGTGTGCTGGAGAAGCGGCAGAGGCTTCCTTGCCGGAGAAGCGGCACCTTCGCCGGCAGAGAGCATCCTGCCGGCCGCGGTGCGCTCCGGAGCGGGGGCTTGTGCCGAAAGAGGCCGGCAACAGGCGCTTACCTTCGGACAGCTCCGGATCGCCGTCTAATGCGTCTCTTGTCGCCTACACGGCAGGGAAAAGCTTTTCCACTCTGTCTAGGAAGGAGAAAGTGTGCCAGCACAGCAAATGCCTCCCGGACTTTCCCTGGAATTCAGCAAGTGCTTTGCAGCTTGAAATTGGAAGGAAAGCCTCAGATTTAGCAGCCAGAGCTTCAGGAGGAGCAGCAGCGAGCACAGCATCGGTTTTGCAGCAGCTCCTTCCATGTGCATGTTTTTGGGAGTGGAAAGGCTTGCAGAGTGTTAAAGTAGCTTTTTCTCTCCGCTGGAAAGCTGCACGCTCAGTGCCAGTGTTCTGCAGCTTCTTTCTTCACGTTTCAGCAGCTAGCACGCTCTCCGTGTGCTGGAGAAGCGGCAGAGGCTTCCTTGCCGGAGAAGGGGCACCTTCGCCGGCAGAGAGCATCCTGCCGGCCGCGGTGCGCTCCGGAGCGGGGGAGGCCGAAAGAGGCCGGCAACAGGCGCTTACCTTCGGACAGCTCCGGATCGCCGTCTAATGCGTCTCTTGTCGCCTACACGGCAGGGAAAAGCTTTTCCACTCTGTCTAGGAAGGAGAAAGTGTGCCAGCACAGCAAATGCCTCCCGGACTTTCCCTGCAATTCAGCAAGTGCTTTGCAGCTTGAAATTGGAAGGAAAGCCTCAGATTTAGCAGCCAGAGCTTCAGGAGGAGCAGCAGCGAGCACAGCATCGGTTTTGCAGCAGCTCCTTCCATGTGCATGTTTTTGGGAGTTGAAAGGCTTGCAGAGTGTTAAAGTAGCTTTTTCTCTCCGCTGGAAAGCTGCACGCTCAGTGCCAGTCTTCTGCAGCTTCTTTCTTCACGTTTCAGCAGCTAGCACGCTCTCCGTGTGCTGGAGAAGCGGCAGAGGCTTCCTTGCCGGAGAAGCGGCACCTTCGCCGGCAGAGAGCATCCTGCCGGCCGCGGTGCGCTCCGGAGCGGGGGCTTGTGCCGAAAGAGGCCGGCAACAGGCGCTTACCTTCGGACAGCTCCGGATCGCCGTCTAATGCGTCTCTTGTCGCCTACACGGCAGGGAAAAGCTTTTCCACTCTGTCTAGGAAGGAGAAAGTGTGCCAGCACAGCAAATGCCTCCCGGACTTTCCCTGCAATTCAGCAAGTGCTTTGCAGCTTGAAATTGGAAGGAAAGCCTCAGATTTAGCAGCCAGAGCTTCAGGAGGAGCAGCAGCGAGCACAGCATCGGTTTTGCAGCAGCTCCTTCCATGTGCATGTTTTTGGGAGTGGAAAGGCTTGCAGAGTGTTAAAGTAGCTTTTTCTCTCCGCTGGAAAGCTGCACGCTCAGTGCCAGTCTTCTGCAGCTTCTTTCTTCACGTTTCAGCAGCTAGCACGCTCTCCGTGTGCTGGAGAAGCGGCAGAGGCTTCCTTGCCGGAGAAGCGGCACCTTCGCCGGCAGAGAGCATCCTGCCGGCCGCGGTGCGCTCCGGAGCGGGGGCTTGTGCCGAAAGAGGCCGGCAACAGGCGCTTACCTTCGGACAGCTCCGGATCGCCGTCTAATGCGTCTCTTGTCGCCTACACGGCAGGGAAAAGCTTTTCCACTCTGTCTAGGAAGGAGAAAGTGTGCCAGCACAGCAAATGCCTCCCGGACTTTCCCTGGAATTCAGCAAGTGCTTTGCAGCTTGAAATTGGAAGGAAAGCCTCAGATTTAGCAGCCAGAGCTTCAGGAGGAGCAGCAGCGAGCACAGCATCGGTTTTGCAGCAGCTCCTTCCATGTGCATGTTTTTGGGAGTGGAAAGGCTTGCAGAGTGTTAAAGTAGCTTTTTCTCTCCGCTGGAAAGCTGCACGCTCAGTGCCAGTCTTCTGCAGCTTCTTTCTTCACGTTTCAGCAGCTAGCACGCTCTCCGTGTGCTGGAGAAGCGGCAGAGGCTTCCTTGCCGGAGAAGCGGCACCTTCGCCGGCAGAGAGCATCCTGCCGGCCGCGGTGCGCTCCGGAGCGGGGGCTTGTGCCGAAAGAGGCCGGCAACAGGCGCTTACCTTCGGACAGCTCCGGATCGCCGTCTAATGCGTCTCTTGTCGCCTACACGGCAGGGAAAAGCTTTTCCACTCTGTCTAGGAAGGAGAAAGTGTGCCAGCACAGCAAATGCCTCCCGGACTTTCCCTGCAATTCAGCAAGTGCTTTGCAGCTTGAAATTGGAAGGAAAGCCTCAGATTTAGCAGCCAGAGCTTCAGGAGGAGCAGCAGCGAGCACAGCATCGGTTTTGCAGCAGCTCCTTCCATGTGCATGTTTTTGGGAGTGGAAAGGCTTGCAGAGTGTTAAAGTAGCTTTTTCTCTCCGCTGGAAAGCTGCACGCTCAGTGCCAGTCTTCTGCAGCTTCTTTCTTCACGTTTCAGCAGCTAGCACGCTCTCCGTGTGCTGGAGAAGCGGCAGAGGCAGAGGCTTCCTTGCCGGAGAAGCGGCACCTTCGCCGGCAGAGAGCATCCTGCCGGCCGCGGTGCGCTCCGGAGCGGGGGCTTGTGCCGAAAGAGGCCGGCAACAGGCGCTTACCTTCGGACAGCTCCGGATCGCCGTCTAATGCGTCTCTTGTCGCCTACACGGCAGGGAAAAGCTTTTCCACTCTGTCTAGGAAGGAGAAAGTGTGCCAGCACAGCAAATGCCTCCCGGACTTTCCCTGCAATTCAGCAAGTGCTTTGCAGCTTGAAATTGGAAGGAAAGCCTCAGATTTAGCAGCCAGAGCTTCAGGAGGAGCAGCAGCGAGCACAGCATCGGTTTTGCAGCAGCTCCTTCCATGTGCATGTTTTTGGGAGTGGAAAGGCTTGCAGAGTGTTAAAGTAGCTTTTTCTCTCCGCTGGAAAGCTGCACGCTCAGTGCCAGTGTTCTGCAGCTTCTTTCTTCACGTTTCAGCAGCTAGCACGCTCTCCGTGTGCTGGAGAAGCGGCAGAGGCTTCCTTGCCGGAGAAGCGGCACCTTCGCCGGCAGAGAGCATCCTGCCGGCCGCGGTGCGCTCCGGAGCGGGGGCTTGTGCCGAAAGAGGCCGGCAACAGGCGCTTACCTTCGGACAGCTCCGGATCGCCGTCTAATGCGTCTCTTGTCGCCTACACGGCAGGGAAAAGCTTTTCCACTCTGTCTAGGAAGGAGAAAGTGTGCCAGCACAGCAAATGCCTCCCGGACTTTCCCTGGAATTCAGCAAGTGCTTTGCAGCTTGAAATTGGAAGGAAAGCCTCAGATTTAGCAGCCAGAGCTTCAGGAGGAGCAGCAGCGAGCACAGCATCGGTTTTGCAGCAGCTCCTTCCATGTGCATGTTTTTGGGAGTGGAAAGGCTTGCAGAGTGTTAAAGTAGCTTTTTCTCTCCGCTGGAAAGCTGCACGCTCAGTGCCAGTGTTCTGCAGCTTCTTTCTTCACGTTTCAGCAGCTAGCACGCTCTCCGTGTGCTGGAGAAGCGGCAGAGGCTTCCTTGCCGGAGAAGGGGCACCTTCGCCGGCAGAGAGCATCCTGCCGGCCGCGGTGCGCTCCGGAGCGGGGGAGGCCGAAAGAGGCCGGCAACAGGCGCTTACCTTCGGACAGCTCCGGATCGCCGTCTAATGCGTCTCTTGTCGCCTACACGGCAGGGAAAAGCTTTTCCACTCTGTCTAGGAAGGAGAAAGTGTGCCAGCACAGCAAATGCCTCCCGGACTTTCCCTGCAATTCAGCAAGTGCTTTGCAGCTTGAAATTGGAAGGAAAGCCTCAGATTTAGCAGCCAGAGCTTCAGGAGGAGCAGCAGCGAGCACAGCATCGGTTTTGCAGCAGCTCCTTCCATGTGCATGTTTTTGGGAGTTGAAAGGCTTGCAGAGTGTTAAAGTAGCTTTTTCTCTCCGCTGGAAAGCTGCACGCTCAGTGCCAGTCTTCTGCAGCTTCTTTCTTCACGTTTCAGCAGCTAGCACGCTCTCCGTGTGCTGGAGAAGCGGCAGAGGCTTCCTTGCCGGAGAAGCGGCACCTTCGCCGGCAGAGAGCATCCTGCCGGCCGCGGTGCGCTCCGGAGCGGGGGCTTGTGCCGAAAGAGGCCGGCAACAGGCGCTTACCTTCGGACAGCTCCGGATCGCCGTCTAATGCGTCTCTTGTCGCCTACACGGCAGGGAAAAGCTTTTCCACTCTGTCTAGGAAGGAGAAAGTGTGCCAGCACAGCAAATGCCTCCCGGACTTTCCCTGCAATTCAGCAAGTGCTTTGCAGCTTGAAATTGGAAGGAAAGCCTCAGATTTAGCAGCCAGAGCTTCAGGAGGAGCAGCAGCGAGCACAGCATCGGTTTTGCAGCAGCTCCTTCCATGTGCATGTTTTTGGGAGTGGAAAGGCTTGCAGAGTGTTAAAGTAGCTTTTTCTCTCCGCTGGAAAGCTGCACGCTCAGTGCCAGTGTTCTGCAGCTTCTTTCTTCACGTTTCAGCAGCTAGCACGCTCTCCGTGTGCTGGAGAAGCGGCAGAGGCTTCCTTGCCGGAGAAGCGGCACCTTCGCCGGCAGAGAGCATCCTGCCGGCCGCGGTGCGCTCCGGAGCGGGGGCTTGTGCCGAAAGAGGCCGGCAACAGGCGCTTACCTTCGGACAGCTCCGGATCGCCGTCTAATGCGTCTCTTGTCGCCTACACGGCAGGGAAAAGCTTTTCCACTCTGTCTAGGAAGGAGAAAGTGTGCCAGCACAGCAAATGCCTCCCGGACTTTCCCTGGAATTCAGCAAGTGCTTTGCAGCTTGAAATTGGAAGGAAAGCCTCAGATTTAGCAGCCAGAGCTTCAGGAGGAGCAGCAGCGAGCACAGCATCGGTTTTGCAGCAGCTCCTTCCATGTGCATGTTTTTGGGAGTGGAAAGGCTTGCAGAGTGTTAAAGTAGCTTTTTCTCTCCGCTGGAAAGCTGCACGCTCAGTGCCAGTCTTCTGCAGCTTCTTTCTTCACGTTTCAGCAGCTAGCACGCTCTCCGTGTGCTGGAGAAGCGGCAGAGGCTTCCTTGCCGGAGAAGCGGCACCTTCGCCGGCAGAGAGCATCCTGCCGGCCGCGGTGCGCTCCGGAGCGGGGGCTTGTGCCGAAAGAGGCCGGCAACAGGCGCTTACCTTCGGACAGCTCCGGATCGCCGTCTAATGCGTCTCTTGTCGCCTACACGGCAGGGAAAAGCTTTTCCACTCTGTCTAGGAAGGAGAAAGTGTGCCAGCACAGCAAATGCCTCCCGGACTTTCCCTGCAATTCAGCAAGTGCTTTGCAGCTTGAAATTGGAAGGAAAGCCTCAGATTTAGCAGCCAGAGCTTCAGGAGGAGCAGCAGCGAGCACAGCATCGGTTTTGCAGCAGCTCCTTCCATGTGCATGTTTTTGGGAGTGGAAAGGCTTGCAGAGTGTTAAAGTAGCTTTTTCTCTCCGCTGGAAAGCTGCACGCTCAGTGCCAGTCTTCTGCAGCTTCTTTCTTCACGTTTCAGCAGCTAGCACGCTCTCCGTGTGCTGGAGAAGCGGCAGAGGCAGAGGCTTCCTTGCCGGAGAAGCGGCACCTTCGCCGGCAGAGAGCATCCTGCCGGCCGCGGTGCGCTCCGGAGCGGGGGCTTGTGCCGAAAGAGGCCGGCAACAGGCGCTTACCTTCGGACAGCTCCGGATCGCCGTCTAATGCGTCTCTTGTCGCCTACACGGCAGGGAAAAGCTTTTCCACTCTGTCTAGGAAGGAGAAAGTGTGCCAGCACAGCAAATGCCTCCCGGACTTTCCCTGCAATTCAGCAAGTGCTTTGCAGCTTGAAATTGGAAGGAAAGCCTCAGATTTAGCAGCCAGAGCTTCAGGAGGAGCAGCAGCGAGCACAGCATCGGTTTTGCAGCAGCTCCTTCCATGTGCATGTTTTTGGGAGTGGAAAGGCTTGCAGAGTGTTAAAGTAGCTTTTTCTCTCCGCTGGAAAGCTGCACGCTCAGTGCCAGTGTTCTGCAGCTTCTTTCTTCACGTTTCAGCAGCTAGCACGCTCTCCGTGTGCTGGAGAAGCGGCAGAGGCTTCCTTGCCGGAGAAGCGGCACCTTCGCCGGCAGAGAGCATCCTGCCGGCCGCGGTGCGCTCCGGAGCGGGGGCTTGTGCCGAAAGAGGCCGGCAACAGGCGCTTACCTTCGGACAGCTCCGGATCGCCGTCTAATGCGTCTCTTGTCGCCTACACGGCAGGGAAAAGCTTTTCCACTCTGTCTAGGAAAGAGAAAGTGTGCCAGCACAGCAAATGCCTCCCGGACTTTCCCTGCAATTCAGCAAGTGCTTTGCAGCTTGAAATTGGAAGGAAAGCCTCAGATTTAGCAGCCAGAGCTTCAGGAGGAGCAGCAGCGAGCACAGCATCGGTTTTGCAGCAGCTCCTTCCATGTGCATGTTTTTGGGAGTGGAAAGGCTTGCAGAGTGTTAAAGTAGCTTTTTCTCTCCGCTGGAAAGCTGCACGCTCAGTGCCAGTGTTCTGCAGCTTCTTTCTTCACGTTTCAGCAGCTAGCACGCTCTCCGTGTGCTGGAGAAGCGGCAGAGGCTTCCTTGCCGGAGAAGGGGCACCTTCGCCGGCAGAGAGCATCCTGCCGGCCGCGGTGCGCTCCGGAGCGGGGGCTTGTGCCGAAAGAGGCCGGCAACAGGCGCTTACCTTCGGACAGCTCCGGATCGCCGTCTAATGCGTCTCTTGTCGCCTACACGGCAGGGAAAAGCTTTTCCACTCTGTCTAGGAAGGAGAAAGTGTGCCAGCACAGCAAATGCCTCCCGGACTTTCCCTGCAATTCAGCAAGTGCTTTGCAGCTTGAAATTGGAAGGAAAGCCTCAGATTTAGCAGCCAGAGCTTCAGGAGGAGCAGCAGCGAGCACAGCATCGGTTTTGCAGCAGCTCCTTCCATGTGCATGTTTTTGGGAGTTGAAAGGCTTGCAGAGTGTTAAAGTAGCTTTTTCTCTCCGCTGGAAAGCTGCACGCTCAGTGCCAGTGTTCTGCAGCTTCTTTCTTCACGTTTCAGCAGCTAGCACGCTCTCCGTGTGCTGGAGAAGCGGCAGAGGCTTCCTTGCCGGAGAAGCGGCACCTTCGCCGGCAGAGAGCATCCTGCCGGCCGCGGTGCGCTCCGGAGCGGGGGCTTGTGCCGAAAGAGGCCGGCAACAGGCGCTTACCTTCGGACAGCTCCGGATCGCCGTCTAATGCGTCTCTTGTCGCCTACACGGCAGGGAAAAGCTTTTCCACTCTGTCTAGGAAGGAGAAAGTGTGCCAGCACAGCAAATGCCTCCCGGACTTTCCCTGCAATTCAGCAAGTGCTTTGCAGCTTGAAATTGGAAGGAAAGCCTCAGATTTAGCAGCCAGAGCTTCAGGAGGAGCAGCAGCGAGCACAGCATCGGTTTTGCAGCAGCTCCTTCCATGTGCATGTTTTTGGGAGTGGAAAGGCTTGCAGAGTGTTAAAGTAGCTTTTTCTCTCCGCTGGAAAGCTGCACGCTCAGTGCCAGTGTTCTGCAGCTTCTTTCTTCACGTTTCAGCAGCTAGCACGCTCTCCGTGTGCTGGAGAAGCGGCAGAGGCTTCCTTGCCGGAGAAGCGGCACCTTCGCCGGCAGAGAGCATCCTGCCGGCCGCGGTGCGCTCCGGAGCGGGGGCTTGTGCCGAAAGAGGCCGGCAACAGGCGCTTACCTTCGGACAGCTCCGGATCGCCGTCTAATGCGTCTCTTGTCGCCTACACGGCAGGGAAAAGCTTTTCCACTCTGTCTAGGAAGGAGAAAGTGTGCCAGCACAGCAAATGCCTCCCGGACTTTCCCTGCAATTCAGCAAGTGCTTTGCAGCTTGAAATTGGAAGGAAAGCCTCAGATTTAGCAGCCAGAGCTTCAGGAGGAGCAGCAGCGAGCACAGCATCGGTTTTGCAGCAGCTCCTTCCATGTGCATGTTTTTGGGAGTGGAGAGGCTTGCAGAGTGTTAAAGTAGCTTTTTCTCTCCGCTGGAAAGCTGCACGCTCAGTGCCAGTCTTCTGCAGCTTCTTTCTTCACGTTTCAGCAGCTAGCACGCTCTCCGTGTGCTGGAGAAGCGGCAGAGGCTTCCTTGCCGGAGAAGCGGCACCTTCGCCGGCAGAGAGCATCCTGCCGGCCGCGGTGCGCTCCGGAGCGGGGGCTTGTGCCGAAAGAGGCCGGCAACAGGCGCTTACCTTCGGACAGCTCCGGATCGCCGTCTAATGCGTCTCTTGTCGCCTACACGGCAGGGAAAAGCTTTTCCACTCTGTCTAGGAAGGAGAAAGTGTGCCAGCACAGCAAATGCCTCCCGGACTTTCCCTGGAATTCAGCAAGTGCTTTGCAGCTTGAAATTGGAAGGAAAGCCTCAGATTTAGCAGCCAGAGCTTCAGGAGGAGCAGCAGCGAGCACAGCATCGGTTTTGCAGCAGCTCCTTCCATGTGCATGTTTTTGGGAGTGGAAAGGCTTGCAGAGTGTTAAAGTAGCTTTTTCTCTCCGCTGGAAAGCTGCACGCTCAGTGCCAGTCTTCTGCAGCTTCTTTCTTCACGTTTCAGCAGCTAGCACGCTCTCCGTGTGCTGGAGAAGCGGCAGAGGCTTCCTTGCCGGAGAAGCGGCACCTTCGCCGGCAGAGAGCATCCTGCCGGCCGCGGTGCGCTCCGGAGCGGGGGCTTGTGCCGAAAGAGGCCGGCAACAGGCGCTTACCTTCGGACAGCTCCGGATCGCCGTCTAATGCGTCTCTTGTCGCCTACACGGCAGGGAAAAGCTTTTCCACTCTGTCTAGGAAGGAGAAAGTGTGCCAGCACAGCAAATGCCTCCCGGACTTTCCCTGGAATTCAGCAAGTGCTTTGCAGCTTGAAATTGGAAGGAAAGCCTCAGATTTAGCAGCCAGAGCTTCAGGAGGAGCAGCAGCGAGCACAGCATCGGTTTTGCAGCAGCTCCTTCCATGTGCATGTTTTTGGGAGTGGAAAGGCTTGCAGAGTGTTAAAGTAGCTTTTTCTCTCCGCTGGAAAGCTGCACGCTCAGTGCCAGTGTTCTGCAGCTTCTTTCTTCACGTTTCAGCAGCTAGCACGCTCTCCGTGTGCTGGAGAAGCGGCAGAGGCTTCCTTGCCGGAGAAGGGGCACCTTCGCCGGCAGAGAGCATCCTGCCGGCCGCGGTGCGCTCCGGAGCGGGGGCTTGTGCCGAAAGAGGCCGGCAACAGGCGCTTACCTTCGGACAGCTCCGGATCGCCGTCTAATGCGTCTCTTGTCGCCTACACGGCAGGGAAAAGCTTTTCCACTCTGTCTAGGAAGGAGAAAGTGTGCCAGCACAGCAAATGCCTCCCGGACTTTCCCTGCAATTCAGCAAGTGCTTTGCAGCTTGAAATTGGAAGGAAAGCCTCAGATTTAGCAGCCAGAGCTTCAGGAGGAGCAGCAGCGAGCACAGCATCGGTTTTGCAGCAGCTCCTTCCATGTGCATGTTTTTGGGAGTTGAAAGGCTTGCAGAGTGTTAAAGTAGCTTTTTCTCTCCGCTGGAAAGCTGCACGCTCAGTGCCAGTCTTCTGCAGCTTCTTTCTTCACGTTTCAGCAGCTAGCACGCTCTCCGTGTGCTGGAGAAGCGGCAGAGGCTTCCTTGCCGGAGAAGCGGCACCTTCGCCGGCAGAGAGCATCCGGCCGGCCGCGGTGCGCTCCGGAGCGGGGGCTTGTGCCGAAAGAGGCCGGCAACAGGCGCTTACCTTCGGACAGCTCCGGATCGCCGTCTAATGCGTCTCTTGTCGCCTACACGGCAGGGAAAAGCTTTTCCACTCTGTCTAGGAAGGAGAAAGTGTGCCAGCACAGCAAATGCCTCCCGGACTTTCCCTGCAATTCAGCAAGTGCTTTGCAGCTTGAAATTGGAAGGAAAGCCTCAGATTTAGCAGCCAGAGCTTCAGGAGGAGCAGCAGCGAGCACAGCATCGGTTTTGCAGCAGCTCCTTCCATGTGCATGTTTTTGGGAGTGGAAAGGCTTGCAGAGTGTTAAAGTAGCTTTTTCTCTCCGCTGGAAAGCTGCACGCTCAGTGCCAGTGTTCTGCAGCTTCTTTCTTCACGTTTCAGCAGCTAGCACGCTCTCCGTGTGCTGGAGAAGCGGCAGAGGCTTCCTTGCCGGAGAAGCGGCACCTTCGCCGGCAGAGAGCATCCTGCCGGCCGCGGTGCGCTCCGGAGCGGGGGCTTGTGCCGAAAGAGGCCGGCAACAGGCGCTTACCTTCGGACAGCTCCGGATCGCCGTCTAATGCGTCTCTTGTCGCCTACACGGCAGGGAAAAGCTTTTCCACTCTGTCTAGGAAGGAGAAAGTGTGCCAGCACAGCAAATGCCTCCCGGACTTTCCCTGCAATTCAGCAAGTGCTTTGCAGCTTGAAATTGGAAGGAAAGCCTCAGATTTAGCAGCCAGAGCTTCAGGAGGAGCAGCAGCGAGCACAGCATCGGTTTTGCAGCAGCTCCTTCCATGTGCATGTTTTTGGGAGTGGAAAGGCTTGCAGAGTGTTAAAGTAGCTTTTTCTCTCCGCTGGAAAGCTGCACGCTCAGTGCCAGTGTTCTGCAGCTTCTTTCTTCACGTTTCAGCAGCTAGCACGCTCTCCGTGTGCTGGAGAAGCGGCAGAGGCTTCCTTGCCGGAGAAGCGGCACCTTCGCCGGCAGAGAGCATCCTGCCGGCCGCGGTGCGCTCCGGAGCGGGGGCTTGTGCCGAAAGAGGCCGGCAACAGGCGCTTACCTTCGGACAGCTCCGGATCGCCGTCTAATGCGTCTCTTGTCGCCTACACGGCAGGGAAAAGCTTTTCCACTCTGTCTAGGAAGGAGAAAGTGTGCCAGCACAGCAAATGCCTCCCGGACTTTCCCTGGAATTCAGCAAGTGCTTTGCAGCTTGAAATTGGAAGGAAAGCCTCAGATTTAGCAGCCAGAGCTTCAGGAGGAGCAGCAGCGAGCACAGCATCGGTTTTGCAGCAGCTCCTTCCATGTGCATGTTTTTGGGAGTGGAAAGGCTTGCAGAGTGTTAAAGTAGCTTTTTCTCTCCGCTGGAAAGCTGCACGCTCAGTGCCAGTCTTCTGCAGCTTCTTTCTTCACGTTTCAGCAGCTAGCACGCTCTCCGTGTGCTGGAGAAGCGGCAGAGGCTTCCTTGCCGGAGAAGCGGCACCTTCGCCGGCAGAGAGCATCCTGCCGGCCGCGGTGCGCTCCGGAGCGGGGGCTTGTGCCGAAAGAGGCCGGCAACAGGCGCTTACCTTCGGACAGCTCCGGATCGCCGTCTAATGCGTCTCTTGTCGCCTACACGGCAGGGAAAAGCTTTTCCACTCTGTCTAGGAAGGAGAAAGTGTGCCAGCACAGCAAATGCCTCCCGGACTTTCCCTGCAATTCAGCAAGTGCTTTGCAGCTTGAAATTGGAAGGAAAGCCTCAGATTTAGCAGCCAGAGCTTCAGGAGGAGCAGCAGCGAGCACAGCATCGGTTTTGCAGCAGCTCCTTCCATATGCATGTTTTTGGGAGTGGAAAGGCTTGCAGAGTGTTAAAGTAGCTTTTTCTCTCCGCTGGAAAGCTGCACGCTCAGTGCCAGTCTTCTGCAGCTTCTTTCTTCACGTTTCAGCAGCTAGCACGCTCTCCGTGTGCTGGAGAAGCGGCAGAGGCTTCCTTGCCGGAGAAGCGGCACCTTCGCCGGCAGAGAGCATCCTGCCGGCCGCGGTGCGCTCCGGAGCGGGGGCTTGTGCCGAAAGAGGCCGGCAACAGGCGCTTACCTTCGGACAGCTCCGGATCGCCGTCTAATGCGTCTCTTGTCGCCTACACGGCAGGGAAAAGCTTTTCCACTCTGTCTAGGAAGGAGAAAGTGTGCCAGCACAGCAAATGCCTCCCGGACTTTCCCTGCAATTCAGCAAGTGCTTTGCAGCTTGAAATTGGAAGGAAAGCCTCAGATTTAGCAGCCAGAGCTTCAGGAGGAGCAGCAGCGAGCACAGCATCGGTTTTGCAGCAGCTCCTTCCATGTGCATGTTTTTGGGAGTGGAAAGGCTTGCAGAGTGTTAAAGTAGCTTTTTCTCTCCGCTGGAAAGCTGCACGCTCAGTGCCAGTCTTCTGCAGCTTCTTTCTTCACGTTTCAGCAGCTAGCACGCTCTCCGTGTGCTGGAGAAGCGGCAGAGGCTTCCTTGCCGGAGAAGCGGCACCTTCGCCGGCAGAGAGCATCCTGCCGGCCGCGGTGCGCTCCGGAGCGGGGGCTTGTGCCGAAAGAGGCCGGCAACAGGCGCTTACCTTCGGACAGCTCCGGATCGCCGTCTAATGCGTCTCTTGTCGCCTACACGGCAGGGAAAAGCTTTTCCACTCTGTCTAGGAAGGAGAAAGTGTGCCAGCACAGCAAATGCCTCCCGGACTTTCCCTGCAATTCAGCAAGTGCTTTGCAGCTTGAAATTGGAAGGAAAGCCTCAGATTTAGCAGCCAGAGCTTCAGGAGGAGCAGCAGCGAGCACAGCATCGGTTTTGCAGCAGCTCCTTCCATGTGCATGTTTTTGGGAGTTGAAAGGCTTGCAGAGTGTTAAAGTAGCTTTTTCTCTCCGCTGGAAAGCTGCACGCTCAGTGCCAGTCTTCTGCAGCTTCTTTCTTCACGTTTCAGCAGCTAGCACGCTCTCCGTGTGCTGGAGAAGCGGCAGAGGCTTCCTTGCCGGAGAAGCGGCACCTTCGCCGGCAGAGAGCATCCTGCCGGCCGCGGTGCGCTCCGGAGCGGGGGCTTGTGCCGAAAGAGGCCGGCAACAGGCGCTTACCTTCGGACAGCTCCGGATCGCCGTCTAATGCGTCTCTTGTCGCCTACACGGCAGGGAAAAGCTTTTCCACTCTGTCTAGGAAGGAGAAAGTGTGCCAGCACAGCAAATGCCTCCCGGACTTTCCCTGCAATTCAGCAAGTGCTTTGCAGCTTGAAATTGGAAGGAAAGCCTCAGATTTAGCAGCCAGAGCTTCAGGAGGAGCAGCAGCGAGCACAGCATCGGTTTTGCAGCAGCTCCTTCCATGTGCATGTTTTTGGGAGTGGAAAGGCTTGCAGAGTGTTAAAGTAGCTTTTTCTCTCCGCTGGAAAGCTGCACGCTCAGTGCCAGTGTTCTGCAGCTTCTTTCTTCACGTTTCAGCAGCTAGCACGCTCTCCGTGTGCTGGAGAAGCGGCAGAGGCTTCCTTGCCGGAGAAGCGGCACCTTCGCCGGCAGAGAGCATCCTGCCGGCCGCGGTGCGCTCCGGAGCGGGGGCTTGTGCCGAAAGAGGCCGGCAACAGGCGCTTACCTTCGGACAGCTCCGGATCGCCGTCTAATGCGTCTCTTGTCGCCTACACGGCAGGGAAAAGCTTTTCCACTCTGTCTAGGAAGGAGAAAGTGTGCCAGCACAGCAAATGCCTCCCGGACTTTCCCTGCAATTCAGCAAGTGCTTTGCAGCTTGAAATTGGAAGGAAAGCCTCAGATTTAGCAGCCAGAGCTTCAGGAGGAGCAGCAGCGAGCACAGCATCGGTTTTGCAGCAGCTCCTTCCATGTGCATGTTTTTGGGAGTGGAAAGGCTTGCAGAGTGTTAAAGTAGCTTTTTCTCTCCGCTGGAAAGCTGCACGCTCAGTGCCAGTCTTCTGCAGCTTCTTTCTTCACGTTTCAGCAGCTAGCACGCTCTCCGTGTGCTGGAGAAGCGGCAGAGGCTTCCTTGCCGGAGAAGCGGCACCTTCGCCGGCAGAGAGCATCCTGCCGGCCGCGGTGCGCTCCGGAGCGGGGGCTTGTGCCGAAAGAGGCCGGCAACAGGCGCTTACCTTCGGACAGCTCCGGATCGCCGTCTAATGCGTCTCTTGTCGCCTACACGGCAGGGAAAAGCTTTTCCACTCTGTCTAGGAAGGAGAAAGTGTGCCAGCACAGCAAATGCCTCCCGGACTTTCCCTGCAATTCAGCAAGTGCTTTGCAGCTTGAAATTGGAAGGAAAGCCTCAGATTTAGCAGCCAGAGCTTCAGGAGGAGCAGCAGCGAGCACAGCATCGGTTTTGCAGCAGCTCCTTCCATGTGCATGTTTTTGGGAGTTGAAAGGCTTGCAGAGTGTTAAAGTAGCTTTTTCTCTCCGCTGGAAAGCTGCACGCTCAGTGCCAGTCTTCTGCAGCTTCTTTCTTCACGTTTCAGCAGCTAGCACGCTCTCCGTGTGCTGGAGAAGCGGCAGAGGCTTCCTTGCCGGAGAAGCGGCACCTTCGCCGGCAGAGAGCATCCTGCCGGCCGCGGTGCGCTCCGGAGCGGGGGCTTGTGCCGAAAGAGGCCGGCAACAGGCGCTTACCTTCGGACAGCTCCGGATCGCCGTCTAATGCGTCTCTTGTCGCCTACACGGCAGGGAAAAGCTTTTCCACTCTGTCTAGGAAGGAGAAAGTGTGCCAGCACAGCAAATGCCTCCCGGACTTTCCCTGCAATTCAGCAAGTGCTTTGCAGCTTGAAATTGGAAGGAAAGCCTCAGATTTAGCAGCCAGAGCTTCAGGAGGAGCAGCAGCGAGCACAGCATCGGTTTTGCAGCAGCTCCTTCCATGTGCATGTTTTTGGGAGTGGAAAGGCTTGCAGAGTGTTAAAGTAGCTTTTTCTCTCCGCTGGAAAGCTGCACGCTCAGTGCCAGTCTTCTGCAGCTTCTTTCTTCACGTTTCAGCAGCTAGCACGCTCTCCGTGTGCTGGAGAAGCGGCAGAGGCTTCCTTGCCGGAGAAGCGGCACCTTCGCCGGCAGAGAGCATCCTGCCGGCCGCGGTGCGCTCCGGAGCGGGGGCTTGTGCCGAAAGAGGCCGGCAACAGGCGCTTACCTTCGGACAGCTCCGGATCGCCGTCTAATGCGTCTCTTGTCGCCTACACGGCAGGGAAAAGCTTTTCCACTCTGTCTAGGAAGGAGAAAGTGTGCCAGCACAGCAAATGCCTCCCGGACTTTCCCTGGAATTCAGCAAGTGCTTTGCAGCTTGAAATTGGAAGGAAAGCCTCAGATTTAGCAGCCAGAGCTTCAGGAGGAGCAGCAGCGAGCACAGCATCGGTTTTGCAGCAGCTCCTTCCATGTGCATGTTTTTGGGAGTGGAAAGGCTTGCAGAGTGTTAAAGTAGCTTTTTCTCTCCGCTGGAAAGCTGCACGCTCAGTGCCAGTCTTCTGCAGCTTCTTTCTTCACGTTTCAGCAGCTAGCACGCTCTCCGTGTGCTGGAGAAGCGGCAGAGGCTTCCTTGCCGGAGAAGCGGCACCTTCGCCGGCAGAGAGCATCCTGCCGGCCGCGGTGCGCTCCGGAGCGGGGGCTTGTGCCGAAAGAGGCCGGCAACAGGCGCTTACCTTCGGACAGCTCCGGATCGCCGTCTAATGCGTCTCTTGTCGCCTACACGGCAGGGAAAAGCTTTTCCACTCTGTCTAGGAAAGAGAAAGTGTGCCAGCACAGCAAATGCCTCCCGGACTTTCCCTGGAATTCAGCAAGTGCTTTGCAGCTTGAAATTGGAAGGAAAGCCTCAGATTTAGCAGCCAGAGCTTCAGGAGGAGCAGCAGCGAGCACAGCATCGGTTTTGCAGCAGCTCCTTCCATGTGCATGTTTTTGGGAGTGGAAAGGCTTGCAGAGTGTTAAAGTAGCTTTTTCTCTCCGCTGGAAAGCTGCACGCTCAGTGCCAGTGTTCTGCAGCTTCTTTCTTCACGTTTCAGCAGCTAGCACGCTCTCCGTGTGCTGGAGAAGCGGCAGAGGCTTCCTTGCCGGAGAAGCGGCACCTTCGCCGGCAGAGAGCATCCTGCCGGCCGCGGTGCGCTCCGGAGCGGGGGCTTGTGCCGAAAGAGGCCGGCAACAGGCGCTTACCTTCGGACAGCTCCGGATCGCCGTCTAATGCGTCTCTTGTCGCCTACACGGCAGGGAAAAGCTTTTCCACTCTGTCTAGGAAGGAGAAAGTGTGCCAGCACAGCAAATGCCTCCCGGACTTTCCCTGCAATTCAGCAAGTGCTTTGCAGCTTGAAATTGGAAGGAAAGCCTCAGATTTAGCAGCCAGAGCTTCAGGAGGAGCAGCAGCGAGCACAGCATCGGTTTTGCAGCAGCTCCTTCCATGTGCATGTTTTTGGGAGTTGAAAGGCTTGCAGAGTGTTAAAGTAGCTTTTTCTCTCCGCTGGAAAGCTGCACGCTCAGTGCCAGTCTTCTGCAGCTTCTTTCTTCACGTTTCAGCAGCTAGCACGCTCTCCGTGTGCTGGAGAAGCGGCAGAGGCTTCCTTGCCGGAGAAGCGGCACCTTCGCCGGCAGAGAGCATCCTGCCGGCCGCGGTGCGCTCCGGAGCGGGGGCTTGTGCCGAAAGAGGCCGGCAACAGGCGCTTACCTTCGGACAGCTCCGGATCGCCGTCTAATGCGTCTCTTGTCGCCTACACGGCAGGGAAAAGCTTTTCCACTCTGTCTAGGAAGGAGAAAGTGTGCCAGCACAGCAAATGCCTCCCGGACTTTCCCTGGAATTCAGCAAGTGCTTTGCAGCTTGAAATTGGAAGGAAAGCCTCAGATTTAGCAGCCAGAGCTTCAGGAGGAGCAGCAGCGAGCACAGCATCGGTTTTGCAGCAGCTCCTTCCATGTGCATGTTTTTGGGAGTGGAAAGGCTTGCAGAGTGTTAAAGTAGCTTTTTCTCTCCGCTGGAAAGCTGCACGCTCAGTGCCAGTCTTCTGCAGCTTCTTTCTTCACGTTTCAGCAGCTAGCACGCTCTCCGTGTGCTGGAGAAGCGGCAGAGGCTTCCTTGCCGGAGAAGCGGCACCTTCGCCGGCAGAGAGCATCCTGCCGGCCGCGGTGCGCTCCGGAGCGGGGGCTTGTGCCGAAAGAGGCCGGCAACAGGCGCTTACCTTCGGACAGCTCCGGATCGCCGTCTAATGCGTCTCTTGTCGCCTACACGGCAGGGAAAAGCTTTTCCACTCTGTCTAGGAAGGAGAAAGTGTGCCAGCACAGCAAATGCCTCCCGGACTTTCCCTGGAATTCAGCAAGTGCTTTGCAGCTTGAAATTGGAAGGAAAGCCTCAGATTTAGCAGCCAGAGCTTCAGGAGGAGCAGCAGCGAGCACAGCATCGGTTTTGCAGCAGCTCCTTCCATGTGCATGTTTTTGGGAGTGGAGAGGCTTGCAGAGTGTTAAAGTAGCTTTTTCTCTCCGCTGGAAAGCTGCACGCTCAGTGCCAGTCTTCTGCAGCTTCTTTCTTCACGTTTCAGCAGCTAGCACGCTCTCCGTGTGCTGGAGAAGCGGCAGAGGCTTCCTTGCCGGAGAAGCGGCACCTTCGCCGGCAGAGAGCATCCTGCCGGCCGCGGTGCGCTCCGGAGCGGGGGCTTGTGCCGAAAGAGGCCGGCAACAGGCGCTTACCTTCGGACAGCTCCGGATCGCCGTCTAATGCGTCTCTTGTCGCCTACACGGCAGGGAAAAGCTTTTCCACTCTGTCTAGGAAGGAGAAAGTGTGCCAGCACAGCAAATGCCTCCCGGACTTTCCCTGCAATTCAGCAAGTGCTTTGCAGCTTGAAATTGGAAGGAAAGCCTCAGATTTAGCAGCCAGAGCTTCAGGAGGAGCAGCAGCGAGCACAGCATCGGTTTTGCAGCAGCTCCTTCCATGTGCATGTTTTTGGGAGTGGAAAGGCTTGCAGAGTGTTAAAGTAGCTTTTTCTCTCCGCTGGAAAGCTGCACGCTCAGTGCCAGTGTTCTGCAGCTTCTTTCTTCACGTTTCAGCAGCTAGCACGCTCTCCGTGTGCTGGAGAAGCGGCAGAGGCTTCCTTGCCGGAGAAGCGGCACCTTCGCCGGCAGAGAGCATCCTGCCGGCCGCGGTGCGCTCCGGAGCGGGGGCTTGTGCCGAAAGAGGCCGGCAACAGGCGCTTACCTTCGGACAGCTCCGGATCGCCGTCTAATGCGTCTCTTGTCGCCTACACGGCAGGGAAAAGCTTTTCCACTCTGTCTAGGAAGGAGAAAGTGTGCCAGCACAGCAAATGCCTCCCGGACTTTCCCTGCAATTCAGCAAGTGCTTTGCAGCTTGAAATTGGAAGGAAAGCCTCAGATTTAGCAGCCAGAGCTTCAGGAGGAGCAGCAGCGAGCACAGCATCGGTTTTGCAGCAGCTCCTTCCATGTGCATGTTTTTGGGAGTGGAAAGGCTTGCAGAGTGTTAAAGTAGCTTTTTCTCTCCGCTGGAAAGCTGCACGCTCAGTGCCAGTGTTCTGCAGCTTCTTTCTTCACGTTTCAGCAGCTAGCACGCTCTCCGTGTGCTGGAGAAGCGGCAGAGGCTTCCTTGCCGGAGAAGCGGCACCTTCGCCGGCAGAGAGCATCCTGCCGGCCGCGGTGCGCTCCGGAGCGGGGGCTTGTGCCGAAAGAGGCCGGCAACAGGCGCTTACCTTCGGACAGCTCCGGATCGCAGTCTAATGCGTCTCTTGTCGCCTACACGGCAGGGAAAAGCTTTTCCACTCTGTCTAGGAAGGAGAAAGTGTGCCAGCACAGCAAATGCCTCCCGGACTTTCCCTGCAATTCAGCAAGTGCTTTGCAGCTTGAAATTCGAAGGAAAGCCTCAGATTTAGCAGCCAGAGCTTCAGGAGGAGAAGCAGCGAGCACAGCATCGGTTTTGCAGCAGCTCCTTCCATGTGCATGTTTTTGGGAGTTGAAAGGCTTGCAGAGTGTTAAAGTAGCTTTTTCTCTCCGCTGGAAAGCTGCACGCTCAGTGCCAGTCTTCTGCAGCTTCTTTCTTCACGTTTCAGCAGCTAGCACGCTCTCCGTGTGCTGGAGAAGCGGCAGAGGCTTCCTTGCCGGAGAAGCGGCACCTTCGCCGGCAGAGAGCATCCTGCCGGCCGCGGTGCGCTCCGGAGCGGGGGCTTGTGCCGAAAGAGGCCGGCAACAGGCGCTTACCTTCGGACAGCTCCGGATCGCCGTCTAATGCGTCTCTTGTCGCCTACACGGCAGGGAAAAGCTTTTCCACTCTGTCTAGGAAGGAGAAAGTGTGCCAGCACAGCAAATGCCTCCCGGACTTTCCCTGCAATTCAGCAAGTGCTTTGCAGCTTGAAATTGGAAGGAAAGCCTCAGATTTAGCAGCCAGAGCTTCAGGAGGAGCAGCAGCGAGCACAGCATCGGTTTTGCAGCAGCTCCTTCCATGTGCATGTTTTTGGGAGTGGAAAGGCTTGCAGAGTGTTAAAGTAGCTTTTTCTCTCCGCTGGAAAGCTGCACGCTCAGTGCCAGTCTTCTGCAGCTTCTTTCTTCACGTTTCAGCAGCTAGCACGCTCTCCGTGTGCTGGAGAAGCGGCAGAGGCTTCCTTGCCGGAGAAGCGGCACCTTCGCCGGCAGAGAGCATCCTGCCGGCCGCGGTGCGCTCCGGAGCGGGGGCTTGTGCCGAAAGAGGCCGGCAACAGGCGCTTACCTTCGGACAGCTCCGGATCGCCGTCTAATGCGTCTCTTGTCGCCTACACGGCAGGGAAAAGCTTTTCCACTCTGTCTAGGAAGGAGAAAGTGTGCCAGCACAGCAAATGCCTCCCGGACTTTCCCTGCAATTCAGCAAGTGCTTTGCAGCTTGAAATTGGAAGGAAAGCCTCAGATTTAGCAGCCAGAGCTTCAGGAGGAGCAGCAGCGAGCACAGCATCGGTTTTGCAGCAGCTCCTTCCATGTGCATGTTTTTGGGAGTGGAAAGGCTTGCAGAGTGTTAAAGTAGCTTTTTCTCTCCGCTGGAAAGCTGCACGCTCAGTGCCAGTGTTCTGCAGCTTCTTTCTTCACGTTTCAGCAGCTAGCACGCTCTCCGTGTGCTGGAGAAGCGGCAGAGGCTTCCTTGCCGGAGAAGCGGCACCTTCGCCGGCAGAGAGCATCCTGCCGGCCGCGGTGCGCTCCGGAGCGGGGGCTTGTGCCGAAAGAGGCCGGCAACAGGCGCTTACCTTCGGACAGCTCCGGATCGCCGTCTAATGCGTCTCTTGTCGCCTACACGGCAGGGAAAAGCTTTTCCACTCTGTCTAGGAAGGAGAAAGTGTGCCAGCACAGCAAATGCCTCCCGGACTTTCCCTGGAATTCAGCAAGTGCTTTGCAGCTTGAAATTGGAAGGAAAGCCTCAGATTTAGCAGCCAGAGCTTCAGGAGGAGCAGCAGCGAGCACAGCATCGGTTTTGCAGCAGCTCCTTCCATGTGCATGTTTTTGGGAGTTGAAAGGCTTGCAGAGTGTTAAAGTAGCTTTTTCTCTCCGCTGGAAAGCTGCACGCTCAGTGCCAGTCTTCTGCAGCTTCTTTCTTCACGTTTCAGCAGCTAGCACGCTCTCCGTGTGCTGGAGAAGCGGCAGAGGCTTCCTTGCCGGAGAAGCGGCACCTTCGCCGGCAGAGAGCATCCTGCCGGCCGCGGTGCGCTCTGGAGCGGGGGCTTGTGCCGAAAGAGGCCGGCAACAGGCGCTTACCTTCGGACAGCTCCGGATCGCCGTCTAATGCGTCTCTTGTCGCCTACACGGCAGGGAAAAGCTTTTCCACTCTGTCTAGGAAGGAGAAAGTGTGCCAGCACAGCAAATGCCTCCCGGACTTTCCCTGCAATTCAGCAAGTGCTTTGCAGCTTGAAATTGGAAGGAAAGCCTCAGATTTAACAGCCAGAGCTTCAGGAGGAGCAGCAGCGAGCACAGCATCGGTTTTGCAGCAGCTCCTTCCATGTGCATGTTTTTGGGAGTGGAAAGGCTTGCAGAGTGTTAAAGTAGCTTTTTCTCTCCGCTGGAAAGCTGCACGCTCAGTGCCAGTCTTCTGCAGCTTCTTTCTTCACGTTTCAGCAGCTAGCACGCTCTCCGTGTGCTGGAGAAGCGGCAGAGGCTTCCTTGCCGGAGAAGCGGCACCGTCGCCGGCAGAGAGCATCCTGCCGGCCGCGGTGCGCTCCGGAGCGGGGGCTTGTGCCGAAAGAGGCCGGCAACAGGCGCTTACCTTCGGACAGCTCCGGATCCCCGTCTAATGCGTCTCTTGTCGCCTACACGGCAGGGAAAAGCTGCAGAACACTGGCACTGAGCGTGCAGCTTTCCAGCGGAGAGAAAAAGCTACTTTAACACTCTGCAAGCCTTTCCACTCCCAAAAACATGCACATGGAAGGAGCTGCTGCAAAACCGATGCTGTGCTCGCTGCTGCTCCTCCTGAAGCTCTGGCTGCTAAATCTGAGGCTTTCCTTCCAATTTCAAGCTGCAAAGCACTTGCTGAATTCCAGGGAAAGTCCGGGAGGCATTTGCTGTGCTGGCACACTTTCTCCTTCCTAGACAGAGTGGAAAAGCTTTTCCCTGCCGTGTAGGCGACAAGAGACGCATTAGACGGCGATCCGGAGCTGTCCGAAGGTAAGCGCCTGTTGCCGGCCTCTTTCGGCACAAGTCCCCGCTCCGGAGCGCACCGCGGCCGGCAGGATGCTCTCTGCCGGCGAAGGTGCCGCTTCTCCGGCAAGGAAGCCTCTGCCGCTTCTCCAGCACACGGAGAGCGTGCTAGCTGCTGAAACGTGAAGAAAGAAGCTGCAGAAGACTGGCACTGAGCGTGCAGCTTTCCAGCGGAGAGAAAAAGCTACTTTAACACTCTGCAAGCCTTTCCACTCCCAAAAACATGCACATGGAAGGAGCTGCTGCAAAACCGATGCTGTGCTCGCTGCTGCTCCTCCTGAAGCTCTGGCTGCTAAATCTGAGGCTTTCCTTCCAATTTCAAGCTGCAAAGCACTTGCTGAATTGCAGGGAAAGTCCGGGAGGCATTTGCTGTGCTGGCACACTTTCTCCTTCCTAGACAGAGTGGAAAAGCTTTTCCCTGCCGTGTAGGCGACAAGAGACGCATTAGACGGCGATCCGGAGCTGTCCGAAGGTAAGCGCCTGTTGCCGGCCTCTTTCGGCACAAGCCCCCGCTCCGGAGCGCACCGCGGCCGGCAGGATGCTCTCTGCCGGCGAAGGTGCCGCTTCTCCGGCAAGGAAGCCTCTGCCGCTTCTCCAGCACACGGAGAGCGTGCTAGCTGCTGAAACGTGAAGAAAGAAGCTGCAGAACACTGGCACTGAGCGTGCAGCTTTCCAGCGGAGAGAAAAAGCTACTTTAACACTCTGCAAGCCTTTCCACTCCCAAAAACATGCACATGGAAGGAGCTGCTGCAAAACCGATGCTGTGCTCGCTGCTGCTCCTCCTGAAGCTCTGGCTGTTAAATCTGAGGCTTTCCTTCCAATTTCAAGCTGCAAAGCACTTGCTGAATTGCAGGGAAAGTCCGGGAGGCATTTGCTGTGCTGGCACACTTTCTCCTTCCTAGACAGAGTGGAAAAGCTTTTCCCTGCCGTGTAGGCGACAAGAGACGCATTAGACGGCGATCCGGAGCTGTCCGAAGGTAAGCGCCTGTTGCCGGCCTCTTTCGGCACAAGCCCCCGCTCCGGAGCGCACCGCGGCCGGCAGGATGCTCTCTGCCGGCGAAGGTGCCGCTTCTCCGGCAAGGAAGCCTCGGCCGCTTCTCCAGCACACGGAGAGCGTGCTAGCTGCTGAAACGTGAAGAAAGAAGCTGCAGAAGACTGGCACTGAGCGTGCAGCTTTCCAGCGGAGAGAAAAAGCTACTTTAACACTCTGCAAGCCTTTCCACTCCCAAAAACATGCACATGGAAGGAGCTGCTGCAAAACCGATGCTGTGCTCGCTGCTGCTCCTCCTGAAGCTCTGGCTGTTAAATCTGAGGCTTTCCTTCCAATTTCAAGCTGCAAAGCACTTGCTGAATTGCAGGGAAAGTCCGGGAGGCATTTGCTGTGCTGGCACACTTTCTCCTTCCTAGACAGAGTGGAAAAGCTTTTCCCTGCCGTGTAGGCGACAAGAGACGCATTAGACTGCGATCCGGAGCTGTCCGAAGGTAAGCGCCTGTTGCCGGCCTCTTTCGGCACAAGCCCCCGCTCCGGAGCGCACCGCGGCCGGCAGGATGCTCTCTGCCGGCGAAGGTGCCGCTTCTCCGGCAAGGAAGCCTCTGCCGCTTCTCCAGCACACGGAGAGCGTGCTAGCTGCTGAAACGTGAAGAAAGAAGCTGCAGAAGACTGGCACTGAGCGTGCAGCTTTCCAGCGGAGAGAAAAAGCTACTTTAACACTCTGCAAGCCTTTCCACTCCCAAAAACATGCACATGGAAGGAGCTGCTGCAAAACCGATGCTGTGCTCGCTGCTGCTCCTCCTGAAGCTCTGGCTGCTAAATCTGAGGCTTTCCTTCCAATTTCAAGCTGCAAAGCACTTGCTGAATTGCAGGGAAAGTCCGGGAGGCATTTGCTGTGCTGGCACACTTTCTCCTTCCTAGACAGAGTGGAAAAGCTTTTCCCTGCCGTGTAGGCGACAAGAGACGCATTAGACGGCGATCCGGAGCTGTCCGAAGGTAAGCGCCTGTTGCCGGCCTCTTTCGGCACAAGCCCCCGCTCCGGAGCGCACCGCGGCCGGCAGGATGCTCTCTGCCGGCGAAGGTGCCGCTTCTCCGGCAAGGAAGCCTCTGCCGCTTCTCCAGCACACGGAGAGCGTGCTAGCTGCTGAAACGTGAAGAAAGAAGCTGCAGAAGACTGGCACTGAGCGTGCAGCTTTCCAGCGGAGAGAAAAAGCTACTTTAACACTCTGCAAGCCTTTCCACTCCCAAAAACATGCACATGGAAGGAGCTGCTGCAAAACCGATGCTGTGCTCGCTGCTGCTCCTCCTGAAGCTCTGGCTGCTAAATCTGAGGCTTTCCTTCCAATTTCAAGCTGCAAAGCACTTGCTGAATTGCAGGGAAAGTCCGGGAGGCATTTGCTGTGCTGGCACACTTTCTCCTTCCTAGACAGAGTGGAAAAGCTTTTCCCTGCCGTGTAGGCGACAAGAGACGCATTAGACGGCGATCCGGAGCTGTCCGAAGGTAAGCGCCTGTTGCCGGCCTCTTTCGGCACAAGCCCCCGCTCCGGAGCGCACCGCGGCCGGCAGGATGCTCTCTGCCGGCGAAGGTGCCGCTTCTCCGGCAAGGAAGCCTCTGCCGCTTCTCCAGCACACGGAGAGCGTGCTAGCTGCTGAAACGTGAAGAAAGAAGCTGCAGAACACTGGCACTGAGCGTGCAGCTTTCCAGCGGAGAGAAAAAGCTACTTTAACACTCTGCAAGCCTTTCCACTCCCAAAAACATGCACATGGAAGGAGCTGCTGCAAAACCGATGCTGTGCTCGCTGCTGCTCCTCCTGAAGCTCTGGCTGTTAAATCTGAGGCTTTCCTTCCAATTTCAAGCTGCAAAGCACTTGCTGAATTGCAGGGAAAGTCCGGGAGGCATTTGCTGTGCTGGCACACTTTCTCCTTCCTAGACAGAGTGGAAAAGCTTTTCCCTGCCGTGTAGGCGACAAGAGACGCATTAGACGGCGATCCGGAGCTGTCCGAAGGGAAGCGCCTGTTGCCGGCCTCTTTCGGCACAAGCCCCCGCTCCGGAGCGCACCGCGGCCGGCAGGATGCTCTCTGCCGGCGAAGGTGCCGCTTCTCCGGCAAGGAAGCCTCGGCCGCTTCTCCAGCACACGGAGAGCGTGCTAGCTGCTGAAACGTGAAGAAAGAAGCTGCAGAACACTGGCACTGAGCGTGCAGCTTTCCAGCGGAGAGAAAAAGCTACTTTAACACTCTGCAAGCCTTTCCACTCCCAAAAACATGCACATGGAAGGAGCTGCTGCAAAACCGATGCTGTGCTCGCTGCTGCTCCTCCTGAAGCTCTGGCTGCTAAATCTGAGGCTTTCCTTCCAATTTCAAGCTGCAAAGCACTTGCTGAATTGCAGGGAAAGTCCGGGAGGCATTTGCTGTGCTGGCACACTTTCTCCTTCCTAGACAGAGTGGAAAAGCTTTTCCCTGCCGTGTAGGCGACAAGAGACGCATTAGACTGCGATCCGGAGCTGTCCGAAGGTAAGCGCCTGTTGCCGGCCTCTTTCGGCACAAGCCCCCGCTCCGGAGCGCACCGCGGCCGGCAGGATGCTCTCTGCCGGCGAAGGTGCCGCTTCTCCGGCAAGGAAGCCTCTGCCGCTTCTCCAGCACACGGAGAGCGTGCTAGCTGCTGAAACGTGAAGAAAGAAGCTGCAGAACACTGGCACTGAGCGTGCAGCTTTCCAGCGGAGAGAAAAAGCTACTTTAACACTCTGCAAGCCTTTCCACTCCCAAAAACATGCACATGGAAGGAGCTGCTGCAAAACCGATGCTGTGCTCGCTGCTGCTCCTCCTGAAGCTCTGGCTGCTAAATCTGAGGCTTTCCTTCCAATTTCAAGCTGCAAAGCACTTGCTGAATTGCAGGGAAAGTCCGGGAGGCATTTGCTGTGCTGGCACACTTTCTCCTTCCTAGACAGAGTGGAAAAGCTTTTCCCTGCCGTGTAGGCGACAAGAGACGCATTAGACGGCGATCCGGAGCTGTCCGAAGGTAAGCGCCTGTTGCCGGCCTCTTTCGGCACAAGCCCCCGCTCCGGAGCGCACCGCGGCCGGCAGGATGCTCTCTGCCGGCGAAGGTGCCGCTTCTCCGGCAAGGAAGCCTCTGCCGCTTCTCCAGCACACGGAGAGCGTGCTAGCTGCTGAAACGTGAAGAAAGAAGCTGCAGAACACTGGCACTGAGCGTGCAGCTTTCCAGCGGAGAGAAAAAGCTACTTTAACACTCTGCAAGCCTTTCCACTCCCAAAAACATGCACATGGAAGGAGCTGCTGCAAAACCGATGCTGTGCTCGCTGCTGCTCCTCCTGAAGCTCTGGCTGTTAAATCTGAGGCTTTCCTTCCAATTTCAAGCTGCAAAGCACTTGCTGAATTGCAGGGAAAGTCCGGGAGGCATTTGCTGTGCTGGCACACTTTCTCCTTCCTAGACAGAGTGGAAAAGCTTTTCCCTGCCGTGTAGGCGACAAGAGACGCATTAGACGGCGATCCGGAGCTGTCCGAAGGTAAGCGCCTGTTGCCGGCCTCTTTCGGCACAAGCCCCCGCTCCGGAGCGCACCGCGGCCGGCAGGATGCTCTCTGCCGGCGAAGGTGCCGCTTCTCCGGCAAGGAAGCCTCTGCCGCTTCTCCAGCACACGGAGAGCGTGCTAGCTGCTGAAACGTGAAGAAAGAAGCTGCAGAAGACTGGCACTGAGCGTGCAGCTTTCCAGCGGAGAGAAAAAGCTACTTTAACACTCTGCAAGCCTTTCCACTCCCAAAAACATGCACATGGAAGGAGCTGCTGCAAAACCGATGCTGTGCTCGCTGCTGCTCCTCCTGAAGCTCTGGCTGCTAAATCTGAGGCTTTCCTTCCAATTTCAAGCTGCAAAGCACTTGCTGAATTGCAGGGAAAGTCCGGGAGGCATTTGCTGTGCTGGCACACTTTCTCCTTCCTAGACAGAGTGGAAAAGCTTTTCCCTGCCGTGTAGGCGACAAGAGACGCATTAGACGGCGATCCGGAGCTGTCCGAAGGTA
This sequence comes from Fringilla coelebs, assembly GCF_963513975.1. Classification (NCBI taxonomy): domain Eukaryota; kingdom Metazoa; phylum Chordata; class Aves; order Passeriformes; family Fringillidae; genus Fringilla; species Fringilla coelebs. Next base: position 94,921 of record NW_028167370.1, on the reverse strand, counting down.
AGCGCCTGTTGCCGGCCTCTTTCGGCACAAGCCCCCGCTCCGGAGCGCACCGCGGCCGGCAGGATGCTCTCTGCCGGCGAAGGTGCCGCTTCTCCGGCAAGGAAGCCTCTGCCGCTTCTCCAGCACACGGAGAGCGTGCTAGCTGCTGAAACGTGAAGAAAGAAGCTGCAGAAGACTGGCACTGAGCGTGCAGCTTTCCAGCGGAGAGAAAAAGCTACTTTAACACTCTGCAAGCCTTTCCACTCCCAAAAACATGCACATGGAAGGAGCTGCTGCAAAACCGATGCTGTGCTCGCTGCTGCTCCTCCTGAAGCTCTGGCTGTTAAATCTGAGGCTTTCCTTCCAATTTCAAGCTGCAAAGCACTTGCTGAATTGCAGGGAAAGTCCGGGAGGCATTTGCTGTGCTGGCACACTTTCTCCTTCCTAGACAGAGTGGAAAAGCTTTTCCCTGCCGTGTAGGCGACAAGAGACGCATTAGACGGCGATCCGGAGCTGTCCGAAGGTAAGCGCCTGTTGCCGGCCTCTTTCGGCACAAGCCCCCGCTCCGGAGCGCACCGCGGCCGGCAGGATGCTCTCTGCCGGCGAAGGTGCCGCTTCTCCGGCAAGGAAGCCTCTGCCGCTTCTCCAGCACACGGAGAGCGTGCTAGCTGCTGAAACGTGAAGAAAGAAGCTGCAGAAGACTGGCACTGAGCGTGCAGCTTTCCAGCGGAGAGAAAAAGCTACTTTAACACTCTGCAAGCCTTTCCACTCCCAAAAACATGCACATGGAAGGAGCTGCTGCAAAACCGATGCTGTGCTCGCTGCTGCTCCTCCTGAAGCTCTGGCTGCTAAATCTGAGGCTTTCCTTCCAATTTCAAGCTGCAAAGCACTTGCTGAATTGCAGGGAAAGTCCGGGAGGCATTTGCTGTGCTGGCACACTTTCTCCTTCCTAGACAGAGTGGAAAAGCTTTTCCCTGCCGTGTAGGCGACAAGAGACGCATTAGACGGCGATCCGGAGCTGTCCGAAGGTAAGCGCCTGTTGCCGGCCTCTTTCGGCACAAGCCCCCGCTCCGGAGCGCACCGCGGCCGGCAGGATGCTCTCTGCCGGCGAAGGTGCCGCTTCTCCGGCAAGGAAGCCTCTGCCGCTTCTCCAGCACACGGAGAGCGTGCTAGCTGCTGAAACGTGAAGAAAGAAGCTGCAGAAGACTGGCACTGAGCGTGCAGCTTTCCAGCGGAGAGAAAAAGCTACTTTAACACTCTGCAAGCCTTTCCACTCCCAAAAACATGCACATGGAAGGAGCTGCTGCAAAACCGATGCTGTGCTCGCTGCTGCTCCTCCTGAAGCTCTGGCTGTTAAATCTGAGGCTTTCCTTCCAATTTCAAGCTGCAAAGCACTTGCTGAATTCCAGGGAAAGTCCGGGAGGCATTTGCTGTGCTGGCACACTTTCTCCTTCCTAGACAGAGTGGAAAAGCTTTTCCCTGCCGTGTAGGCGACAAGAGACGCATTAGACGGCGATCCGGAGCTGTCCGAAGGTAAGCGCCTGTTGCCGGCCTCTTTCGGCACAAGCCCCCGCTCCGGAGCGCACCGCGGCCGGCAGGATGCTCTCTGCCGGCGAAGGTGCCGCTTCTCCGGCAAGGAAGCCTCTGCCGCTTCTCCAGCACACGGAGAGCGTGCTAGCTGCTGAAACGTGAAGAAAGAAGCTGCAGAAGACTGGCACTGAGCGTGCAGCTTTCCAGCGGAGAGAAAAAGCTACTTTAACACTCTGCAAGCCTTTCCACTCCCAAAAACATGCACATGGAAGGAGCTGCTGCAAAACCGATGCTGTGCTCGCTGCTGCTCCTCCTGAAGCTCTGGCTGTTAAATCTGAGGCTTTCCTTCCAATTTCAAGCTGCAAAGCACTTGCTGAATTGCAGGGAAAGTCCGGGAGGCATTTGCTGTGCTGGCACACTTTCTCCTTCCTAGACAGAGTGGAAAAGCTTTTCCCTGCCGTGTAGGCGACAAGAGACGCATTAGACGGCGATCCGGAGCTGTCCGAAGGTAAGCGCCTGTTGCCGGCCTCTTTCGGCACAAGCCCCCGCTCCGGAGCGCACCGCGGCCGGCAGGATGCTCTCTGCCGGCGAAGGTGCCGCTTCTCCGGCAAGGAAGCCTCTGCCGCTTCTCCAGCACACGGAGAGCGTGCTAGCTGCTGAAACGTGAAGAAAGAAGCTGCAGAAGACTGGCACTGAGCGTGCAGCTTTCCAGCGGAGAGAAAAAGCTACTTTAACACTCTGCAAGCCTTTCCACTCCCAAAAACATGCACATGGAAGGAGCTGCTGCAAAACCGATGCTGTGCTCGCTGCTGCTCCTCCTGAAGCTCTGGCTGCTAAATCTGAGGCTTTCCTTCCAATTTCAAGCTGCAAAGCACTTGCTGAATTGCAGGGAAAGTCCGGGAGGCATTTGCTGTGCTGGCACACTTTCTCCTTCCTAGACAGAGTGGAAAAGCTTTTCCCTGCCGTGTAGGCGACAAGAGACGCATTAGACGGCGATCCGGAGCTGTCCGAAGGTAAGCGCCTGTTGCCGGCCTCTTTCGGCACAAGCCCCCGCTCCGGAGCGCACCGCGGCCGGCAGGATGCTCTCTGCCGGCGAAGGTGCCGCTTCTCCGGCAAGGAAGCCTCTGCCGCTTCTCCAGCACACGGAGAGCGTGCTAGCTGCTGAAACGTGAAGAAAGAAGCTGCAGAACACTGGCACTGAGCGTGCAGCTTTCCAGCGGAGAGAAAAAGCTACTTTAACACTCTGCAAGCCTTTCCACTCCCAAAAACATGCACATGGAAGGAGCTGCTGCAAAACCGATGCTGTGCTCGCTGCTGCTCCTCCTGAAGCTCTGGCTGCTAAATCTGAGGCTTTCCTTCCAATTTCAAGCTGCAAAGCACTTGCTGAATTGCAGGGAAAGTCCGGGAGGCATTTGCTGTGCTGGCACACTTTCTCCTTCCTAGACAGAGTGGAAAAGCTTTTCCCTGCCGTGTAGGCGACAAGAGACGCATTAGACGGCGATCCGGAGCTGTCCGAAGGTAAGCGCCTGTTGCCGGCCTCTTTCGGCACAAGCCCCCGCTCCGGAGCGCACCGCGGCCGGCAGGATGCTCTCTGCCGGCGAAGGTGCCGCTTCTCCGGCAAGGAAGCCTCTGCCGCTTCTCCAGCACACGGAGAGCGTGCTAGCTGCTGAAACGTGAAGAAAGAAGCTGCAGAAGACTGGCACTGAGCGTGCAGCTTTCCAGCGGAGAGAAAAAGCTACTTTAACACTCTGCAAGCCTTTCCACTCCCAAAAACATGCACATGGAAGGAGCTGCTGCAAAACCGATGCTGTGCTCGCTGCTGCTCCTCCTGAAGCTCTGGCTGTTAAATCTGAGGCTTTCCTTCCAATTTCAAGCTGCAAAGCACTTGCTGAATTGCAGGGAAAGTCCGGGAGGCATTTGCTGTGCTGGCACACTTTCTCCTTCCTAGACAGAGTGGAAAAGCTTTTCCCTGCCGTGTAGGCGACAAGAGACGCATTAGACGGCGATCCGGAGCTGTCCGAAGGTAAGCGCCTGTTGCCGGCCTCTTTCGGCACAAGCCCCCGCTCCGGAGCGCACCGCGGCCGGCAGGATGCTCTCTGCCGGCGAAGGTGCCGCTTCTCCGGCAAGGAAGCCTCTGCCGCTTCTCCAGCACACGGAGAGCGTGCTAGCTGCTGAAACGTGAAGAAAGAAGCTGCAGAAGACTGGCACTGAGCGTGCAGCTTTCCAGCGGAGAGAAAAAGCTACTTTAACACTCTGCAAGCCTTTCCACTCCCAAAAACATGCACATGGAAGGAGCTGCTGCAAAACCGATGCTGTGCTCGCTGCTGCTCCTCCTGAAGCTCTGGCTGCTAAATCTGAGGCTTTCCTTCCAATTTCAAGCTGCAAAGCACTTGCTGAATTCCAGGGAAAGTCCGGGAGGCATTTGCTGTGCTGGCACACTTTCTCCTTCCTAGACAGAGTGGAAAAGCTTTTCCCTGCCGTGTAGGCGACAAGAGACGCATTAGACTGCGATCCGGAGCTGTCCGAAGGTAAGCGCCTGTTGCCGGCCTCTTTCGGCACAAGCCCCCGCTCCGGAGCGCACCGCGGCCGGCAGGATGCTCTCTGCCGGCGAAGGTGCCGCTTCTCCGGCAAGGAAGCCTCTGCCGCTTCTCCAGCACACGGAGAGCGTGCTAGCTGCTGAAACGTGAAGAAAGAAGCTGCAGAAGACTGGCACTGAGCGTGCAGCTTTCCAGCGGAGAGAAAAAGCTACTTTAACACTCTGCAAGCCTTTCCACTCCCAAAAACATGCACATGGAAGGAGCTGCTGCAAAACCGATGCTGTGCTCGCTGCTGCTCCTCCTAAAGCTCTGGCTGCTAAATCTGAGGCTTTCCTTCCAATTTCAAGCTGCAAAGCACTTGCTGAATTGCAGGGAAAGTCCGGGAGGCATTTGCTGTGCTGGCACACTTTCTCCTTCCTAGACAGAGTGGAAAAGCTTTTCCCTGCCGTGTAGGCGACAAGAGACGCATTAGACGGCGATCCGGAGCTGTCCGAAGGTAAGCGCCTGTTGCCGGCCTCTTTCGGCACAAGCCCCCGCTCCGGAGCGCACCGCGGCCGGCAGGATGCTCTCTGCCGGCGAAGGTGCCGCTTCTCCGGCAAGGAAGCCTCGGCCGCTTCTCCAGCACACGGAGAGCGTGCTAGCTGCTGAAACGTGAAGAAAGAAGCTGCAGAACACTGGCACTGAGCGTGCAGCTTTCCAGCGGAGAGAAAAAGCTACTTTAACACTCTGCAAGCCTTTCCACTCCCAAAAACATGCACATGGAAGGAGCTGCTGCAAAACCGATGCTGTGCTCGCTGCTGCTCCTCCTGAAGCTCTGGCTGCTAAATCTGAGGCTTTCCTTCCAATTTCAAGCTGCAAAGCACTTGCTAAATTCCAGGGAAAGTCCGGGAGGCATTTGCTGTGCTGGCACACTTTCTCCTTCCTAGACAGAGTGGAAAAGCTTTTCCCTGCCGTGTAGGCGACAAGAGACGCATTAGACGGCGATCCGGAGCTGTCCGAAGGTAAGCGCCTGTTGCCGGCCTCTTTCGGCACAAGCCCCCGCTCCGGAGCGCACCGCGGCCGGCAGGATGCTCTCTGCCGGCGAAGGTGCCGCTTCTCCGGCAAGGAAGCCTCTGCCGCTTCTCCAGCACACGGAGAGCGTGCTAGCTGCTGAAACGTGAAGAAAGAAGCTGCAGAAGACTGGCACTGAGCGTGCAGCTTTCCAGCGGAGAGAAAAAGCTACTTTAACACTCTGCAAGCCTTTCCACTCCCAAAAACATGCACATGGAAGGAGCTGCTGCAAAACCGATGCTGTGCTCGCTGCTGCTCCTCCTGAAGCTCTGGCTGTTAAATCTGAGGCTTTCCTTCCAATTTCAAGCTGCAAAGCACTTGCTGAATTGCAGGGAAAGTCCGGGAGGCATTTGCTGTGCTGGCACACTTTCTCCTTCCTAGACAGAGTGGAAAAGCTTTTCCCTGCCGTGTAGGCGACAAGAGACGCATTAGACGGCGATCCGGAGCTGTCCGAAGGTAAGCGCCTGTTGCCGGCCTCTTTCGGCACAAGCCCCCGCTCCGGAGCGCACCGCGGCCGGCAGGATGCTCTCTGCCGGCGAAGGTGCCGCTTCTCCGGCAAGGAAGCCTCTGCCGCTTCTCCAGCACACGGAGAGCGTGCTAGCTGCTGAAACGTGAAGAAAGAAGCTGCAGAAGACTGGCACTGAGCGTGCAGCTTTCCAGCGGAGAGAAAAAGCTACTTTAACACTCTGCAAGCCTTTCCACTCCCAAAAACATGCACATGGAAGGAGCTGCTGCAAAACCGATGCTGTGCTCGCTGCTGCTCCTCCTGAAGCTCTGGCTGTTAAATCTGAGGCTTTCCTTCCAATTTCAAGCTGCAAAGCACTTGCTGAATTCCAGGGAAAGTCCGGGAGGCATTTGCTGTGCTGGCACACTTTCTCCTTCCTAGACAGAGTGGAAAAGCTTTTCCCTGCCGTGTAGGCGACAAGAGACGCATTAGACGGCGATCCGGAGCTGTCCGAAGGTAAGCGCCTGTTGCCGGCCTCTTTCGGCACAAGCCCCCGCTCCGGAGCGCACCGCGGCCGGCAGGATGCTCTCTGCCGGCGAAGGTGCCGCTTCTCCGGCAAGGAAGCCTCTGCCGCTTCTCCAGCACACGGAGAGCGTGCTAGCTGCTGAAACGTGAAGAAAGAAGCTGCAGAACACTGGCACTGAGCGTGCAGCTTTCCAGCGGAGAGAAAAAGCTACTTTAACACTCTGCAAGCCTTTCCACTCCCAAAAACATGCACATGGAAGGAGCTGCTGCAAAACCGATGCTGTGCTCGCTGCTGCTCCTCCTGAAGCTCTGGCTGCTAAATCTGAGGCTTTCCTTCCAATTTCAAGCTGCAAAGCACTTGCTGAATTGCAGGGAAAGTCCGGGAGGCATTTGCTGTGCTGGCACACTTTCTCCTTCCTAGACAGAGTGGAAAAGCTTTTCCCTGCCGTGTAGGCGACAAGAGACGCATTAGACGGCGATCCGGAGCTGTCCGAAGGTAAGCGCCTGTTGCCGGCCTCTTTCGGCACAAGCCCCCGCTCCGGAGCGCACCGCGGCCGGCAGGATGCTCTCTGCCGGCGAAGGTGCCGCTTCTCCGGCAAGGAAGCCTCTGCCGCTTCTCCAGCACACGGAGAGCGTGCTAGCTGCTGAAACGTGAAGAAAGAAGCTGCAGAAGACTGGCACTGAGCGTGCAGCTTTCCAGCGGAGAGAAAAAGCTACTTTAACACTCTGCAAGCCTTTCCACTCCCAAAAACATGCACATGGAAGGAGCTGCTGCAAAACCGATGCTGTGCTCGCTGCTGCTCCTCCTGAAGCTCTGGCTGTTAAATCTGAGGCTTTCCTTCCAATTTCAAGCTGCAAAGCACTTGCTGAATTCCAGGGAAAGTCCGGGAGGCATTTGCTGTGCTGGCACACTTTCTCCTTCCTAGACAGAGTGGAAAAGCTTTTCCCTGCCGTGTAGGCGACAAGAGACGCATTAGACGGCGATCCGGAGCTGTCCGAAGGTAAGCGCCTGTTGCCGGCCTCTTTCGGCACAAGCCCCCGCTCCGGAGCGCACCGCGGCCGGCAGGATGCTCTCTGCCGGCGAAGGTGCCGCTTCTCCGGCAAGGAAGCCTCTGCCGCTTCTCCAGCACACGGAGAGCGTGCTAGCTGCTGAAACGTGAAGAAAGAAGCTGCAGAACACTGGCACTGAGCGTGCAGCTTTCCAGCGGAGAGAAAAAGCTACTTTAACACTCTGCAAGCCTTTCCACTCCCAAAAACATGCACATGGAAGGAGCTGCTGCAAAACCGATGCTGTGCTCGCTGCTGCTCCTCCTGAAGCTCTGGCTGTTAAATCTGAGGCTTTCCTTCCAATTTCAAGCTGCAAAGCACTTGCTGAATTGCAGGGAAAGTCCGGGAGGCATTTGCTGTGCTGGCACACTTTCTCCTTCCTAGACAGAGTGGAAAAGCTTTTCCCTGCCGTGTAGGCGACAAGAGACGCATTAGACGGCGATCCGGAGCTGTCCGAAGGTAAGCGCCTGTTGCCGGCCTCTTTCGGCACAAGCCCCCGCTCCGGAGCGCACCGCGGCCGGCAGGATGCTCTCTGCCGGCGAAGGTGCCGCTTCTCCGGCAAGGAAGCCTCTGCCGCTTCTCCAGCACACGGAGAGCGTGCTAGCTGCTGAAACGTGAAGAAAGAAGCTGCAGAAGACTGGCACTGAGCGTGCAGCTTTCCAGCGGAGAGAAAAAGCTACTTTAACACTCTGCAAGCCTTTCCACTCCCAAAAACATGCACATGGAAGGAGCTGCTGCAAAACCGATGCTGTGCTCGCTGCTGCTCCTCCTGAAGCTCTGGCTGCTAAATCTGAGGCTTTCCTTCCAATTTCAAGCTGCAAAGCACTTGCTGAATTGCAGGGAAAGTCCGGGAGGCATTTGCTGTGCTGGCACACTTTCTCCTTCCTAGACAGAGTGGAAAAGCTTTTCCCTGCCGTGTAGGCGACAAGAGACGCATTAGACGGCGATCCGGAGCTGTCCGAAGGTAAGCGCCTGTTGCCGGCCTCTTTCGGCACAAGCCCCCGCTCCGGAGCGCACCGCGGCCGGCAGGATGCTCTCTGCCGGCGAAGGTGCCGCTTCTCCGGCAAGGAAGCCTCTGCCGCTTCTCCAGCACACGGAGAGCGTGCTAGCTGCTGAAACGTGAAGAAAGAAGCTGCAGAACACTGGCACTGAGCGTGCAGCTTTCCAGCGGAGAGAAAAAGCTACTTTAACACTCTGCAAGCCTTTCCACTCCCAAAAACATGCACATGGAAGGAGCTGCTGCAAAACCGATGCTGTGCTCGCTGCTGCTCCTCCTGAAGCTCTGGCTGCTAAATCTGAGGCTTTCCTTCCAATTTCAAGCTGCAAAGCACTTGCTGAATTGCAGGGAAAGTCCGGGAGGCATTTGCTGTGCTGGCACACTTTCTCCTTCCTAGACAGAGTGGAAAAGCTTTTCCCTGCCGTGTAGGCGACAAGAGACGCATTAGACGGCGATCCGGAGCTGTCCGAAGGTAAGCGCCTGTTGCCGGCCTCTTTCGGCACAAGCCCCCGCTCCGGAGCGCACCGCGGCCGGCAGGATGCTCTCTGCCGGCGAAGGTGCCGCTTCTCCGGCAAGGAAGCCTCTGCCGCTTCTCCAGCACACGGAGAGCGTGCTAGCTGCTGAAACGTGAAGAAAGAAGCTGCAGAAGACTGGCACTGAGCGTGCAGCTTTCCAGCGGAGAGAAAAAGCTACTTTAACACTCTGCAAGCCTTTCCACTCCCAAAAACATGCACATGGAAGGAGCTGCTGCAAAACCGATGCTGTGCTCGCTGCTGCTCCTCCTGAAGCTCTGGCTGTTAAATCTGAGGCTTTCCTTCCAATTTCAAGCTGCAAAGCACTTGCTGAATTGCAGGGAAAGTCCGGGAGGCATTTGCTGTGCTGGCACACTTTCTCCTTCCTAGACAGAGTGGAAAAGCTTTTCCCTGCCGTGTAGGCGACAAGAGACGCATTAGACGGCGATCCGGAGCTGTCCGAAGGTAAGCGCCTGTTGCCGGCCTCTTTCGGCACAAGCCCCCGCTCCGGAGCGCACCGCGGCCGGCAGGATGCTCTCTGCCGGCGAAGGTGCCGCTTCTCCGGCAAGGAAGCCTCTGCCGCTTCTCCAGCACACGGAGAGCGTGCTAGCTGCTGAAACGTGAAGAAAGAAGCTGCAGAAGACTGGCACTGAGCGTGCAGCTTTCCAGCGGAGAGAAAAAGCTACTTTAACACTCTGCAAGCCTTTCCACTCCCAAAAACATGCACATGGAAGGAGCTGCTGCAAAACCGATGCTGTGCTCGCTGCTGCTCCTCCTGAAGCTCTGGCTGCTAAATCTGAGGCTTTCCTTCCAATTTCAAGCTGCAAAGCACTTGCTGAATTCCAGGGAAAGTCCGGGAGGCATTTGCTGTGCTGGCACACTTTCTCCTTCCTAGACAGAGTGGAAAAGCTTTTCCCTGCCGTGTAGGCGACAAGAGACGCATTAGACTGCGATCCGGAGCTGTCCGAAGGTAAGCGCCTGTTGCCGGCCTCTTTCGGCACAAGCCCCCGCTCCGGAGCGCACCGCGGCCGGCAGGATGCTCTCTGCCGGCGAAGGTGCCGCTTCTCCGGCAAGGAAGCCTCTGCCGCTTCTCCAGCACACGGAGAGCGTGCTAGCTGCTGAAACGTGAAGAAAGAAGCTGCAGAAGACTGGCACTGAGCGTGCAGCTTTCCAGCGGAGAGAAAAAGCTACTTTAACACTCTGCAAGCCTTTCCACTCCCAAAAACATGCACATGGAAGGAGCTGCTGCAAAACCGATGCTGTGCTCGCTGCTGCTCCTCCTAAAGCTCTGGCTGCTAAATCTGAGGCTTTCCTTCCAATTTCAAGCTGCAAAGCACTTGCTGAATTGCAGGGAAAGTCCGGGAGGCATTTGCTGTGCTGGCACACTTTCTCCTTCCTAGACAGAGTGGAAAAGCTTTTCCCTGCCGTGTAGGCGACAAGAGACGCATTAGACGGCGATCCGGAGCTGTCCGAAGGTAAGCGCCTGTTGCCGGCCTCTTTCGGCACAAGCCCCCGCTCCGGAGCGCACCGCGGCCGGCAGGATGCTCTCTGCCGGCGAAGGTGCCGCTTCTCCGGCAAGGAAGCCTCGGCCGCTTCTCCAGCACACGGAGAGCGTGCTAGCTGCTGAAACGTGAAGAAAGAAGCTGCAGAACACTGGCACTGAGCGTGCAGCTTTCCAGCGGAGAGAAAAAGCTACTTTAACACTCTGCAAGCCTTTCCACTCCCAAAAACATGCACATGGAAGGAGCTGCTGCAAAACCGATGCTGTGCTCGCTGCTGCTCCTCCTGAAGCTCTGGCTGCTAAATCTGAGGCTTTCCTTCCAATTTCAAGCTGCAAAGCACTTGCTAAATTCCAGGGAAAGTCCGGGAGGCATTTGCTGTGCTGGCACACTTTCTCCTTCCTAGACAGAGTGGAAAAGCTTTTCCCTGCCGTGTAGGCGACAAGAGACGCATTAGACGGCGATCCGGAGCTGTCCGAAGGTAAGCGCCTGTTGCCGGCCTCTTTCGGCACAAGCCCCCGCTCCGGAGCGCACCGCGGCCGGCAGGATGCTCTCTGCCGGCGAAGGTGCCGCTTCTCCGGCAAGGAAGCCTCTGCCGCTTCTCCAGCACACGGAGAGCGTGCTAGCTGCTGAAACGTGAAGAAAGAAGCTGCAGAAGACTGGCACTGAGCGTGCAGCTTTCCAGCGGAGAGAAAAAGCTACTTTAACACTCTGCAAGCCTTTCCACTCCCAAAAACATGCACATGGAAGGAGCTGCTGCAAAACCGATGCTGTGCTCGCTGCTGCTCCTCCTGAAGCTCTGGCTGCTAAATCTGAGGCTTTCCTTCCAATTTCAAGCTGCAAAGCACTTGCTGAATTGCAGGGAAAGTCCGGGAGGCATTTGCTGTGCTGGCACACTTTCTCCTTCCTAGACAGAGTGGAAAAGCTTTTCCCTGCCGTGTAGGCGACAAGAGACGCATTAGACGGCGATCCGGAGCTGTCCGAAGGTAAGCGCCTGTTGCCGGCCTCTTTCGGCACAAGCCCCCGCTCCGGAGCGCACCGCGGCCGGCAGGATGCTCTCTGCCGGCGAAGGTGCCGCTTCTCCGGCAAGGAAGCCTCTGCCGCTTCTCCAGCACACGGAGAGCGTGCTAGCTGCTGAAACGTGAAGAAAGAAGCTGCAGAACACTGGCACTGAGCGTGCAGCTTTCCAGCGGAGAGAAAAAGCTACTTTAACACTCTGCAAGCCTCTCCACTCCCAAAAACATGCACATGGAAGGAGCTGCTGCAAAACCGATGCTGTGCTCGCTGCTGCTCCTCCTGAAGCTCTGGCTGCTAAATCTGAGGCTTTCCTTCCAATTTCAAGCTGCAAAGCACTTGCTGAATTCCAGGGAAAGTCCGGGAGGCATTTGCTGTGCTGGCACACTTTCTCCTTCCTAGACAGAGTGGAAAAGCTTTTCCCTGCCGTGTAGGCGACAAGAGACGCATTAGACGGCGATCCGGAGCTGTCCGAAGGTAAGCGCCTGTTGCCGGCCTCTTTCGGCACAAGCCCCCGCTCCGGAGCGCACCGCGGCCGGCAGGATGCTCTCTGCCGGCAAAGGTGCCGCTTCTCCGGCAAGGAAGCCTCTGCCGCTTCTCCAGCACACGGAGAGCGTGCTAGCTGCTGAAACGTGAAGAAAGAAGCTGCAGAAGACTGGCACTCAGCGTGCAGCTTTCCAGCGGAGAGAAAAAGCTACTTTAACACTCTGCAAGCCTTTCCACTCCCAAAAACATGCACATGGAAGGAGCTGCTGCAAAACCGATGCTGTGCTCGCTGCTGCTCCTCCTGAAGCTCTGGCTGCTAAATCTGAGGCTTTCCTTCCAATTTCAAGCTGCAAAGCACTTGCTGAATTCCAGGGAAAGTCCGGGAGGCATTTGCTGTGCTGGCACACTTTCTCCTTCCTAGACAGAGTGGAAAAGCTTTTCCCTGCCGTGTAGGCGACAAGAGACGCATTAGACTGCGATCCGGAGCTGTCCGAAGGTAAGCGCCTGTTGCCGGCCTCTTTCGGCACAAGCCCCCGCTCCGGAGCGCACCGCGGCCGGCAGGATGCTCTCTGCCGGCGAAGGTGCCGCTTCTCCGGCAAGGAAGCCTCTGCCGCTTCTCCAGCACACGGAGAGCGTGCTAGCTGCTGAAACGTGAAGAAAGAAGCTGCAGAACACTGGCACTGAGCGTGCAGCTTTCCAGCGGAGAGAAAAAGCTACTTTAACACTCTGCAAGCCTTTCCACTCCCAAAAACATGCACATGGAAGGAGCTGCTGCAAAACCGATGCTGTGCTCGCTGCTGCTCCTCCTGAAGCTCTGGCTGCTAAATCTGAGGCTTTCCTTCCAATTTCAAGCTGCAAAGCACTTGCTGAATTGCAGGGAAAGTCCGGGAGGCATTTGCTGTGCTGGCACACTTTCTCCTTCCTAGACAGAGTGGAAAAGCTTTTCCCTGCCGTGTAGGCGACAAGAGACGCATTAGACGGCGATCCGGAGCTGTCCGAAGGTAAGCGCCTGTTGCCGGCCTCTTTCGGCACAAGCCCCCGCTCCGGAGCGCACCGCGGCCGGCAGGATGCTCTCTGCCGGCGAAGGTGCCGCTTCTCCGGCAAGGAAGCCTCTGCCGCTTCTCCAGCACACGGAGAGCGTGCTAGCTGCTGAAACGTGAAGAAAGAAGCTGCAGAAGACTGGCACTGAGCGTGCAGCTTTCCAGCGGAGAGAAAAAGCTACTTTAACACTCTGCAAGCCTTTCCACTCCCAAAAACATGCACATGGAAGGAGCTGCTGCAAAACCGATGCTGTGCTCGCTGCTGCTCCTCCTGAAGCTCTGGCTGCTAAATCTGAGGCTTTCCTTCCAATTTCAAGCTGCAAAGCACTTTCTAAATTCCAGGGAAAGTCCGGGAGGCATTTGCTGTGCTGGCACACTTTCTCCTTCCTAGACAGAGTGGAAAAGCTTTTCCCTGCCGTGTAGGCGACAAGAGACGCATTAGACGGCGATCCGGAGCTGTCCGAAGGTAAGCGCCTGTTGCCGGCCTCTTTCGGCACAAGCCCCCGCTCCGGAGCGCACCGCGGCCGGCAGGATGCTCTCTGCCGGCGAAGGTGCCGCTTCTCCGGCAAGGAAGCCTCTGCCGCTTCTCCAGCACACGGAGAGCGTGCTAGCTGCTGAAACGTGAAGAAAGAAGCTGCAGAAGACTGGCACTCAGCGTGCAGCTTTCCAGCGGAGAGAAAAAGCTACTTTAACACTCTGCAAGCCTTTCCACTCCCAAAAACATGCACATGGAAGGAGCTGCTGCAAAACCGATGCTGTGCTCGCTGCTGCTCCTCCTGAAGCTCTGGCTGCTAAATCTGAGGCTTTCCTTCCAATTTCAAGCTGCAAAGCACTTGCTGAATTGCAGGGAAAGTCCGGGAGGCATTTGCTGTGCTGGCACACTTTCTCCTTCCTAGACAGAGTGGAAAAGCTTTTCCCTGCCGTGTAGGCGACAAGAGACGCATTAGACGGCGATCCGGAGCTGTCCGAAGGTAAGCGCCTGTTGCCGGCCTCTTTCGGCACAAGCCCCCGCTCCGGAGCGCACCGCGGCCGGCAGGATGCTCTCTGCCGGCGAAGGTGCCGCTTCTCCGGCAAGGAAGCCTCTGCCGCTTCTCCAGCACACGGAGAGCGTGCTAGCTGCTGAAACGTGAAGAAAGAAGCTGCAGAAGACTGGCACTGAGCGTGCAGCTTTCCAGCGGAGAGAAAAAGCTACTTTAACACTCTGCAAGCCTTTCCACTCCCAAAAACATGCACATGGAAGGAGCTGCTGCAAAACCGATGCTGTGCTCGCTGCTGCTCCTCCTGAAGCTCTGGCTGCTAAATCTGAGGCTTTCCTTCCAATTTCAAGCTGCAAAGCACTTGCTGAATTGCAGGGAAAGTCCGGGAGGCATTTGCTGTGCTGGCACACTTTCTCCTTCCTAGACAGAGTGGAAAAGCTTTTCCCTGCCGTGTAGGCGACAAGAGACGCATTAGACGGCGATCCGGAGCTGTCCGAAGGTAAGCGCCTGTTGCCGGCCTCTTTCGGCACAAGCCCCCGCTCCGGAGCGCACCGCGGCCGGCAGGATGCTCTCTGCCGGCGAAGGTGCCGCTTCTCCGGCAAGGAAGCCTCTGCCGCTTCTCCAGCACACGGAGAGCGTGCTAGCTGCTGAAACGTGAAGAAAGAAGCTGCAGAAGACTGGCACTGAGCGTGCAGCTTTCCAGCGGAGAGAAAAAGCTACTTTAACACTCTGCAAGCCTTTCCACACCCAAAAACATGCACATGGAAGGAGCTGCTGCAAAACCGATGCTGTGCTCGCTGCTGCTCCTCCTGAAGCTCTGGCTGCTAAATCTGAGGCTTTCCTTCCAATTTCAAGCTGCAAAGCACTTGCTGAATTGCAGGGAAAGTCCGGGAGGCATTTGCTGTGCTGGCACACTTTCTCCTTCCTAGACAGAGTGGAAAAGCTTTTCCCTGCCGTGTAGGCGACAAGAGACGCATTAGACTGCGATCCGGAGCTGTCCGAAGGTAAGCGCCTGTTGCCGGCCTCTTTCGGCACAAGCCTCCGCTCCGGAGCGCACCGCGGCCGGCAGGATGCTCTCTGCCGGCGAAGGTGCCGCTTCTCCGGCAAGGAAGCCTCTGCCGCTTCTCCAGCACACGGAGAGCGTGCTAGCTGCTGAAACGTGAAGAAAGAAGCTGCAGAAGACTGGCACTGAGCGTGCAGCTTTCCAGCGGAGAGAAAAAGCTACTTTAACACTCTGCAAGCCTTTCCACTCCCAAAAACATGCACATGGAAGGAGCTGCTGCAAAACCGATGCTGTGCTCGCTGCTGCTCCTCCTGAAGCTCTGGCTGCTAAATCTGAGGCTTTCCTTCCAATTTCAAGCTGCAAAGCACTTGCTGAATTGCAGGGAAAGTCCGGGAGGCATTTGCTGTGCTGGCACACTTTCTCCTTCCTAGACAGAGTGGAAAAGCTTTTCCCTGCCGTGTAGGCGACAAGAGACGCATTAGACTGCGATCCGGAGCTGTCCGAAGGTAAGCGCCTGTTGCCGGCCTCTTTCGGCACAAGCCTCCGCTCCGGAGCGCACCGCGGCCGGCAGGATGCTCTCTGCCGGCGAAGGTGCCGCTTCTCCGGCAAGGAAGCCTCTGCCGCTTCTCCAGCACACGGAGAGCGTGCTAGCTGCTGAAACGTGAAGAAAGAAGCTGCAGAAGACTGGCACTGAGCGTGCAGCTTTCCAGCGGAGAGAAAAAGCTACTTTAACACTCTGCAAGCCTTTCCACTCCCAAAAACATGCACATGGAAGGAGCTGCTGCAAAACCGATGCTGTGCTCGCTGCTGCTCCTCCTGAAGCTCTGGCTGCTAAATCTGAGGCTTTCCTTCCAATTTCAAGCTGCAAAGCACTTGCTGAATTGCAGGGAAAGTCCGGGAGGCATTTGCTGTGCTGGCACACTTTCTCCTTCCTAGACAGAGTGGAAAAGCTTTTCCCTGCCGTGTAGGCGACAAGAGACGCATTAGACGGCGATCCGGAGCTGTCCGAAGGTAAGCGCCTGTTGCCGGCCTCTTTCGGCACAAGCCCCCGCTCCGGAGCGCACCGCGGCCGGCAGGATGCTCTCTGCCGGCGAAGGTGCCGCTTCTCCGGCAAGGAAGCCTCTGCCGCTTCTCCAGCACACGGAGAGGGTGCTAGCTGCTGAAACGTGAAGAAAGAAGCTGCAGAACACTGGCACTGAGCGTGCAGCTTTCCAGCGGAGAGAAAAAGCTACTTTAACACTCTGCAAGCCTTTCAACTCCCAAAAACATGCACATGGAAGGAGCTGCTGCAAAACCGATGCTGTGCTCGCTGCTGCTCCTCCTGAAGCTCTGGCTGCTAAATCTGAGGCTTTCCTTCCAATTTCAAGCTGCAAAGCACTTGCTGAATTGCAGGGAAAGTCCGGGAGGCATTTGCTGTGCTGGCACACTTTCTCCTTCCTAGACAGAGTGGAAAAGCTTTTCCCTGCCGTGTAGGCGACAAGAGACGCATTAGACTGCGATCCGGAGCTGTCCGAAGGTAAGCGCCTGTTGCCGGCCTCTTTCGGCACAAGCCCCCGCTCCGGAGCGCACCGCGGCCGGCAGGATGCTCTCTGCCGGCGAAGGTGCCGCTTCTCCGGCAAGGAAGCCTCTGCCGCTTCTCCAGCACACGGAGAGCGTGCTAGCTGCTGAAACGTGAAGAAAGAAGCTGCAGAAGACTGGCACTGAGCGTGCAGCTTTCCAGCGGAGAGAAAAAGCTACTTTAACACTCTGCAAGCCTTTCCACTCCCAAAAACATGCACATGGAAGGAGCTGCTGCAAAACCGATGCTGTGCTCGCTGCTGCTCCTCCTGAAGCTCTGGCTGCTAAATCTGAGGCTTTCCTTCCAATTTCAAGCTGCAAAGCACTTGCTGAATTGCAGGGAAAGTCCGGGAGGCATTTGCTGTGCTGGCACACTTTCTCCTTCCTAGACAGAGTGGAAAAGCTTTTCCCTGCCGTGTAGGCGACAAGAGACGCATTAGACGGCGATCCGGAGCTGTCCGAAGGTAAGCGCCTGTTGCCGGCCTCTTTCGGCACAAGCCCCCGCTCCGGAGCGCACCGCGGCCGGCAGGATGCTCTCTGCCGGCGAAGGTGCCGCTTCTCCGGCAAGGAAGCCTCTGCCGCTTCTCCAGCACACGGAGAGCGTGCTAGCTGCTGAAACGTGAAGAAAGAAGCTGCAGAACACTGGCACTGAGCGTGCAGCTTTCCAGCGGAGAGAAAAAGCTACTTTAACACTCTGCAAGCCTTTCCACTCCCAAAAACATGCACATGGAAGGAGCTGCTGCAAAACCGATGCTGTGCTCGCTGCTGCTCCTCCTGAAGCTCTGGCTGCTAAATCTGAGGCTTTCCTTCCAATTTCAAGCTGCAAAGCACTTGCTGAATTGCAGGGAAAGTCCGGGAGGCATTTGCTGTGCTGGCACACTTTCTCCTTCCTAGACAGAGTGGAAAAGCTTTTCCCTGCCGTGTAGGCGACAAGAGACGCATTAGACTGCGATCCGGAGCTGTCCGAAGGTAAGCGCCTGTTGCCGGCCTCTTTCGGCACAAGCCTCCGCTCCGGAGCGCACCGCGGCCGGCAGGATGCTCTCTGCCGGCGAAGGTGCCGCTTCTCCGGCAAGGAAGCCTCTGCCGCTTCTCCAGCACACGGAGAGCGTGCTAGCTGCTGAAACGTGAAGAAAGAAGCTGCAGAAGACTGGCACTGAGCGTGCAGCTTTCCAGCGGAGAGAAAAAGCTACTTTAACACTCTGCAAGCCTTTCCACTCCCAAAAACATGCACATGGAAGGAGCTGCTGCAAAACCGATGCTGTGCTCGCTGCTGCTCCTCCTGAAGCTCTGGCTGCTAAATCTGAGGCTTTCCTTCCAATTTCAAGCTGCAAAGCACTTGCTGAATTGCAGGGAAAGTCCGGGAGGCATTTGCTGTGCTGGCACACTTTCTCCTTCCTAGACAGAGTGGAAAAGCTTTTCCCTGCCGTGTAGGCGACAAGAGACGCATTAGACGGCGATCCGGAGCTGTCCGAAGGTAAGCGCCTGTTGCCGGCCTCTTTCGGCACAAGCCCCCGCTCCGGAGCGCACCGCGGCCGGCAGGATGCTCTCTGCCGGCGAAGGTGCCGCTTCTCCGGCAAGGAAGCCTCTGCCGCTTCTCCAGCACACGGAGAGCGTGCTAGCTGCTGAAACGTGAAGAAAGAAGCTGCAGAAGACTGGCACTGAGCGTGCAGCTTTCCAGCGGAGAGAAAAAGCTACTTTAACACTCTGCAAGCCTTTCCACTCCCAAAAACATGCACATGGAAGGAGCTGCTGCAAAACCGATGCTGTGCTCGCTGCTGCTCCTCCTGAAGCTCTGGCTGCTAAATCTGAGGCTTTCCTTCCAATTTCAAGCTGCAAAGCACTTGCTGAATTCCAGGGAAAGTCCGGGAGGCATTTGCTGTGCTGGCACACTTTCTCCTTCCTAGACAGAGTGGAAAAGCTTTTCCCTGCCGTGTAGGCGACAAGAGACGCATTAGACGGCGATCCGGAGCTGTCCGAAGGTAAGCGCCTGTTGCCGGCCTCTTTCGGCACAAGCCCCCGCTCCGGAGCGCACCGCGGCCGGCAGGATGCTCTCTGCCGGCGAAGGTGCCGCTTCTCCGGCAAGGAAGCCTCTGCCGCTTCTCCAGCACACGGAGAGCGTGCTAGCTGCTGAAACGTGAAGAAAGAAGCTGCAGAACACTGGCACTGAGCGTGCAGCTTTCCAGCGGAGAGAAAAAGCTACTTTAACACTCTGCAAGCCTTTCCACTCCCAAAAACATGCACATGGAAGGAGCTGCTGCAAAACCGATGCTGTGCTCGCTGCTGCTCCTCCTGAAGCTCTGGCTGCTAAATCTGAGGCTTTCCTTCCAATTTCAAGCTGCAAAGCACTTGCTGAATTGCAGGGAAAGTCCGGGAGGCATTTGCTGTGCTGGCACACTTTCTCCTTCCTAGACAGAGTGGAAAAGCTTTTCCCTGCCGTGTAGGCGACAAGAGACGCATTAGACTGCGATCCGGAGCTGTCCGAAGGTAAGCGCCTGTTGCCGGCCTCTTTCGGCACAAGCCTCCGCTCCGGAGCGCACCGCGGCCGGCAGGATGCTCTCTGCCGGCGAAGGTGCCGCTTCTCCGGCAAGGAAGCCTCTGCCGCTTCTCCAGCACACGGAGAGCGTGCTAGCTGCTGAAACGTGAAGAAAGAAGCTGCAGAAGACTGGCACTGAGCGTGCAGCTTTCCAGCGGAGAGAAAAAGCTACTTTAACACTCTGCAAGCCTTTCCACTCCCAAAAACATGCACATGGAAGGAGCTGCTGCAAAACCGATGCTGTGCTCGCTGCTGCTCCTCCTGAAGCTCTGGCTGCTAAATCTGAGGCTTTCCTTCCAATTTCAAGCTGCAAAGCACTTGCTGAATTGCAGGGAAAGTCCGGGAGGCATTTGCTGTGCTGGCACACTTTCTCCTTCCTAGACAGAGTGGAAAAGCTTTTCCCTGCCGTGTAGGCGACAAGAGACGCATTAGACTGCGATCCGGAGCTGTCCGAAGGTAAGCGCCTGTTGCCGGCCTCTTTCGGCACAAGCCCCCGCTCCGGAGCGCACCGCGGCCGGCAGGATGCTCTCTGCCGGCGAAGGTGCCGCTTCTCCGGCAAGGAAGCCTCTGCCGCTTCTCCAGCACACGGAGAGGGTGCTAGCTGCTGAAACGTGAAGAAAGAAGCTGCAGAACACTGGCACTGAGCGTGCAGCTTTCCAGCGGAGAGAAAAAGCTACTTTAACACTCTGCAAGCCTTTCAACTCCCAAAAACATGCACATGGAAGGAGCTGCTGCAAAACCGATGCTGTGCTCGCTGCTGCTCCTCCTGAAGCTCTGGCTGCTAAATCTGAGGCTTTCCTTCCAATTTCAAGCTGCAAAGCACTTGCTGAATTGCAGGGAAAGTCCGGGAGGCATTTGCTGTGCTGGCACACTTTCTCCTTCCTAGACAGAGTGGAAAAGCTTTTCCCTGCCGTGTAGGCGACAAGAGACGCATTAGACTGCGATCCGGAGCTGTCCGAAGGTAAGCGCCTGTTGCCGGCCTCTTTCGGCACAAGCCCCCGCTCCGGAGCGCACCGCGGCCGGCAGGATGCTCTCTGCCGGCGAAGGTGCCGCTTCTCCGGCAAGGAAGCCTCTGCCGCTTCTCCAGCACACGGAGAGCGTGCTAGCTGCTGAAACGTGAAGAAAGAAGCTGCAGAAGACTGGCACTGAGCGTGCAGCTTTCCAGCGGAGAGAAAAAGCTACTTTAACACTCTGCAAGCCTTTCCACTCCCAAAAACATGCACATGGAAGGAGCTGCTGCAAAACCGATGCTGTGCTCGCTGCTGCTCCTCCTGAAGCTCTGGCTGCTAAATCTGAGGCTTTCCTTCCAATTTCAAGCTGCAAAGCACTTGCTGAATTGCAGGGAAAGTCCGGGAGGCATTTGCTGTGCTGGCACACTTTCTCCTTCCTAGACAGAGTGGAAAAGCTTTTCCCTGCCGTGTAGGCGACAAGAGACGCATTAGACGGCGATCCGGAGCTGTCCGAAGGTAAGCGCCTGTTGCCGGCCTCTTTCGGCACAAGCCTCCGCTCCGGAGCGCACCGCGGCCGGCAGGATGCTCTCTGCCGGCGAAGGTGCCGCTTCTCCGGCAAGGAAGCCTCTGCCGCTTCTCCAGCACACGGAGAGCGTGCTAGCTGCTGAAACGTGAAGAAAGAAGCTGCAGAAGACTGGCACTGAGCGTGCAGCTTTCCAGCGGAGAGAAAAAGCTACTTTAACACTCTGCAAGCCTTTCCACTCCCAAAAACATGCACATGGAAGGAGCTGCTGCAAAACCGATGCTGTGCTCGCTGCTGCTCCTCCTGAAGCTCTGGCTGCTAAATCTGAGGCTTTCCTTCCAATTTCAAGCTGCAAAGCACTTGCTGAATTGCAGGGAAAGTCCGGGAGGCATTTGCTGTGCTGGCACACTTTCTCCTTCCTAGACAGAGTGGAAAAGCTTTTCCCTGCAGTGTAGGCGACAAGAGAAGCACTAGACGGCGATCCGGAGCTGTCCGAAGGTAAGCGCCTGTTGCCGGCCTCTTTCGGCACAAGCCCCCGCTCCGGAGCGCACCGCGGCCGGCAGGATGCTCTCTGCCGGCGAAGGTGCCGCTTCTCCGGCAAGGAAGCCTCTGCCGCTTCTCCAGCACACGGAGAGCGTGCTAGCTGCTGAAACGTGAAGAAAGAAGCTGCAGAAGACTGGCACTGAGCGTGCAGCTTTCCAGCGGAGAGAAAAAGCTACTTTAACACTCTGCAAGCCTTTCCACTCCCAAAAACATGCACATGGAAGGAGCTGCTGCAAAACCGATGCTGTGCTCGCTGCTGCTCCTCCTGAAGCTCTGGCTGCTAAATCTGAGGCTTTCCTTCCAATTTCAAGCTGCAAAGCACTTGCTGAATTGCAGGGAAAGTCCGGGAGGCATTTGCTGTGCTGGCACACTTTCTCCTTCCTAGACAGAGTGGAAAAGCTTTTCCCTGCCGTGTAGGCGACAAGAGACGCATTAGACGGCGATCCGGAGCTGTCCGAAGGTAAGCGCCTGTTGCCGGCCTCTTTCGGCACAAGCCCCCGCTCCGGAGCGCACCGCGGCCGGCAGGATGCTCTCTGCCGGCGAAGGTGCCGCTTCTCCGGCAAGGAAGCCTCGGCCGCTTCTCCAGCACACGGAGAGCGT
This sequence comes from Fringilla coelebs, assembly GCF_963513975.1. Taxonomy (NCBI): domain Eukaryota; kingdom Metazoa; phylum Chordata; class Aves; order Passeriformes; family Fringillidae; genus Fringilla; species Fringilla coelebs. The sequence goes on along the minus strand of NW_028167370.1, from coordinate 73,574 downwards.
GCTAGCTGCTGAAACGTGAAGAAAGAAGCTGCAGAAGACTGGCACTGAGCGTGCAGCTTTCCAGCGGAGAGAAAAAGCTACTTTAACACTCTGCAAGCCTTTCCACTCCCAAAAACATGCACATGGAAGGAGCTGCTGCAAAACCGATGCTGTGCTCGCTGCTGCTCCTCCTGAAGCTCTGGCTGCTAAATCTGAGGCTTTCCTTCCAATTTCAAGCTGCAAAGCACTTGCTGAATTGCAGGGAAAGTCCGGGAGGCATTTGCTGTGCTGGCACACTTTCTCCTTCCTAGACAGAGTGGAAAAGCTTTTCCCTGCCGTGTAGGCGACAAGAGACGCATTAGACGGCGATCCGGAGCTGTCCGAAGGTAAGCGCCTGTTGCCGGCCTCTTTCGGCACAAGCCCCCGCTCCGGAGCGCACCGCGGCCGGCAGGATGCTCTCTGCCGGCGAAGGTGCCGCTTCTCCGGCAAGGAAGCCTCTGCCGCTTCTCCAGCACACGGAGAGCGTGCTAGCTGCTGAAACGTGAAGAAAGAAGCTGCAGAAGACTGGCACTGAGCGTGCAGCTTTCCAGCGGAGAGAAAAAGCTACTTTAACACTCTGCAAGCCTTTCCACTCCCAAAAACATGCACATGGAAGGAGCTGCTGCAAAACCGATGCTGTGCTCGCTGCTGCTCCTCCTGAAGCTCTGGCTGCTAAATCTGAGGCTTTCCTTCCAATTTCAAGCTGCAAAGCACTTGCTGAATTCCAGGGAAAGTCCGGGAGGCATTTGCTGTGCTGGCACACTTTCTCCTTCCTAGACAGAGTGGAAAAGCTTTTCCCTGCCGTGTAGGCGACAAGAGACGCATTAGACGGCGATCCGGAGCTGTCCGAAGGTAAGCGCCTGTTGCCGGCCTCTTTCGGCACAAGCCCCCGCTCCGGAGCGCACCGCGGCCGGCAGGATGCTCTCTGCCGGCGAAGGTGCCGCTTCTCCGGCAAGGAAGCCTCGGCCGCTTCTCCAGCACACGGAGAGCGTGCTAGCTGCTGAAACGTGAAGAAAGAAGCTGCAGAAGACTGGCACTGAGCGTGCAGCTTTCCAGCGGAGAGAAAAAGCTACTTTAACACTCTGCAAGCCTTTCCACTCCCAAAAACATGCACATGGAAGGAGCTGCTGCAAAACCGATGCTGTGCTCGCTGCTGCTCCTCCTGAAGCTCTGGCTGCTAAATCTGAGGCTTTCCTTCCAATTTCAAGCTGCAAAGCACTTGCTGAATTGCAGGGAAAGTCCGGGAGGCATTTGCTGTGCTGGCACACTTTCTCCTTCCTAGACAGAGTGGAAAAGCTTTTCCCTGCCGTGTAGGCGACAAGAGACGCATTAGACGGCGATCCGGAGCTGTCCGAAGGTAAGCGCCTGTTGCCGGCCTCTTTCGGCACAAGCCCCCGCTCCGGAGCGCACCGCGGCCGGCAGGATGCTCTCTGCCGGCGAAGGTGCCGCTTCTCCGGCAAGGAAGCCTCGGCCGCTTCTCCAGCACACGGAGAGCGTGCTAGCTGCTGAAACGTGAAGAAAGAAGCTGCAGAAGACTGGCACTGAGCGTGCAGCTTTCCAGCGGAGAGAAAAAGCTACTTTAACACTCTGCAAGCCTTTCAACTCCCAAAAACATGCACATGGAAGGAGCTGCTGCAAAACCGATGCTGTGCTCGCTGCTGCTCCTCCTGAAGCTCTAGCTGCTAAATCTGAGGCTTTCCTTCCAATTTCAAGCTGCAAAGCACTTGCTGAATTCTAGGGAAATTCCGGGAGGCGCTTTCCTGAATTTTCCTGAATTCAGGAAAGATTCCCTTTATTGGGACTCTATCTAATGCACTGTAGGCAGTTAGTGCCAACTCCCCTAAAATTCTGTTATTTTGCATAAACATTGCATTCAACTGCAGGTTTCGTGAGTTGCTCAATTTTTTCGTTTTGTTGTATCCAAGGTTTTGAATATGAGCCTGAATTTAATAAATTTTTTGGAATGAAAATAACAGAGAAGAGGAAATGAGTGAAACAGCTCTTGTGAGGAAGTTTCAGACCATCCATTTACTGTGCAGAAAAGCAAACCTTCCCACAACCTGCGGCAACAATGGATATCCATGCACACATTGTGGGTATGGGGTAGATCCTCTCCAGGAAAGAGAATTACCAAGACCAATTGCAAGGGACTTCTGCACGATTTGATCCAAGGTTTAAACCATTAGTTCCAGATTTATTGTTCTGGCTGCTTTGGAGGCAAGAGAAGGCCTTACTTCAGAGGAGAGCCAGAGTTACAAGCAAAATAGCCTCTAGATGGTAGGATTAGTACCTGCCCATAGCTGTGCAGGAAAGGGCTGTGTGACTGGTCTCCAGTCATGCTCTACATTTTAACATCAAGCTCTGATGAAGTATCCCCACGTCACTCATAAGATATCCTAAACTGTTCCCAAAGTTACTGACAGTCATGAGATGATGGCAGAGACCTTCCCATAAAAGCAGAGGATGATACCAGAGGCCCCAGGGATATAATCACTATTAGTTAATTACTGTCCCAGATGGAATGTGACCATGAAACTGGCTTAAGAGCCCAGACAAAGAACTGTGCATGAGGTGAGCCTGTGAACCCACAAAGAAAGAAAAATAAAGCGATCCTCATAATTCATGAATATTACAGAGTAGGAGCACTGCTCTGCTCCTTCTTTTTTTGCCTCCCTGTGAAAAGGAGGGGAAAAGGGGTTGACTATGCATGTCTATACATAACCTAAATTATTTCATTACTGTCTCTCTGACACCCTTCCAGTAAAACATCAGCCAGATTTTCTTACATCCTCTCAGATATTTTATTTCTCAGATCAACTGAACCTGAGAGATGGTAAATTTAAATGTGGCCTTTTTGCAATTCAGAATTAAGTGAATAAGCTAATGCCATTCAACAGAATTCAACAAGCCAGCTGCCTAGACAGTAATTAAAGCGGTGATTTACCATGGCTACCAGAAGAGATTTAAAACAACTCTTTGTAATCAATGTACAAAACAGGCCTGGAGAGCAATGGCCTATGCTGGCAATTCACACCCCCTGAAGGCTACAAGAGGTCTTTATTTGGGGCTCTCCATATCCACTGTCCTCATTCCCAGCAGTTGTTGTTGGCAGCTCCCAGGGCAATGCCCCCATCTCAACACTATAAAGGTGTCCAGCTCCCTCTGGCAGGCTCAGGCTGATGCTACACCTGTGTGAGGGTCTTTCTGAAATTTCCCTCATCTGCCTCGGGGTTGTCACTGGGGGATCACTGAAGAAAAGATCCCCCTGTCTAAAATCTCTGGCTCTCTAGGAGAAGAGTTACACACTGAAGGCCCCGAGACCTGAGAGAATTGCTAAGCTATTGTTTTCACAGGTGTGTTTACTTTATGCTACACTAATGAGAAGAAAAAGGACATTCTGACAATTTTGCAACAATAGCTCTGGGATTTTTCCCCACCCCTCGGCCTGGCTGGACTTCTCCTGTGTTTTGGGGGTGGTCCCCCACAGGAGACCCCTCTCGCTCATTTGCAACCACTGTGACAGACAAACTGAGATGTAAGAAGCCTCTTTGCCAGAGAAAAAGCCAGACATGAAATCCCTATGTGAAATCCCTCACACAATTTCCAAGGACTGGGACTGGGACCCCCAACCCAGGGAGGTGTGCGGGGGGAGGCGAGCCGACCAAAGCAGACAGATGCTGCAGGTGTGAGCAGTGGACCAAGAAGACAATGGCTCTCACCCACCGTTGAGAACATGGACTGTGTGTACCCTTTTCCAAACACCATTCTCTCCCCCAAAGATACAATACACTACCTTTGACTTGGTTTCAAAATTCATCCCCCTTCCCCCATCAAAGAAGAGCATAATTATGGTCCAGATGAACTGCATCCCTGAGATGTCCCCAGACGTGACCTGGTGAACTCCATCGGCTGGGCACCAAAGGACTTTGCAGTTCCACATTTGGTAGCTATATACCCTTTTCTTCTTCCTCCCTCTTTTCCTTATTTTCCCCTTTTCCCCCAATCCTTCCCCAATGCATTTCTGTTGTGGTTATTTCAATAAAAGTGCATTTGTGTTGATTACCACTGCAAACCCCCTGTACCGTGTCGGTTTTTTGCACCCTGAGATCCCCCACGAACCATCACAAAACCCGTTCACAAGGACAGCTCGTGACAGCCTGAAAGGTGCCAACCTTGCACCAACAGCACACTAGGGAAGAGGATACAAAAAAATACTTGGAGATTAAGAAATGCAGTAAGAATTTTAAACTGGTGACAAACATTTGTTTTGAAAAGCTCTCACTTTTATGATGGCATCGCTTTTCCAAGTCCCTTTCAGCTCCCGCTCATCCATGCTGGATTTGGTAACTTTTACAGTTTTCTGCACACTCAATATTCTTTGCTTAACAAACCTTCACAGTTCATCTGTGTAGAAAAATGCATCACTGCAGCTGGTACTAGCTCACCCTTGAATAAATTACTATTTTTTCTCATAAGAATTGTCCTTATTCCAGAGCCAGAGCCAATGCCATTTTTTTATCAGTTATATTACTGCTGATCTCATTCAAAGAACACAAAGAAAATCTGTCTGAATTCCTACACAATTAAGACAGATCAGGGACAACAAGGAAGTATAATCCCTTAAAATGACATTTCCATTCCACTCTTCTACTCTAAACGGAGTCAAAAGCAAAGAGAAACAAAAAGTGTTGAAAAGTGGGGAGCTTTAGATACTCATGAACTCTGAACTCATTTCTACCTGCTGAAGTTAATACATGATGTGGGGGAAAACAATTTCTTCACATGAATGCTGCTTTCTTTTTTTCCTAGGGCTCTTGGAGAGATAAAAACAGGAGGCTGTTTTCAGCCATGATTCACCATCAGTAAGCAAGAATTCCAAGCAAGCCCTAAGTCTACCTTTTAGAGTCATCAATCTCCAGCCAAACAGTAGTATAATTTTCAACCTGCTGGATTTGGCACCCTAAGAAAAAGCAGTTATATTCACATGTCATACCTGAATAGATCTAATCTTCATTTAAGCAATCCAAGAGACTGTTTCCAGTGTGGAACCAACTGTGCAGACTCAAACCATGTCTAATGCTTTTTGGAAAATTTTGCACATCTTCATTGATCGGTTTCTCTCTAGTTCTTAGCCAAGAGTTAATTCCATTACTGGGGAACTGCACTCAATATTCTACCAGAAGGATGACATTTTAATTTTACAGTAATGTGTGCACATGTGAGTTGGGAAAATCTACATCACATGGGAAGCCAAGGAGGGTTGCTGCTGATTCTAGGACTGTGGTCATCTTCTTGTTTTGGAAGAACCTCAGTCCCACAGTGATCTGGCTGAAGACAGTCCTCTCTAGAGCAGTAAATATTATTTCCAGCCTATAGAATCTGGACAGTTTTCCAGAACAAGGAACAATTTCTGCACTATTTTTATTTTATAGGCTCAGCCTCTTTCCATCATAAAAGATTAAACTTTACCATGACATGTACAAGTGCCAAGTGCATTTTCATTGCTCCTTACATGCCCAAAGATCCCAAAGGAGCATTAAATGTGGGTAACTGTTAGAACATACGGGCACACTGCTGGAATACATATATCGAGGAAGATTTACATTTATTAACAAGCAAATGTAAAAAAGGCAGAATTGATGACTACAAGATTAGTCATGGCGGGGGTTCTGGTAAAGTATCTGTCAAGACATGTCATGAACTATAGATTGGATGCAGATGTCATGAACAGCTGCACAGGTTATGGTATGAGGTAATGATGTATATGAATGACCATTAATTTAATATTAAGCTGATATAACTTGACTTCCTGATGTTCAACACAGTATTTTTAGTCTAAGAAAGACCTCTTTTTAGTTACTGAAGCAGCAGAGCTTCAGTTCAGAGTGAAGAACATAAATTTTAGCAGCATTAGGCTGTGGAACTTCTAGCTTTGGTCTTAAGTTTTTAGTTTAAACTGTAACAGTGAGAAGGCCCTAGCAGTGCAATATTTAACTTACCAGTTCTCTGGTATTTTCAAATGTTCATCAAGGCTACCTATGTTCAGTGGCAGCAGGATGCCTCCATAAAACACTTATTTTTCATCAAAAACCTCCATTTATGGTAAGAAAACAAAACTCCCCCATCCCCAGCTTGTAAAGATTATTCTGTTACATGGCCAGCAAAGCACTGATCCCAGGGATGTTGAGAAGAGGAAAAACAAGACATGAAAGTATTGATGATACATTTTGCTAACACTAAACACCATTTCAGTGTTCTCTTCCTACAGTGAACTCCCTTAAGCCAAGATTTATGCAGAATACAGTCTCTTTTTTTTTTTTTTTTTTTATTCCTTCAGGCTGTTATTTACTTCCTACCTTAATTTTCCAGTGAACTGTCTACCATCCAATTAAAAATTACAATTTGCTCCTCCTCTGAGAATTACACTCAAATCCAGGTATTGCATTTTTCCAGGAGCTGCGCCTCTTGCAAGGTATTGCTCACATCTCAAGGCACGCAGCCCTCCTGCTACCAGATCCTGAAGCGCCTTCCTTCCCTTCAAACTTTCTTCAAGGGCCTGGGAGCTGTTGAGAACCAGCTGCCTTCCCTAAATAATGTCAAACCACCCAGAATTTCTATCCCTGATCTTCCACACAGGCTCTGCTTCCTTTACAAATCTTATCCTCCCTGGAAGGCTGCTTTCAAAAGCCCTTCTCCAGCTCACAGCTCTGCTAGGCAATCCCTCATTTCCTGCACCAGCAGAAGCAGCTGCAGCAGGCAGAGGTGAATCTGAGCAGCCAATTCCCTTGCAGCCCCACGCAGCTGCAGAAAAAGCACTTTACTGCTAAAAAATTGCTGTGGTTCTAGGCGATATTCAAGGGGGGTAATGGGGGCCCTAACGCTGACAGGAAGCTGACTGTCGCTGAAATGCTGTATCTGAAATCCCTGCGAGGACAGGGTTCCTCACATGTCCCTATCCATTAATTACAGCTCTAACCAGGGCTTTTAGCAACTCCTGCTGCATTGCTCCCTCACATTCCAGGGAGGCCTTTGGGAGTCAGAAATATGGAATATTTGGATATGGAAATATGGAATATCTGGAAGGGGATGCCGGGGCACTCACTCCTTCCACTTGCTCATATGAACTCCACGGAAGAAAAAATTAAAATAAATGCAGTCTGAAACTTTCTCCAGTTTTCCACTTTCCCATGCCACGGGATTTATGTGTCTGTCCCGGGGGGATGTTTTAGAGGAGTCCTATCACTGTGCTCCCACTACCAGTTACAGCAACCAAGACCTGAAGTACTACACTCATCACAGGGCATTTTTTCATGCTTGGATGTGGCTTTTTAAAGAACTTTTTGCTATCATCAAAGAATAAAGCAAGCTTCTGGTTCCACCATACCCCAAGCTCCACTTCCATAGGCAGTAATTTTTGGAAAAGCAATGCAATAAATTTCCCTTGCCTCAAAGAGCCTTGTACCTCCCCCTCTTACCAACCACAACAGCATTGGTTCAAACACAGAGAGGTACAGATGACCTTGCATGTGCAACACCAGTATAATGCCTCTCTTTTACTGACAACCCTTCCCCCAGCTGACAGAACAATAATTTAGAACAATATCATTTTCAAGCAACAAAAGTACTGAAGAAAGTAAAAAAGGTTTTCATTGTATTGAAAAAACTGACAATAACAACAGCTATTAAGTACAAATTTTCTTACTAGAATAGATGTGACTGGATCTAAAGGAATATTTCACTTTGAGTAACTTTTTCTTTTAAGGGAAGTAGTCTAAAATCTATGCATGCTTAGAGAAAGAGAACAAAACCCCACAACGGAACATCTATACAAGGAAAGCTTTTTAAATTATATCCCTGACAGAGCTGCGGAAGGGAACAAGTATAAATGTAGCCAATCTTGTGTTTCTCTTAAATAATGGTGGAACACACCTTTGTGCTTACTGGTAACAAGATTTTTTTCATTTTAGGGACAGATTGATATATACTTCCTCAATATTGTATTGGCATTATTCTTAAAAGCAGTAGTCTGGGAGTCCAAGAATAATTTTTATCAGCCTGGTTTTAATTTCTCAAGTCCAAAATACCTTGGAGAGGTATATAACACTGGAGAGGTAATTCTGAGTCTATTCACCAGCTTGACATATTGCAGAGAAAGAATCTGGATAAATTCCACAGCTGACACAGGTGCAATGAAACACACAAGGCTTCATGGATTTACAGCAAAGGCGAGTTTGATCCAGAGACAGTTATGTGACTTGCCCGCAGAAATAAGGTCAGTCATCAGTGGACATGGCATCAGTTCAAACATCAGTAGACAAAGATCTCAAGGTCTTTAAGGTCCCTTCCAGCCCAAACCATTCCATGATTCTATGATTAAGAATATGCAGAGTTTTGATCCTCACATGTAAGGTAACTGCATTTAAGCAGTAATGTGCAGTGGAAGACAGCTGGGGAAGAGAAAGGCACTGACAGCAGGGCATCCCACCCCAGAACCCACAGAGTGCTCTGAGCTGGAAGGGACTCACAGGGATCATCAAGTCCAACTCTTACGTGGATGGCCCACAGAGGGATTGAACCTGCAACTGGGGCATTTTCACCACCCTGCTCTGACCCACTGAGCTCATCTCTAGCTACTGTCTGCCACCAGTTTTGCAAGACTAGGACTTAAGAGAAGAAAATATTTCTGCCCATAAATGCTCTAGAGTGAGCGTGAGGGAGGGAAAAGCACTGCAGAGAGCAACTCCTCCAAGGACAGGTGTGTGTGAAGGGATCATGCATATATTAGGGCTACTCCAGCAGAGATGTTTTTAGCCCCATTACATTCCTGGGGCACATTTTCAAGAGAGATGGTGGAACATGAAATTCACTTTTATTTACAGTTGTGTAGATTAAGTTCATAAAAGCAACTGCATGATGTTGTCCTGCTGAAGGAGGGGATCATGATGAACCACACAGTATTTTCCAATCCCCCGTTCTTATTTTTTTTTTTTATGATGAGGCAGCAGAGAACATAAGAATGAGAGAATTCATTTAAAAAGCTAAGACTATATGGGGATCCTCATGTCCACCACCAAAGTCCACTTACTGTTCATAATATCATACAAAAAGTATCCCTCATTCCAATCCTGCATCAGCAACAGTACCATGCAGTTTTCCAACCTCAGACAAATATATAATTTTTACACTCAAAACTTTCTGTGAAAAGGAATACTTTAATATATATACCTAAAAAAGAAACTAGTTCAGCAGCATCTGGATAGCATTTAGACAGATGTATGATGAGTGATGTTTTGACAATATCTGAAGATAGATGACTAGTTAAAACAACATTTGAAAAGCAAGTATTTATTTAAAATATAATAACTATGTGGGCTTTCAGGTGTATACTGAATATTCATAGTCAGTCTTAATGAATATTTCCTGCAAAAGTTCTCTGCCCCTTCACAGTGGCATATTTATCACATTTTCCCAAAGACAGAAACATTTTTCCATTAAAATTTGATTGCTTCACTTGCAAGTTATAAAGATTTATATCATCTCTCAGGTGGCCTGAGAAGCATCACTAACTCAGAGGTGTTGCTCTCAGGGACAACTGATAAACTTTCAGATTTTGTTTAGATTAGAAAGCATGTGCAGAGACCAGTTTTGGTTTTAGCCTTTGCTAAATCCCTGGATCTGCCATTGCAATTGGTCTGCACGGGTAGCCCTTGCTTTTCAAGAATCCTGTGTACTGAAGAAAAAAATTGTTCAGCTTGGATACAGCAAAACTGCTGTATAATAATGATCCCACAAAACACCTCAGAGGGTTTGGTCCCTGCCTGCAAACCCAGCTGTTTAGACCAGGGACCTCATTTTCAGAACCAACTGATACTGTGATTTCCATGGGAATCATTAGGAACACTCTGCACTTCCAAACATCAGACACCCTCTGCACTCAGAACATTCCGAGAAAGTTCCCTTAATCCAAACCCATGGAAAGCTGCTGCTGCAGCTGCTACTCAGTACTGAAGAACTCAAAAGTCTCAAGGGGCTTTCTAGCTGTGGAGTGCTGCCAGGGCTGCTTCAGCTCTAGCCAGGAGCTGGCTTCACTGCTCCCTTTGTCTTAGAAAATCCAATATTCCCTGTCCAAGGGGAGCTTCTTACCTGGCCAGTGCTGGGTTTCTCTGGAGATGAGAACAGAATAGCCATGCCAACTTCTCTCCCTAAACCTGGGTCACCGAGAATTGAGGATGAGACAAGGACCAGCAAGATATCATTTAGGAAGGAGAGAAACCCTGGAGGTAGGCTGGTATTGCCTTCCTAGCCTCGTGTAGCCGTCAAGCTGCTGCAGGGCAAGATTTTGCATATAAATAAAAGCTGAAGGGTGATTTTCCCAGAATAATTATGGCTTGCATCCAAATCTCACTTACCTCCTCCCCAAAGAGACAAGAAAGAAGACAGTATCTGGATATGGGGGGGGGGGGGAATAAAATATCAAATGCAAGGATTTAAACAAATGAAGATAAACTGATAGTAGGATTTGCAGAGTGAATTAACCTGCACACCACCAGAACTTCAATGCCACCAGTGCCTGCGGACAGCACCTCAGGGGAGTCCCCAGGGAATGCAGACACTGTGGTTTGCTTCAGGTAATGCTTCGTGTAGTCAAAATTTGCCAGTTGCTCTGAGCAACTGGGTGTAAAGAGATCATTTCTCTGTCCTAATTTGATGATGTGAATTTCTTAAGGAGGAAAACTAGTTTTCACATTTTGCCATTAGTTTATTGCCAATTTTCCTAATGAATTACAAAGACCAGAAACTATGCTGAAAGCCAATTCTCACATAGTAAGAGTGAAGAAAAAAAGAAAAAGCTCAGTAAAATCTGATTTTCCTCATCATTGGCTCTTTCATATCCCAATAATCCATTTTTGAAACACATTCTAATCTCAGGCACAGTGTGGCCATCCCGGCATACCTAGGAAAAATCTGTTACTGTGCACCATGCGTGATATTAGAATCTGGCCCTTCCACTGTAGATGGAACATTTGCATAAAGTTCTTACAACTTTTTATAATAGCCATATTTTCCAATATTTGCAACTGCGCACATTTTAGCCTGGACTGCCTTTCGTTCCACAGATGGCGATTATGAAAAGCCCTCACATATGGCAACTACAAAAATAAATTTGTCTGAGACTGCAAATGTACAAATTCCCGGCAGAGTGCAGCCCCCTGAACACGGTCCCTTTGCTGAGAACTTGGGCCCTACTCCCACAGTGAAGTCAACCAGCAATGTCAGAAAATCACTCAGACCCAAGAGATGTCAATTCCTGTGACTTTGCACTCATTTATTTCTCCAGCTTGAGAGTGGATGAACTTTCTGGATGCATTCAGGAAACCCTCTAGGCATATATTTAACTTCATACACAGAATTAGCCCCAGGGAGATCAGTCACATCCCTACTTGGACAGATTAGCAACATTTTGTTCAGATTTTTCTTTTCCTCCCCCCAGCCAAGTCTGTAGTTGAGTTCATGAGGAACGATACAGGCTGTGCCCAGTGGCCTTTCTGAGCAGCTTCCACTGCTCTTCAGGACTGCTGAGGAGGGGCCAAGTCTTGCCCTGTCCCTGGGCTGGCACAGGGGGCCCTGGCAGGAAGGGGCTGGTACCCAAACACACACTGGGTATCTAAGGAGGTTGGATGCTCTTCACCTGTGGAGCTCCTTAAATGTCTTTAAAGGGATTTTCAATAGCACAGGTAATTTTCTTCCGAAAGACATTATCTGTTGTTTGCCAGTTCATTCTCTTAAAACATTCCAGTCAGCTCCACTGCAATCTCAAACACCAACTACTCTGTTTTCCAAGGGCTGCTCAGCTTACATCTAAGTATGTGTTACTTTCATTAAACCTAGATAGAAAGGACGCATTCCCTTGCTTTTTTTAGAATTACCTATGATTCCTTCGTCCAAACCCTCCAGTCTAACACCAACTTGTTCAATAGCTACAGAGGCTCTGGAAATATGGCACAGCCTTTCTTTCCATGCATCTGAGATCAGTGCAACTTTCTGCATGATTGAATGGACATACAAGTTGGAAATGTTAAGTGCTAGATAAATGTATATTATTATTTTGCCTCACTGAGATGCTCACAGCACTTTCATTTTTATTTTTCACCTGTTTACTAAACTGTCACCCAATACTGGCCTCAAGATTCACACTAACATTTGCATAATAATTTTCAGAGCTTCAGATCAAGCTCCACAATATCTCTGATTTTTGGTGGGAATCCAGCTCCAGGTTTTTTGGAGCCTGCTGTTTTTTAATAATACAGTAATAACTTCATTTTTTCATTTGCTTCATTTTCCTCCTAAATCTCTCTGAGAGACAAAATACATATCATTCCTACAAGGGCATTAATATCCTGGTGTGTTTTCCTGACTTATCTCGCCAAGTCTGTTGTCTAACTACATACTATTTGACAAAAATATGCAGAGAAAAGGCTGATGATTTCCAGTGGAAGCAGTGACATTCTGCTGATCTCAATTACATCTACAGCAGGTGATGATTTGGTGTGAACATGTTAGCCCTTGTGCCTGCCTTCAGCACACACCTGCATAAAAAGAATAAAAGTCTTTAGTTTAGCAGTAGGTACTTGACCCCTCCAAGTACCCATCAGCAAAGTGCAACCATCTGTGCTGTTTCTGGCTCTAGGAACTCCTGACTTGAGGAATGCCTCGTTTGCTTTCATCCAGCCACTGCAACAGGTCCTCAACAAGGAGCTTTTTGGGCTGCACAATTTCTGTCCTATTGACTCAACATCCCTCTGCACCTTCAAATCACCTCTAGTCCTGCTCAAAGCCAGCAGCCCCTTTTCAGTTGCTGTTCTCCTCAAGGACAACAAAAGCCTTCAAATCTCAAACAAGACTAACTTGTCTCAGTACTATCAGGACATAGTATTTGGTCTAATTTACACCCACTGAAATCCCAGTAAGGCACACAGGATGCAAATCAACCCGCAGCGTAACCCACTGTCAAGTTTTCATTCCATGCCAATGAAATTGACTTTTCCCCATTAACTGAACTGCACAGCTCTTTTTCTTCTGATAGTACTTTTCTTTAAGTCTTCAGATGTTCAATCCCTCTAGCTCCTCAACGTTTTTCCTCTGAAAAGAAATTGTTGGTAACAATGATACTGCAAAGCAGTGTTTCCCAGCACCCTTCTCAACTTCTTTCCCCTTATCTTTCCAATAATTTTCATGCTATTGGAAGCTTTGTTTGCCATCCTCCCTTCTTGTGCTGTTTTACATCAGAGCCTTCACAACAGCTGTTTTGAAACACTGTACATCATCACTGAGCCACTGTGCTTAATAAAGAAACAATAATTAAGAACAGTTTGTTCGTTTTCAGGTAAAGAAGAAATTCAACACTAAAAATTCAACTAAGTGACTCATCTGGCTCTATCCATTCATCTCACCTGGCTTCCTTGAAACAAAATAATCCATATACAGCAGCTGTTCCAAAGGGATAGGCCTCTCCTATAAACCAGACCCAAAGATAACCTTGCAATAGCTGTGCTTTAAGTACTGCAGGAGTTAACCAGGACAGAGTGCTCAGTCAGAATGGCATTTCCCCAAGGTTTTCCACAAATCCAGGCAGCAGTTCCCAGCTCATGTACACTGGGGAAAACCTAAATCAGGAGCTTTTGCAGATAAGTGTATGCACAGTGGCAGCAGCATTTTACAGCATTGGTCTGTAGAAAGTTTCAATCAGACTGTGAGCACTGGCGGGGAGGAACTGTACTTTACTCTGGTCCTAGGTGACAGGTGAGGAACAACAGAGTTTTGATTCTATCTAGACTGGGTGTATAGAGCAAACAACAGCGATGAATGTTGTTCTAACGCCCTGGTTTAGAATCCTGTCTTCTGAAAGAGTAAAGATCTCCTGGATAGACGGAAACTCTAATTTTTCTGTCTGGGCAGGAAACCAAATCATACAGCAGTGAAGATTACAAAATAGAAATGAGGGGAAAAGGAAAAAAGCAGAGAGGAGTAGCAAACTTACTAATTTACTTTTTCCCAAGACTGGGGAAAGATAAAGATCTTTCTAAACACATTTCGAGCATCAAGCACAGAAAAATCAGATCCTGTTGTAACCACAAGGCAGTGTCTATTATTGTGTTCATCACTATCCTCATGTGTGAACCAAAATCTGACCATTCCCCAGAGTATCCACTTTCTTCTCACTCCAGAAAAAGAAATTTTCATGACAGGGTCATTGTATTCCTGCAAGATGCAAGTCCATGAGCCCACTCCAGTGAAACACTTCATTCATCTATTCGTAATTAGGAGTGAGCTCACATTTCTATTAGAGGAATTAATGACTGATAAGTGACAAAAAGGCTTTTCTTGTCAAGTGACCTGCTGCAGTTGTTCCAGCAATGCTGACAGTGCTGTGCTTGCACACCTTTCTCTGCACCTGACACCAGGCAGGAGCCTGTCCCGAGTCATTCCCATCATGGGCTGTCCTGTTCAGATTCCTCAGCAGATTCTTCTGGCTGCAACACCTTTTGGGACTGTATGAAGTAACCATTGCTAAAATGGTTCTGTCATTGTGCAGTTCTCAGCTGAAGTTGCCAGGACAGTGCACAGATAGGGCACAATTCTTCCCTAAAGGATGTGTGCTGTGTGTGTAGCTTGCTGCTCCTTCCATCTACCAGTGAAATGAGCAGGGTATTACAGAAGAGCACAGTGGAAACGAGGTCAGGAGGTCAGCGTTCTCCAGGATGCTGCAGGGAAATGGACTGTGAAAAGCTCCTGCTGTGTGTGGGAGCAGGAAGAAAGGATAACAGCCATGCTTAATGCAAGGTAGAACCAGAATTTTAAACACAGGCTGATGATTGCATTTCTCTATTGGAATTCAGTAGAACTGCAACTTAACGTGCATAGCAAAACAACTCCTAGAGCATTTTTCCTGACCTGTAAAGAGTGAACAGGTTGCCAAAGAGACTCCCTCCACAAGTCAAGAAGATGAAGGTGTGCATATACATGCAGCACCCTCAGAACTGTGAGGGGCGAAGGGCGCAGGGTGAAGGTGGCAGCAGCTCAAGTCCCAGCATCTCCATGTCTCCATTTTGCAGTTGTGTGATGCCCTCTCCGTGCAGTTATATCCCAGAGCAGGACAGGCTGCTAGTGCAGCTCTGCACTGTATTGGCCCTTCTGCATGAGCAGGAAAATTGCCTCTCTCCTGTACCTCCATTAACACACACCTGCGTCACACATTTCAGTGTCTGTGCAAAAGCCACAGCAGCAGAGAGTAAATATACAGTGCCTAGGACAGCTGGGATGGGGGAGACAAGGATTGAGGACATCTTTCTGGCTAATTAAGATGATAGATTTCAGGCCTCAGCTTTTTTTTTGGTGATGCTCTCATGCCAGCTAGCTCTCTGTCCTTAAGAAACACAGGGAAAGATCATCCACATCCAACTCTGATATTACCCTTTCATTCCATGTCAGAGGCTTTGTCCCCTGCAAACTCTTGAAGAAGAAATACTTGACCCCAAACAAAAAGTTCCAACAGATTGGGTGGTAGTTTTTTGTGCTAAAAATAGATTTGGAAAAATTCCTGAACTAGGCCCCTTGCCGAACAATTAAGCTCTTTTTCTTTTGAGTGAAGGTATTTTTGTACACAGTGTAACAGCATTCTTCACAGTCCTTCCAAGACAGAACAAGATCGAATAGTTCGGTGGGACAAGGAGTAATACATGGCCAACAGATTAATCATTTGTCCTTTAGAAGTTCTGCTACAAAATAGGAATCTTTGTTTCCTCTTTGGGTGGGAGGGGCACATAGCAGACTTCCAGACAAACAGGAAACATTTGCTTCAACCTTAGGTCTTTGTTCTCTCCTCATTACAGAGTATTCTCTCTCCTGGCTTTTCCAAGACTCCTCTGGCTGGCTGTGCTGGCGAGAGCCCAGCTGCAGTAGCACAGCATTGAGAAGACAGAAATGATGGTATTTAGACAGGGAGGGTGCTTCAAAAGCACTTCCATGACATCTCCATCTGTGTAGGACACCTGCAAGAGAACCAGGATGAGCTGGAGTTCTGGACTCCAGCTGGACTCTTTGAGGCTATTGGATGTCCAGACAGGAAGATCTGTGCAAACAGAAAATCCACTGAACACCTCAATAGCCACACTTGCCTACAGCACCTGGTCACAGTAAACTATCTCTTTGTGAGCTGCAGCCTTAAAGCTGACAGATGAATACTTGGGAATGCAGCCACAGCTGACTGAAGAAGTCCAATTAGTGTGAGGAGCAGCAGCCCATCTGCTCACCAGCAGGGGCCATGGAAACACATCCCTTTGCGCACCTCACTGCTCCCAGGGAAATCAGCAGCTCTGCCCTGAGCGTCAGAGCACCACGACCTGCTGGACTGCTTGGCCAAGGAAAGAAAACAGGCAATGGCAACAAGCCCATTGCAGTATTGCCACAAAACTGAAAGGTGCTCCACGGAGAAGAATAATTTTTTAATTTCCATTCCAGGCAGAAAGGTCTCTGCTAGAGCAGCACAGCTCCTGCCGAGGCAGAGGAGCTGTTTAGCCCCATTGTGCAGGCTGCCAGCTGCAGGTCATGCAGCTTTCTACAGCTCACCAGATTAAGACAGGAGGGAGTCCATTGCTCTGTACAGAGGGTCTCCAGGGGAGCCTGAACGGTGGCTGAGCTCACAGGCCACTGGGCTTTAGAGAAAGGCAGTGCTACAATCCGACACCTACACAAGAGAAAGAGACGGCTCAAATGAGTCAGGCAGCTCAGAACAGCACTGCTGCTCCAGTTATGCAAAAGGCTACAGCACAAATATAATTCTGATTTTAATCTGTGTACAGGAGCAGCATTTGGTTTTTTCCAGCCACTGCTGTTGTGTATCATCGACAACATAACTCTGCTGAATCGGTCAGCCCAAAGATCCTTCACCTTAGCACAGTTCCTGACTGTGATGGTTTAGGAGAAGAATATCAACCACTGCAAGACTATTTCATCCTTCCTTTAGCAAACCCTTCAAGCAACCTGAGCCAGATGTGGTATCTTCATATTTTGCAGCCTCTTACAGGATTTCTTTTCATGAACTTGCCTTTATAAGAATGTATTTAATCCAGCTATATTTTTGGTATCCACAACATTTTTGAGCAACACAATTTAATAATAGGCCTGGGGAAAAAAGACTACTTCTGTTTTAGAACCCAGTTCCCAGTATTATCCCCACTACGAAAAACATGTACTAATCCTCCCCTTCTCACTATTTCCTACTTATTATTTTACAGGCTCTCTATTTCATACCACTACAGTTTTCTCTCCTCTAAGATGAAGACTTGCCTTCTTTGTCATTCCTTGTATGGAACAGCTTCAAAAATGCAATAAGCCTCGTTGGGCTCCTCATCTATCTTTCTGAGAGAGGAGAGGTGCCAGAACTGCATCTGAGATGTGGACTCTGAGCACTGGAGTGATGCAGTCGCACAATTATCCAAAACTACCTGGAAGTAACAACTACCACTTCATGTTACATGTACAGATCAGGAGTGGCTTCTACAACGTACAGTAATTTCCATTTCCAACACTTCATTTATCATTTGATCCCTGAATCACCTGTTATTTCGAGATCCCACTGTACCTCTTCACAGCCACTTTAACTTTTATTACCAAAAACAATGCCATGACTTGAGCAAACACCTCATTCCTGATACACGTGCCTGAGACTGTGAGTAGGTGATGAGATCTCCCTGGGACATGCCAGTGATCTCCATCCTCAGTGAAAATTACCTATTTAGTCCTTCTTTTTTGTTGTTTTGTATCTTTTATCAGACTTCAAGTCATGTTTTCTTTGTATCCTTTGACTTTTTCTGTTCTTGTAAAGGCACTCGGCGAAGAGACCTCATTTGAACTTTGTGGAAATCCAAATGCATTTTGGGCATTTCCCAACATTTAAGGCCTTTTCCAACATTTTGGGCATTTAGGCACCAGATTTTCTCTTAGATAATCTCACGTTAGACTTATGTATAAGCTGCAGGTTGAAAAGACTGACTGTGGACATACTTTAAGGAACAAAGAAGTACTAGGCCTAATTTTCATCAATTACAACATGGTAAAATGATACATCTACACAAGGTAGATGTATCATATCACCTTTAGAGAAAATACAGCTTTGGAGAAAATACAGCTCTTTTCACTGAAAAGTAATCTGCAGTGCACCTTAATAATGTCAGGGGTTGCACCTTTTTTTTTCAAAGAGGAACATGACTGGGCTTCCTTAGTGTGACATGTAGCTACCTATAATGTCAATTAAGACCTGATGAGATTCTTGAACAGAAAATAATTTACTTCCTTGAATGCTCAGAGCAAAACACTCTCTCCCTCAAGTAAGATCAGTTTTCTGTCATTTTTGTCCCTCCCTTAACAACAAATTAAAAAAACCCCAAACCTTTAAAACCTCCCACAACAGGAAAGAAAACACAGAAATGAAATGGCAGCCATAGCTTCTGGGAGCTCTTGAGGCAGAACCTTCTTTCACAAAGAAGGAAAATTACAAAGTAATACAGAAAAATATGAGAAAGAAATTTCCTCAAGCTCTCTGGAAAAATGAAGGTTTTTCCACTTAAAAAGCAAGGGAGATGAAATAGGCACAATCTCAAGAGAAAGTAAAAAACCTACAGGAGCAAAATATATAAGACCTGGCAGTATTCAAACGAATCATGAGTAGACAGTAAGACAAGATGGAAATACTATCTAAAACGCTCCCATGGCCAGTGTGAGCCAGTTTCTAGACACAGATGAAAGAGCTGGAGTGTAATTCTGGCAACATTTCCCTGCTTTGTCATGCCTACAGTATAATGGAAAAGGAAACACTGATGGGGGGAGCTGCACATGACTTGCCATGAGGCATGGACGGTATTGCAGGACTGTGAAGGGCTTCTCAGTACCTCTGCTCTGTAAAAAAATCCCCAGTGTCATTTTGAGCCACTCAGAGCCACAGTGTGCAGATGGAAGTGGCTCTGACAGCCCTGCTTTGCTTTGTGCCTCAGACACTGCTGTGCCGGGGCACAATGTCTATCCAAGGTACTGCCAACAATCCAGCGAAATTCCCATGGAATGAGGTCCCTTCAGCTTTAGTTGTGTAAATGCTGTATTCCACTCTGCATGGCAGCCCCCACAGGCTGGCCAATTTAACCAAGCTAAGCTTTCACTGAAGCCAAGTCAGAGCCCAGAAAAATGTTGTAAGGTCCTCATTCAGCTACCATGAGTGGTCTCCTCAAGTGTCCCTCGGAATTACAGGACACTGCTGTCCCTAGACAAAAACTGCAGTCACTTTGACACTTGCTGCCAAGGTTGTAAAAGGCAGCAAGCAATTGCTGCTAAAATGCCCAGATCCTGAGAAGTGTGCAGAGTAACAGTGCTGCTTAAAGCCATTGACTGTGTGCAACTTCCCTGATATTAGCCGAGATTACCAAGTCACTTGGCAGATCCCAGCACATTTTTGATATTAAAGTGATGGGAAACTACTTAAATACCCATGCATTCATTACAAAAACATCTTTTTTGGCATTTACTTCCAATTAAAGCTTGTGCTTTAGCACAGCCAATTTTCCTCGTCATATTCAAATGTTATGGTTGTGTGAACGACCAAACATGATCATGGAGATGTTGGCTCCCATCTCCTGAAATGGGAATTTGTAAGGAGGCTGTCAATTGGAAATATTTGGAAATCTATCAGGAGTTTAAGCACATTTTAAAAGGCCATCTGTGTACGAGAGGCAGTCACACCGACAGCGTGCTCGTGCTGGGCACGGCAGCAGAGGTGCAGTTGGTGACCCTGGGCTGCAATCAGAGCATCTCCTCAGCTGTGCTGTGCCTCTGCCAGGCCTGGCTGAGCCAGCAAAGACATGAACAGCCAGGGACAGCCACAAACTGAAAGCTAAATCATGAGGCTGCAGCACCATCAGCTGCATATCAAGAAGGGAGTAATTTGCTTTCAGAAGCCAAAAGGCTAAATACAAGACCTGTTATTAAAGAGTGCTCACAGTACAAAACCAAAAGCTTTCCTGGCACTGGCACAACTGGAATCACAGCCATGTCTGTTATCCAAGTGGTTTGCTTTAGAAATGAATTCCATAAATTTTCAAACAGCTGCACAGGACTTAACTTCAAAAATCTATTAAGGTAAATAAAGCATGAACCCTGCCTGTCTCCTCATCTCGGAGGAATGCTGCCTGTAGGGCTGTGAACAACAGCAACAAGAGAAAAAAACAAACAGGGAGAAGACAAAGCTATTTTAAGTTTGTTGAGTGCTTTTTACGGTGGCTTTTTAAACATTATTTGTAAATATCTCTTCAAAGTCTGCTTAATTACAATGCACAGCAGCATTAGCTTGCAAAAATAACACCTGAAATCTGACTCTCAAAGGTTGGAAGATTTGTGACTACCAGACAAAGAAAAAAGCAACCGCTCAAATTTTAAAGCTATTTTTACAATGTTGAAAACTGCAACTATTTTTAACACTCATTTCAAACAGATCAAGTATTTCCAGTTCCAAGTGTGCAATTAAAGCAGTCAAAACCAAAGCTAAAATCCAAGAAATACTCACAGGGCATGTTATGGGGTCTCATTGCAGCCAGTTTGGTACCCAATGGTTGATACTTTTCATGATTTCTGAATAATTTTACATTCATAACTTAGTTTCAAATGTTAATGTTTATGAGAGCAGACAATTTTCTGAAATGCCTAAAGAAAGCATAAAAAAATTTAAATTCAGCAGAGCAGAAGTGGGAAATCAGACTGATTTGTACATCCAAACAAACTGTAAGACTTGAAACACATGAGGGGAAACAGAGGGATTCCTCCCAGACGTTCATCGAGCAGATATTAATTTAGAAACATGAATTTAGAAACATGTATACAGCTGTATGTGACTGTACCTGCCCTGGCCAGCTGCTTCACGCTTAGCAAAAAAAGGAAACACAAAACTCCAGCGTGGTCTAAGACAGATGGGTAGAAACAAGATGTATAAACACAGAGACCACGTTTGTAAGAACTCATTAATGCCAAATCAGAGTGAGGAACATTAAAAGGGCTGTAGCAGCAACAACAGCGAGACTTCACCACTGAACTGTATTTTATGTGAATCCAACTGGTTTCTTTCAACTCACAAACTCCTACTGACCCAACCACCAGGCTGTGCTCGGGTATTTTTGGTTGACTGAGTGCCAGAAATGATTTTTGAATGGGACAGTGACTGATTACAAGAGGCAGATGTTCAACCCTGTGTATTAAAATACATGTCCCTGTAAGCTGTTTCCTGAGGTACCTGTACCACCCACAATCCACTCAGGCAAGCAGGAGGGCACACAGGTGGCAAACCTCACCAGTAATCCCAGACTGAACTCAATTTTAATGAACCATGTTCTGCAGGATTTTATTATTTCTCATCGAGACCAAAGTTACTTCTTCCGAAAATAGAAAATTGGTGCTTTCCATCTGGTAGTGCAAACCTCCTGTTGCAGACAACGACTTTGGGACTCTGGAGCTAACCCCTCTTCTGTGGTTTCCTTCCAGCAGAGTGACCCTCAATACAGGCAGTAAGCTCTACTCAGCACACCCCAGCGCTGTTCTGTCACATCAGGAAGCCATACCCAGCGCCACACAGCTGATGCAATCTGAAGGGTTTCCCAAAAAAGCTGTTTAACACCACAATATAAGAGAAAACATAGGAGAGCCACTTGCTGAGGTGCCCTTCTGTGCAACAGGCAGATAACCAAAGGCACTGTGAAAGTCAAGAGCACACCAAACCCATCAGTGTGTGTGAAGAGGTCTGCCTGGGGTTCTTCAGCCCCGCTGTTGCCGTAAAAATTAGCATTGTTTTGTGGAAAGGGAATCAAGCAGATACATGCTTTCAGCCTGCAAATCAACTGCTAGAAATAGGGGGGGAAAGTTTGCTGCTTTGGTCAATCTGAACTCCAGGAAGGAGTTCAGCACTGACAGGATGAACTGAGAAAGATTGCCCATCCGACTGGGAAATGAAAAACTCCAAAGTGTGAATGAAGAACACCCTGCACTGCTCAACAGATGCAGCAACAGCAGCTCCCTGGGGGCTGATGCTGTCAGCACAATGCCACCACTTCCAGGCCAGCAGTCCCTCTTGGGTGGAAGGAAGGGCCTGACCCCAGCTGGAAATGGTGTTCCTGAGAAATTCTCCCCAGGAGAGGTAACTACACTCTCGGTTCAGGAACCTTAGTGACAATTTCACCCTACAGTGCTGGATAATTCACCTCCTAGGAACAGGGCCAGCTTTGTGCAAAGTTGCTGAAACAGAGAAGGAGAATGCTGACGGGTGCAGAAAAGCTCTCTGGGGAAGTCAAAAGGATTTATATAAAAGATAGGATGGAAGCTAGAAATAATCAAATAGGAAACAGCAAAGAAAACCAACAGTTCTGCATTAAAAAAATAGCTCTACAGAGATTAAAAAGAACTTTTACATGTTTTTCTGCATCCATGTTAGCAGTAAGATGGGGAACCTGCTTGCCTGCCTTGCTGCCCTACACACTTTGAACTGACATATGGAATATGAACATGAAATATGGGAATAATAAACATACAGGATGCCTAGTGGAAAAGAAAACAATCAGAGCCCCCGGAAGATGAAAATCAAAGAATATATCAAAGGTGCAGTAAGCTGTACCAAGCAGTAAGTGGAATCATATGTTAAAGAGTGGTTTAAAAGTAACTGGCCAAGCCCTCTGGTCAGTTTAATAAGCTGTGATCCCGTGAAACTGATATTCTGGGCAAGGAGAAGAAAAATACTGTTACTGACATATTTCAACTGTGCAACAAGATGGTGATGGGAGAGCTTCACTTATGCCCAGTGCAGAGTGGCAAACATACTGGGACAGGTTGCCTGGAATGAGGATTTTATGGACAGCCAGGAAACTCAGAGAGGAGGAAGCAACTCTTGGCTTCACTGGAAGCAGTGCCCGGACCAGGTTTTCCTTTTATTGTTTTGAAACAAGTAAAATTCTTAAAGGCGGGAAGAAGGGTGTTCAGAGACAGCTTTGTTTACAAATAAATCTCGCCTCCTAGAAACTTAGGAGAGGCCTGAAGAAACCAGTGTTGCTGAACAGCAAAGTGGTTCCATGTCCAGATGAATAAACCAGAAGGGGCCATAAGCTCAGGCAGATACTGTATAAATGACATAATGTCCTGGGGTCACTTTCTGATGCTGAATTGTATCCCCATTCATCTGTTTGGCCCAGAAATAAGTTTTACACCTTTTAAGACTGGTTCTGAGAGCAAAGGTGGGGGGAGACAAGGTGCACACATTTTGTTTTCAGAAACTGCACTTGCTCCCCGCATCCTTCTCCTGGACAGTGCTGTCTGCAGCATGGACAGATAGCAGGACAGAGCTTTCCTTTGCTTTTGGTTAGTTTTAGCTAGCTGAGGCAGGGAAGTTCCCTGGACTTTGGGTTTTCTTTTCCTTGGAGCTGGCTGAACCTGCCCTGGACTGAGCACCCAGAAGAACACTGGCAGCTCTCAGGCTGGGCCTGGCTGTGGCATTGCCAGCACTGGAGGGACTGATGAGAGACTGATCAGAAAGTGAGGGAGCCCAGCAACAGCCCACAAAGGGACTTTCTGAGTGTGGCATCTCTTCGGAGCAGCAAGAGGTTTTATGGTTTAATATTGTTCATTTTTTGTGCTGGTGAATGCTTTGCCTGTTAAATAAACAGGTTTTTCCACTTTCCTCCAAGGAAATCTTTTCCCAAACCAGTTCCAGGAGGGGCTGCTTGAATCTGCTTTCTAGAGGAACCCCAGTTTGGAGGTTTCCTCCAAAATTTGCCCTAAACCAGGACACCTACCAAAAAAAAAAAAAACAAAACCCATTTGAGGAACAGCTTTCGAAAGTCCCAAAAACCACAGACTAAAGAATTCTGATAAGAATCTGTAGGGTCATAAAATGATGAAGATATAGAAGAAGAACTTAGTGACCATAAAGCCATAGATGGGAAAAAAAAAAAAAAATCCTGTTTGCATTTCTGGTAGAGGAGATTGGAAAGACTCCTACTCTGGAATCTCCTCTCTCTACAGCAAGACACAACAGAGTCTATCTCAAATCAAGCTTAATGCCAGAAGACACTCAAAAAGAATTCTCTGATGAGCAAATGAGCAGTAACAAGTCACCAGCACCAAATGATAACTGCTTACAGCAGAAGAAACTGAAGATTTAACTACCAATGGTGCTGTTTAACTTCTGGCTTAAATTTGCTTCGATCCCAAGGGAGTTCTGGGCAATCGTGGACCAGAAAGCCAAGTAAATTGGTGAAAACTGTTATAAAGAACAGAATGAATCCCTTTATATCCAAATTGGCATTGCCAGAAACAGATTTTGTGAAGGAAATTTTGCCTCATTATCTATCAAAGTATTTTCTACAGCTATCAATAGGTATGCTGACAACAGAAATCCAGGCTGTATTTGTATACTCAAAGGCATCTGACAAATCCTTAGGCAAAAACCCTCTAAAAAACCAGCTGGTATAGAGCAAGAAAGTCCTCAAATTCCTTGGGGTGCCGGGCAGAGTGACCTCTGCAGTGTCCATACCCAGCACACACTGCTCTCAGCAGGAAATGCATGCACCCATACAGATGGCTCTCCCACCTGCCAAGGCACCATCTATATCATTTATCAACAGAGCTTTCCTGGCAAAAGGCAAAGATTTAAATACCTGGTAGCTAGTGGCAAAAGAACCTTTGGAAATTTATTTTTTTCCATCATAAAGACGTTTCAGGTATTCCTGTAAAGTGTTTTGGATGAAGAACCTGAAATAGTAAGGAAAGAGTGGGTTTATATTTCACTTCAGATGTCATTTTATCTTATGCGCTTTTACTAAAATCCAATAAAACCAAGAGAGCCTTCCATCCACACAGAGATGCTCTCAATTTAGGCCTAAACTAGCTTTCAGTTCTTCCACAGCTAATATTCACAGCAGCTTTTAGAGAACTCAAAGCAGGGAAAACTCCCTTTCAACTCCTGTCATGGACTCTGCATATCCTTCTCCACGGCACTTTGTTTCTTTAGTTAGTTACTTGCATTTCCCAAGCTGTGCTTTGTGGATGTGCAGATTTGAGCTGCCTGAGAGCTGCTGGAATGGAGCAGCAGCTTCCAGACTCTTCCAGACAGAAACATCCATTTGAACCCCTTCAGCTGAAAAGCCTAAGCTGCCTATTCTGAGAAATTGTCATGGAAATTGCCTGAAATATAGGGGGCCCTGAAAGGAGAATGGTGCTTCCAAGTGGCACTGCTGGAAAAGCAGGAACTGCTGACACTCAGCTCATGGGGGACTCACTGGAGACAAGCAGAACTGGGGCAGAGCTCTGTTACCTTCCACCGAAATTTCGTGAAAAAATTATCCTCAACAATATGGTGAGCTCCTCACAAAAGGTAATGTGAGAAACAATCGCTCACTTCTTAAAATCTTCAAGATTTATTAAACCTTAACAAAAAACACAACAAAAGGACTAAATAAGGAAAAATTCCTGGGCTGGGAGCCCCCCCTGTGGCTGCCAGCCACATGGCTCATCTCCAAAGTGGATGCTCTGCCTTTTATACCCTCAGCCCCTCTGAAAGTTTTGTCAGTCAGCTCTTTCTCTGCCAAGTTTTGTCAGTCAGCTCTTTCTCTTTCTCCAATCAAGATGTGAAAAGTAATGTCCACCAATGGATATTGGTGGACATTACTTTTCACATCTTGATTGGAGGTCAGGTGCTGTTTTGCTGCTCCTCCTGGTACCAACCCAGCCTCCTTTAAATGTCTTGACAATTAAAGCTGTTGCAAGGGGGGCAGGGAAAGAGGAGTATGGAATGACATTTTATAATAACATTACTATACATCTATATAATATCTCTTAATATATATATCCATATTATTATATATATCTATATAATATCTATTTTATATATATATATATATATATATATATAATATCTCTTAATTGAGAGCCAGCTATTACACTACTCATCTATAACAGTAATATATTTTCTATTATGAATATAATAGGAGAAAACCCCTGAAACACCTAGTTTATGTGAAAAATGTTAAGAGACTTTAAATACTGAATATGGGATAGCAAAATTGACTAAGTCCAGTTCTCTTTTAAAAATAATTTTTATCCTGCATAAAAAGAGAGCTATATTCCCCTCTGACTTTTCCTTGAAACACTCTATGTGAAAACAAAATAAAAAATATTGTTTTCTGACATTCTGAGAGCCAGTAGAGTGGGATCTCTCTACTGCTATTTGTAGAGGTATCCTAGGTATTCAGATAATTTATTTTTATCATCCTCCTTGATCCTCAAAGCGTTACTAAATTTTAGAAAATATGCTGAGAATTTAAAGCAGATGTGTCCCAGCCAACATTTCACACACCTTATGGAATTTGCTTGACTGAAGCTCTGCTCATGCAAGGATGGGTCTCCAACCCACTCACCAAACACATAGCTGCAGAAGAACTGAAATTCTCAGCCACTGTTATCAGGAAGTGGCTTTCCAAGACTACTCAGAAGATACTGATGAACAATGAATAAAATTACATCTGTTCCAAGGAGATTTTGATGCAGTTCTCTATCTGTATGAAATGACAACAGAAAAACAGAATTCAAGAATTCCTATGTCGGAAAAGGAAATAGATAAGGAAGTACCTAGCCTACAAACTATGACAAGACACTCAGTTTGCTGCATGTTTTTTTTTTTCCACTCCACACTTCAGGCCCATCAACATTTGTTTCACACTAGCAGATTCCATGAAACACATTCCTAGCAGATTCCATGAAGCCCATTCCCATTTAAAATAAACCCCTGTGTCTGGTCCTTCCTGCTATTCATACTGCTTATGTTTTTACTGATGTATAGTAAAAATCAGATAAATATTGTTTTTATTTGGCAGCGGCTGGGAAGATGCTTAGTGAACATAGCAGCAAAAAAAAAAAAAAAAAAAAAAAAAAAAAAAAAAAAAAAAAAAAAAAAATTAAATGAAAACCCAGAAGTCACTTTAAGAAATATTAGCTCTTCAGATTAATATAGTGTTCTATCATTCTGGCATTAATATAGGTATGTTCCATCTCATTTCTTCAAGTTTGAAAATAGCAAGGTTAATTATGTGAAGAACTGTAACAATGTAATTAGATTATCTTGTAATTATTTTTAGGGGAAATAAAATCTTTATAAAAATCCTAGAGGCTAAGAAAGGCCTCAGGAGATGGGAGTGGAGCTGTTAAGAGGCCTTAACTATTACGTCAATTTATTTGTGTCCAGCTGTGCTCATTGAACAATAATTAAAAAGGAAAATTGCCTACAAGGTACTTACTGGGTATGGAAATCAATACTCCTCCCTGCCAGGAAGCTGGCAGCCTGTTAGCCACCAAGAATTCAAGGCATCCTGAACAGAGTGGGGATGGGAGCAGACAGTTTCTGTGTTTAATGAGCTATTTTAGCACCCCAAGCAGTGCACCTGAAACAGTCATGGGAATTATCCAGGGACAGGGAGGGGAGGAGGTACTGCAGTCTACAGCTGCCAGAAAGAACCTAAGAATTCTCCAGTTTTGCCTAAAAATGATGAAGAAGTGTGAAGACAGCGGATGCCACCCTGGAAAGGAAATGAAAGAAAGGATTGCAGTTATTTGAGTGCAGCAGCTGGCCCCTGGAGCAGAGGGTGCCCCAATTCCAGCTCTGAGGCCCTGGGTGTGTGCCACACACAGCACTCTTTAAAAGCTCTACCTCGGCATCCTTTGGGCTCCTCACCACACTTCAGCACTTCTTTAGTTTTCAAACAACCCTTATTTCTGTGACATCCCATTTGGGAGCAGGGGTTTGAAGTGGAGCTTGCCCTGCTGTAGAATTTCTACAGCCTGGTAAAAGTCAGCACAAATCACAGCTGGCCAGAGGTTTCACTCACATGCAGCTTACACTAAACTACACAACCTCACAAGGCATTTTGTCCAATATATTCTTGCAGCAGGCACCTGAAATAACACATCTCTAGGCTGCATATCAGCAGTTCAGGAGCCTGGCTGCTGTAATCCCCTGAAGGCTGCTTTATCCTGGGGAAACAAGCCTTGCAACGTGCTATCCACAGCACCCCTTGCACCTTCCAAGAGGGACAGAGTGGTAAGGACAGACACTTGGAATATTTCTCACTGAAGTGTTGTGCTTCATTTGATTTAAAGCGTTTTGTGAGACAATCCAGTCTGACTGAAGCAGGTAATTAATTTAAGCTATTCATGATGTCACTTGAATCTGAGCTCTGAATGTAATGTAGGACTTTTAACTGTCTCGAGCTTGTCCAAACCTGGAGCACCCATTTCAGGCACCCATGCTTTCAAAGAGTTTGGAGGGGGAAAAAAAAGCTCTAAACTTTGCTGATCAGTGTGATATCTGTGGCTGGTTCACTCGGTGACAGCAATCAAGTTCTTTATGGGAATTCTTACGCATTAGTTCTCTTTTGGTTTTTTCCCAATTCTCTTATGAGGTTGTGTAGTTTAGAAGTGCTTTGGAGAAAAGTATTTGAAGATCCTAACTGCTGCAGTCTTAGTGAAGTTTAATTCAATCCTATACTGTTAACACTCTGGGCATGAACAAAGGAAAGTACACAGCTACAGCTAAATGCACTGTTTGGGAGCCATATGCTGTGAAAGAAAAGTTTCAGCCTGGCAAAATAGAAAGGCTGATCTCAGAGGCTCTAAAAGACATCGGAGCCACTCCAGAGGGAGTTATGAGTTAATGGCAGTTCTGACAGTTTTTATGAGATCCCCTGAAATGCCAGGATTTTTGTCTGTTGCCAACCATATCCTACTGAATGAATTAACTGAGGCTTAAGAATTTTTCTACAGAATTAGCTAGAAATAATGACAATTGGGATGGCAATGCAAATGAAAGCATTGAACATGAAGAAATACTTTTTGCCTCATGAGGCTATAAAAAGTAGTGGAAAACCCAAATCTAGAAGTGTTTACAAACAGGTAATGGACAGTAGCAATAGCCACCTAAGCAGTAAACAAGTCAGGATATTAACAGATCAACTCCCAGACAAAAAGAGGGGCACATGTATAATAGGTGTGCTTTTATCTGAGGGCTAAGGGAAGGGCTGTATAGCCATGCAAACCAAAGGACACCACAGAAGCAGTACAATTTATGGATCCTGTAGTAACAGTAATAACACCTGTATCAATGGCTGATTTTTAGTTACTGCAGTTAGGAAAATCCTGCAAGTATTTTTAAAATGCCTGACCATTAATCCTGCCTTCACTGCTGGGTTAAAACATCACAAATAACAACCCAGAGCAGAACTTTTTCATCCAAAGTTCTTAACACTGTAATTTCCATTTTACAAATAGAAGAAAACAGAGCAGTTATTTGTCTATTCCTGCTTAATGAGCCCGGAATCAGCTGATTTCTGTCGCTATAGGACACGAAATAATGCGCACACGCAGCTCTCCCAAAGTAAAAAGAGAACTTTTAATTTCTGACTCCAACGTTTATAGATTTCCAAAAGTGACAGTGGATTGGAGGGTGATGGTGCCACCTCTCCAATGACACTGGACAAACCAACAGTCCATTAAATTTCTCCTCCTCCATAAAACAATGCAAAACAATGTGAGAAAATTTGTTACAAGAATGTAAACATTGGGAGTCTTAGAAAAACTTAAAAAACCAGGGCAACAGATTAAAAGCCTTTAAGCTGAGCGTCAGGTCACCCAGCTGAGCATCAGGTCCCGATGAAGCTGAGGCAGACTCAAAGGAAGATGCCATGCTCTGGGAGCAGGAGTGTTCCCTTCTGCCGCCCTGCCCAGCGAGCACAAGGCACGGAGCACAGCAGAGAAGAAGCCACAGCCCCACCCTGCTGCATTCTGCCTTCAGCAGCCTCTGCAGTTTGCCTGCTTTTCCCTTGTTCCAGTTTGCAAGGCCAGATGTATTCTATTGCCGTCTGCATGGCAGTTGTCTGGTATCAAGTGGGCAATTCTCCTTATCTCTCTTCCTGAGTGATCGTAATCAAGGTCCCTCAGCAGGGAACATCTGCTGATAAGGGGCTATTGAATGTCACCCCATGACTGATAAGAACTGTGACATCCCATTGTGAGATGCTCCGCCCAGAGGGAGGAGCCAAGCATTCCTACCCAGATATAACCTGGAGATTCTGACACACCAGCACCGCTCTTCTCCACTGGACTCCCCAGAGGAACAGCAGCTGCTTCTACTTCCACGGATCTGTGGAGGAAGAATTCACCCTTTTCCTACAGGACTGCCCTGCTCCAACAGAACCACGCCTGACACTCCAGGAGGACTGCAGCCCCTTTTCCAACTGGACTGCTGCCAACACCCTGACCCACAGGGTGTCAGGTTGAGTTCTGACTCTGTCAGTGCTGTTCTAGTGTATTGCATTGTTGTATTTTATCCTTTTATTTTTTCCCTTCCCTATTAAAGAACTGTTATTTCCTGCTCCCATATTTTTTGCCTGAGAGCCTCTTATTTAAAATTCATAGCAATTCGGAGGGGTGGGGAGGGTTTGCATTCTCCATTTTAGGGGAGGCTCCTGTCTCCTTTAGCAGGCACCTGTCTTTCCAAACCAAGACATCCCTCGAGTGCCGGGCCTTTCAGGATGTGTACCAAAGCACTGCAAGGGATGAAGGCCAGCACGGAGGGAAGCCTTGCAGAGATGGTTTCCCTGAGAGAAGAAAGCCAACCACCACGAGCTGAGCAGGTTCCACTGTGCATACCTTGTTTTCTGTTTGAGAGGATGGCTTAGAAATGAAGAAGAAATCATAATTCCACTGCTATGCTTATACAATCTCTAAAATCTTTCAAATTTCTATAAAGATGATCCAGTTTATGACTAAATGCTTTACATTTTGAGCCTGGTAAATTATTATTATTAGATGACATTGAAGTTTGGACTGTCTTTTTTTGTAAGTGCGTGTGATAGCTCTCACTCACCAGCATGTTCACACTACTTTATTTTTACTGGATAACTGAATTATTAATTTATAAGATGTACAGGATGCGCCACAGCCCCTACCATGCTAGAGAGACAGAGATGGACACTGTAGAGCAGCAGCACACACTACTATTATAAAAGCAAATGCCATTTGCAGACACTAAATTAGGTTTAAAAAAGATACATTAAGTGTTAGAGAAAGCAGATTTGGCAGTGTTCATTGTGTATTACTTTGATATCACAAGAAGAGTGGTTAATGCTAAGCGGTGTATTTGGCAGCTGCTAAGCCTTGAGGTCATTATAGAGTTTCTTGGCACAACTGGATTATTTATGTGATGAAATTTCACTAAGGCAGTTTTTTTTCCCTCCAGAATTCATCATGATATCACTCAGGAAAAAAAAAGTTAACATTAAACAGTGTTTAGATAACATTCAAAAATTCATTGCTTCAGTGACAAACACATTCCTTGTAGGAATATGAAAAGCAGCAACACTGTTCAATCTCGTATTTTCCAATATCAGCTGTCTGATGAATATTCTACATAGAAGGAAGCAAACTAAAAAAGCCCCCAAGCAATTAGTAGTTAAGCTCTAATTGTATAAATAAGGCTAATTATACAGATGGGAAATCTTTTCAGTTGAGAAAATCAGATGCTAAACATTCCTCCCATTGACAGAAAAAACCTTCATACAAGCAAACAAGTGCATGAAAACCAGTGAGCTGATCATGCTGATCCTTCTATAAAGAACCGCCCTGCTCTTCAAAGGAAGAAAAAATCCTTAATTCTGTTTCTGTGCTGGAGACCCACACAGATGCTGCTACGCTGAGGGCCTGTGCTTTACAATGAAGGACATGGCAGAGGCAGAAAAGAAAGTAAATTGCAAATTGCTGTTGTACTCAGGACGCTGCAGGCAGAGGCAGCAAAAACAAGCAGATGATGCAGGTCATGCTGGCTGCACAGAATAGGGGATTTCAGGAAGACTGGGCAAGTTACTTATACTGGAGGCCCAAAAATCACAGAATGCTCAAATGGTTTGGCTTTGCTTCAAAAAGACCTTGAAGCTCATTTAGTGTCAAAACCCCTGCCATGGGTAGGGACACCTTCCATTATCCCAGGCTGCTCCAAGCCCCATCCAGCCTGGCCCTGAAAATTTCAGGGATGGGGCAGCCCCAGCCTCTCTGGGCAACCTACTCCAGGGCCTCAGGGAAGAATTTCTTTCTGTTGTCTAAACTAAACCTACCCTCTTTCAGTTTGAAGCCATTACTCCTTGTCCTATCACTACATGTCCTTGTAAAAATTTCTCTCCAGGGATTTTTTGTAGGCCCCTTTTGGTCCTGCAAGGCTGATGCGAGTGAAAGTAAATGCAAGTTCCATTATACACAGGACCTGGGTTACAGACAGGGCTCAGCCCTGAGCTCTGCAGTGGCTGGCTGCTCCCAAAATTCCAATTCCCAACACCAGCATCCCCAGGCAGCCAGCGTACACCTTGAGTGCTCCCATGGAAGTCCAGCATATAGCGGAGAGAAAACCTGGCATCCTGCAAGAGCCAGGGCCCTGCCCCATCAGAGGCACACCTAGCAGCGAGCTGAGACCCCACAGCACTGACACAAACACATGGGAGCCCAGTTCCAGCCCAAGAGACCAATTAAGGGGCTAAAATTAAACAGTACCTTCTGCAGCATCACATCTAACGTGTACTTTTCATTGTGCATGTGTATGTGAACTTTAACATTCACTTTAATTCACTCTCTGTGACACCAGAGCTGCATGAGTGCAGAGGAAATACTGGATAATTAGAGAAATAGTTTGATATTAATACTATTCAACTATAAAAAATTTGTTCGATATAAAAATAATATTATTCCAATAATTACATTTGATTTCCACAAATGCTACCAAAACATGTAATACTTTAAAGCCTCTTTCATGATACTTGCATTCTAAGTGGTAAGTGCAGGATACAGCTAGTATTTGTTCTGTTATATGTAATAAACTAGAAATGTTGGTAACATTCTCATAGGAGCGTTGAAAAAAATTTTTATTACTTGAATACTACATTTCTAGTATTTGCATTTAATAAGAGAAGCAGCCCATATCTCAGTACTGAGGGAATCTCTTGGCTTTGAAAATTCCAATTCCAAAATTCCACCAAGTTTCAAGGCTGGCTTCAGCTAGTACCTGCTGACTTTGGCAGCAGTGCTGCAAGACAGTACAAATGCCACTGGATTTCTAGGGAGGACTGCCAGCTGCAGGAATTCCTGAGGGCTGTGACAAGCAGGGGCTGCCACAGGAGGTTTGCAGAGGCACACTGCAACTCAGGCTTCCAGCATGGAAAACAGTAAGAGCTCTAATAAGGAGAGGGCACGTGCAGAGTCCAGTCAGTGGCAAAATTCTGTTCCCATCAGTGAAATGAGCAGAGCACACACTTTGTACCCTGCTGCTCTAGATTTCAGCAGCACATTGTCCCAAGCACACTCTATGTGGACCCAGTGTTCCTACACACATGGAGTTTCACCAGCTGGACTGAGGCAAACAGGAACTGGAGTGTTTGTTTTCCATAACACTATTTCCTTGTCCAGTCTGACTGATGGGCCAGACAGATTCCACAGGATGCATCAAGCCTTGAAAATTGCTTTGAGAATGGACAGCTACTCCTGGATGCTTGTCTGACAATATAAACATGCACCAAAAATGACATATGACGGGCTATGGAAGTGTCTGAGAGCACGAATCTGTGGAAGCAGCAACATTCTTTCTCAGAGTGCCGGTGAGCGCAGCTGCTCCCAGTGTGTCATCTGGCAAATTCTCCTTTCCTTCTGCACCATGTGCCCAGGAGGAAACCAGAACTATAATCCTCAATCCTCATTCCTCCTCACTATACATTTCATTTCCCCTTTTCCTTCCCTAAGCAATTGCAGGAATTGTCGTACTTCAGTCAGGTATTGATAACTCACAACAAAGAAAAAAGTATTGTTTGCAGGTGCCAAATAACCTATTTTTTTTTCCCCTCAGCCTGAAACACTCTGGTGAGATATCCTGAGGCTGCCCTTCAGAGACTGTCATGGCTCAGCCCCACACTGCCACCAACTCATTTGCCCCTGGTGGGATGGGGAGAGAATTTTATGAGTAGCAGTGAGAAAACTCAGGGCTGAGATACAGACATTTTAATAGGTAAAGCAACAGCTGCACCTGCAGGAAAACTGAACAAGGAATTCAACCTGTACTGCCCATGGACGGGCAGGTGTCTCCATGTCCCCACTTCCTTCTCCTGCCCCCAGCTGTGTGTGCTGAGCGTGGCCCCACCTGGGCTGGGATCTCCCTTGGCTCCCTTGGGCTCAGTTGTCCTGGCTCTGTCCCCTCCCAGCCCCTCCCTGGTGGGGTCAGTGAGGCCAGAGGAGGCCTTGGCTCTGTGTGAGCTCTGCTCAGCAATGCCCAAGGCGTCCCTGTGCTACCAACACTGCTTCCAGCACAAATCCAAAGAAGAAGAACACTAACTCTACAGCAGCCCAAACCAGCACAGAGACAGCCTGAACATCAACAGCATGACAGTACAGATATCCCTCCACTGCCTGACCAAAAATAATGAGCAGATTTCCTCTCTCTGGCTCAAGTTTGGCAGAAATCTTTGCCTCGCCCTCTTGGGTGGATTGAGATTTCCAGGGAAGTCCATGCAGAGTCAAGCCCTGCTCAGTGTGACCACAAATGACCGACCTGTTCCTGCTCTCTCTGTACAGACTCATCCCACTGTTTATGGAGCTCAGAGAGTAATGATAAAGGTTTATGAAGCACACAATAGGCAAGGCTGATTTTGAAGACTTGACGTAGCAGCACTTTTTAAAAATGCTTTACCCAAGCAATGCCTGAAAACTATAAACTATAAAACTAAACCATCTTTAGAGCTCCTAAATCAGGTGAAAAACCTGGAAGACACTTCCTCAGTCAAAATACCGATTCAATATAAATTTGCACAGTGATTCAAACGTGATCATCTACATTTTTATTTTCCCTAAAGAGTTTCCTTTGTACCACAGTTTCTCTCAGTGGCTCATCCAACCTTCCTATTATGCTTGATCCAGCATCAATTGCTGTTCTATATTTGAAGTGAAGGCTTCACACCCCTTAGACTCACTCCAGCACACAATGAGTGGTTTCAAAGAGCTGGATCAACTTGGCGCGTCAAGCTGCGCGTGCCTGGGAAAATCATGGAAGCAAAGCCTGTTTCCAGCTGCTCTTGCTGCTCTTCTGTCTTGGTTTGGTGCTGGAAGAGAGGGCTGTGTTTTTAGTTACTGACACACATCTGCTGTTTACATGCAGAGCCTTGAACTTGTCTGTGTTCTGCACCGCACGGCTGAGAGCAACAGCTTTGCTTAAATGCACTCAGAATTAGCAGGTGGATGCGGAGGTGACTGATGATTTCTTGCAGCCTGCTGATGCTTCCTCAGCCTCACAATTAGCTCACCCAGCTGCTATCAGAGAAAATGAGGGGATCCTTACTGGGCACCCAAGGGGAGCTGGCAGAATGTCTGTTCTCTTACATACTGTCCTCGAGCACCTTAATTTATGGGGCTGGTTTTGCTCAGGGCCACTTGAGAGACACAGAGGAAACTGACAACAGCTTTTACCTGGGACTTTACAAGAACCTGTTTTCTCTCAGGACGTTGTTTTCTATCGGTGACAATAACTTCCTCAGTCAAGCCTCTCTCTGCCACTTGCTTATGATGATAAATATTCACAAACATGGCAACATAAAGAGACTGGGTTTTTATTAGACTGCAACCTGCATAAATAAACTATATACTTATGCATCTTTTTCTGTTGGCATCTCTGAGTGCACTTATTTTAACAGGTATGTAAACTCCTTCAGGAAGGTACCCAATACATTATGCAAAAAAAGTCCACCGACATAACCACCAAACAAAAAAACCTGGACATTTTCAGAGCCTGTCAAAAGGAAAGATTTCTGCAGATGAGGTTTACTTGAAAGTTTCTAAGAGCTTAACTGCCAGTGTAGGCTGTAAACAAGAGAAGTGAGAGATGTTCATGTAGTCAACATTTGATTTATTTACAACAAATAAAGGAACGTTCAGCTGAAACCATCTTCCTTCTTTGGTAAACTTGGCAAACATTTTCAAGAAGGCTGGGATTTGGGGTTTTCGGTTTGTTTGTGGGCCTTTTGGAATGGAAACATTTGAAAACTGTTTGGAAAAAAGAGGTACCTAGTAGAAAGAGCTGCGAGGGTGTCTTGGCAAGGCACTAAGACCACATCTGAGAGAACAGCCTGGCAGAACCTCGACTGTGCCTCTCCTTTTCCCATGAGAGCCCTACAGCCTGTAGGGTGAACCTCTTGCTGTGGGCTGTCAACTGAATGCACACACAGACTTTGCCCACTCCACTGCATCAATACTGCATGGTACAGCTGAGCCAGCTCCTAAAACCTGAATTTAGTTTTGCCACTGGGCTGGTCTCAGAAGGGGAAGGAAGGGAGGGAAAGAAGGAAAGCTCAAATGTCTCCTGAACTCTTTAGTGAAAGGGGGGTGTGTGCACGTGTGCAGATCTCAGCAGCACACAGAGGTTTGCATTCACAACATGCTGCTGCACCCAGCACTTCCTCCTGAACACTCACCTGAGGCTGAGCCCTGCACAGCAGTGCAAAGTCCCTGATCAAACACCTCTGTTCTCCTGCAGGGCAGTCAGGAAGGCTGAGTCTATCCTCAGCAGTAAAAGTGGAAATAGCTGTATGCTAATATTCTGTCTCCTTCCTTCACTCCTCAGAAGAGCCCTCGCAAGCTGAATCCCAGCACAACAAGATTGCAGGAGGCAAGTCTGTCTTGTGTGGTCTGGCAAAGGAGGGGAAGAAATAATCTCTGCACCTACAGCAAAAGGCCAGGCAGTTTTGGTGAAGATGCAGGCACTCAGAGGCTGCTGTGCACAGCCCCATCACTCATCTGACATCATCAGGAGAAAAGAGAGAGAACTGTTGTGTGCTTTACAGCACAGAGCTGAATCCAGATCAGCCATCTGTTTGTGCTGGATATTCACCACTGGTTCACTGACAAGCTTCTCCCTGTCAACATGTTCAGCAATTCAAGGAGTACTGAATTGCACCATAAACACTCTTCCTTTATTCTTTATGAGTCTGCTGAAGAGAGCATGTTGCACCATTTCCTACCTCTAGAAAAAGCAAAGGGCCTGGGATGCTGATGGCAATGGCCAAACATTTCTGGATTCAAGGCTCCTACAGAAGCTTTGCCATTCCTCAGTGTAAGCAAAAGCACGTGGTATGGTTCACTGGAGTCCCTGTAAGTTACAAATCCAACATTAAAACCTAAAAATAAAGGTATTTCATCTAGCATGGCACTTGTGAAAAAGGAAAATAACGCTGCTTCATTGATCTAAAATAGTTTCAGCTTTCTGTGAGTCTTCCACCCTCCTGTGACTCTTGTACTGCTGCTATAGAACAATGGTGGAACCAGAATAAATCAGACTCTGTGCAGTATCTGTTCCCCACAGCCAGTTAGTACCTCTGTCTGTAGAATACACAGTAATAAACTACAGGGATCACCTAGCAGCAGTTTGTCTTAGAATTTGCTTAATCCACTGGGCATCCTGAACTTCATTCTCTTTCAAGCTACGTTCTGTAACTTGCAGAGAACTTTTACAGCCTGTGGAGTTGAAGCCTAATTTTTGTTCTGAACACCTGTGTGGTATCTACAACAGCAGCCTGAACAGTTGCCTAAACAGTGATATACAAATAGTATCAGTCTCCATTTTCTGGGAGCAAAGATGTGAGCACTGCCCACAAGGGGAATTTCTACAGTGGGTCCTCATGTTCACACGTAGCTCAAACTAGAGGAGAGCTGGCTAGATTTTGGGCTCATTCTAACATCATGATCAAAAGGGGAGCGAGAGCTTATTTAAGGTCCTTCTCACTCAGTGAAACTGAACAGAATGTGCTGACTTCAGAACTGTAATTGTCCAAAAGTTATACTTCTTTCTTATACATCACCTTCTTAGGCAGAAATGAGATGCTAAAAGAAGCCAGTGAAAGTATCTCTTGAAAATTTTTACTGGAGACAATAATAAAAAGCTATAGCAAAGCCTAGCATTTTTTATTTCTAACGTTGCTTTAGAAAGATTTTTTATATCTGGTAGATATGCACTGCAAAAGTGTCTAAGAGAAGTTCCATCCTCCTGCTCTTTTGAAGCAGCTTCTGATACCACACTTGAGAAGTGAATAAGGATGTAAAAAGTGCATTTGATCAGCACTGTAACTGCTGCTATGACCTTA
The DNA here is from genome assembly GCF_963513975.1 of Fringilla coelebs. Lineage (NCBI taxonomy): Eukaryota > Metazoa > Chordata > Aves > Passeriformes > Fringillidae > Fringilla > Fringilla coelebs. The sequence continues at coordinate 35,274 of NW_028167370.1, read as the reverse complement.
CTTGATCACAGTCTCTAGTGGTTTCAACTTCCTACAACCTCCACAAAGAGATTTCTGAAGCAGTGACATACTCCATGTAATAACAAACATATCAAAAGAATTTGATGGGGAAAAGAGTTACTGAAAATATAAAATCACAGTATTGCCAAATTAGTAAAGCATATTTCAAGGCAATTTACTAAAGATGGAGATATGATATGCATTCCATAGAATGATGGAATACACTGAATGGGAAGAGACACATCAAGATCCTCGAGTCCAACCCCTGGGCTTGCATAGGAGACTCCAAAAATCCCACCCTGTGCCTGAGAGCGTTGTCTGAACGCTCCCTGAGCTCCGTGAGCACGGCCCTGTGGAGCCTGTTCAGTGCCTGGCCATCCTCTGGGGGAAAAACATTCTCCTGCTATGCAGCCTCAACTTCCCTGACACAGCTTCAAGGATGTTCCCTTGGTTCCTGCCACTTTTTCAGGTGCAGTTTATCAGGGGAAATAAAGGCTACTTCACCTTTCTTTGGAGGGAATAGGCGGCCTTGGCCTTTTAAGTATCTTGATTACTTGTTTTTCCTTTACATTTTAGAAAGCTTTTTGGATGGTCTATCATTGCCCTCTCTGGAAAAGCCAACTACAAATAGGAAGCTACATCTTGAGCAGCATAATAGTATTCCTTATCATATAGTTTTGTTTAAACAAAAACCACTGCAAAACCCAAAAGCAGGCTAATCACATGAGGGTTTTCTAATGCTCACCACCAAAAGGAGACAAAAATAACACTGCAGTGGTTTTCAGTAACCTGAGAGGTTAATTGCCACATAGCAAGGAATGGGAGGATCCAAATTCTTTTAATTTAACCACCAATTCTACCTCCTTACTGGAGGCAGAGCAAAGTTCTTATGCCAACAGAATGTTTGTCAAAAGTCAAAATGATTTATCACAGATTTTACTCTTCCTTTCCCCTCAGTTGAAGTTGTTTGGTGGTAAATCTTTCTGGGTAAAACATTTTAGTTAATGCTTAGAAAACTTTATTTCAAAACTTTTTCACTGAGAAGTCATTTAAAATAATATTATGAAATCTCATTGTCCATTTTTTTTTGTTTCCTAGGAAGAGTTGATACAGTATTTAATTCTGAATTTTTAAAGAATAGGTTGTTTAACTTAAAATCTCATATTGTCTTGCCCTCATCACCTGCCTGAAATTTCCCTGCATGTATCTGCTAAAGATCAGGGAATATCATTGTTTCTGAAATGAAACAAGAAGATTTGTATTTCTGCAAGCTCTGCTCATCTGAGTGAAAAAACAGAACATGACAATGAAGAATCTGTTAAGTGCTTTGTTCCAGTCACAGCTTCCATCTCCAAATACCTAATCCAATAATTAATTTGTAAGCAGGTTCTAAACAAAGTTCTGTATAAATTAAACCTCATGGAGCTGGGACCCATTTGTTCCCTTTAATTTGATTTACTCTGTAGATTGGAGAGAGAGATTGAAGCAGTTACCACATACTCATTAAGGAACATGGAAAAGACTACGCCTGAAATGGAGAACTTTGTTGTTTTACTGGGATTGTTCTTTTTTACTGTTCTTTGAACTCTATTCTGCCCTTTAAAATACACTAGTTAAGCAAAAACTATTACTGACAATGCAGATGAGCACAGTCATGAAGATACAAGAAAATACCTCTGCCACTCAATTTAATTTAGCAAAATTTATTGCATTTGAAGGTTCTTTAATCCTGTTTATTGTCTCAAATAATAAACAGCGCCCTGCTGGGCTGTTGCTGGTTTATGGAGTTTTAGACAGTGGGTGCACTGACGCTGGAATTTGCACGCGCTGCCAATTCTGATAGGATTTGAGCTGGTTACTGTGTAGATTATGGCAGCACTGTTCAATATAGCTGAGGACTTGATGTTTCGGAAAAGGGACACACATTACCAGGAAATAATTTGGGGGTTTTACCTTAAAGAGCATTCACTTGAAGCAAAAGCCGTGTGAATGTATTGTAATGTGCAGGTATCTTGGTTTAGGCAAAGAGCCTTGCTTCCAATGGTGTGCAAGTAGAAGAATAGTTTTTTCTTGATACCAAGCATAAATAAAAAAATGTGGGTGGGGTGGGTGGAGTGGAGATGTGACAGACTATATCTAAAGTCTAGAAAGGTGTTCTGTGGTGAAGATCAGGCATTGATTGTAAGAAGTGGCAAAATATTTATTGGGGTTTTTCAACTGTCCTTTCAGGGGTTATACTCATGCCTTTCTGCTATCCAGTATTTGTTTAGATTAAAATTGCTAAGATGCCATGAACAATGTTATTTTAGCATAAATGTTTTTAACTGGACAAGAAGTGTGTTCAAGTCACAGTTTCTAGTAATATCTTTCAGATCTTGGCCTTACTGTGGATGTTCAGTGAGCTCAGATGATTTTATTTGTTACCTGCTGATTCTCTTATTCTGCTGATTCTGTGTATTGCATTGTGTTCTACACAGAGGAAAGTTGTCTTTTTAAAAAAAGAAATCTGCTTAACTTTTTGTACACACAATGATCACCAAAATATTAATTCTGTACATGATAAAATATTGCCAAGACCCGAAACCAGGATTTTGGTTCACTCATGGATAGCTTCTGAACACCTACACATTCTCTATCTTGGTGTCTTGTTAACCTTGTTTCTAAAGTTCTAATTGGGACACTGTAAACAATTGGTGATGATGGTATTAAATAAACTTTCAAAGTGGCTGGCTAGTGATTGGACTGATAAAATATGGATTAGATTCACAATAACGGGATAGAAAGGTCTTTTATTTTCTGACACGTTCAAGTTTATGAAGATGTTATGTCACATTGTATCTTATCACATTATGTTAATTTAGCACTGTGTAAGATTTTGATGTGATGTGCCTTACCTCATTATAATGTTTTCCAACTTCAGAGAAGTTTGTTACCAAGAGGCAAAGACTTTGGTCATTTGATAAAATTTGACGCTAATGGAGTGGCAACATTTTACAGGCTACACGAGTAAAACGCATTGTGTGTGTGTGTGTGTGTGTGTGTGTGTGTGTGTGTGTGTGTGTGTGTGTATACACAACTATATAGTTTGAAAAGTAATTGTAGGAATGGGCTTTATGCTTCCCAGTAAGAAAAGTCACTGTCTCTTCTGGTTTCCAGACTGGATGTTAAAACCTCTGCTTGATCTTGCCAGACTTCCACAAAGGTCAGGTAAGCTGTCTGAAGAGGAAGAGTCAGCTGCTTTGTTTTTCAAGTTTAAGGTAATTTATTCTTTTTTCATGTCCTCAGTGTACATATTTTTTGTCTGAGTCATTGGCAACCAGAATTACTTCATATGAAATCGGCAGGCATCTTGCAGAAGTGGCCTTGGGAGCCAGTCCTTATTTGTTTAGTTTTAGCTAATAGCCATGTGTATACACAGTTTAAGGAAAACAACAGTAATTTAAGTGACAGAAAAGGGGAATTAATTCAGACCCTGAAGCAAGAACAGTCCTTTCTTTTGATTATAGTTCTGGTGTCTAAATCTGAATCCAGCATGCCCTGCATCTTTCTCTATTAGTGAGCTGTCAGATATCTCAGGGTGAAATTTATCTCCCTTCCTGTTACCAGCAAAAAGCAGAGCTAGGATAGAGATACTGTATAAAAAAGGAATTATTCTATCTATTATTTTTTTTTAATATAAACCCAGCTCACTCCTCTTCTTTCTGCAAAAACTCCCCCCCTCCTCCTGCGTTTTATGTTGTCATGTTGTTCCTACCTTTAATCCCTCTTGAGACATGAGCAGGCCCTTAGCAGTTGTGTTCCCACACTCAGCAGTCTGGAGTGTGGAGCTGCATGCATTAGATACATACTGCAAAAAAGCAGAAAATCTTGCAACAAAAGAGCAGATTTTTGGGAGACAGTATTCAGAAGCAAGGTTATTTTGTTATGTGCTGAGCAACACCATTGTATGAATCAAAAAAAAATAGGTCCTGTCCTGAGGGATAGATGGTCTCTGAACTGCAGCGCTGTAGCACAGACAGTGTTTCCATGGATAAGAGGCACCTAATTTATACTTCCTTTCAGGAACCCAAAAAGGCACTTCATAGCACTAAGTAAAAAGTTGAAATGCGAATAAGTAAAAGAGACTTGGTTGCAAAATAACATGAGCGGAACTTGGATTGGACTGACATTGTGAAACATTTGTGCAGAGCAAAATTTCTTCGTGGATGTTGCTTGTATTTTGGCATTTGTAATCAACTGCTGTGGACTAAAGAACAGCTTTGCTCTTGCCTGCAGACCGTAGAATTACTGGGAGGGAAAAGTTGTGCAGGTTGCAAAGCGAATTTTAATGGTTACTGGTGAATAGGACTGTAATGAAGGGATAAAATCTATTGGTCAGAAAAGTGAATTGTGTGTACAGCCAGCAGAGGTTCCCTTTTTTGTGAGATTTAAGCACATCAGCCAACCAACAGGAGTGTGTGTGTCTTCTCTGACAATGGCAAAAGTCTTTAGCCAGTCTTTAACCCAAATGAGGGTTGTGTTAATTAACACATTAGTGTTGAGCTGGTGGAAGTAGCTGAACTGAATCTGTCCAACAAGACTTGAGGATATGCAAGTATGTGTTTTTTGAGATCTATGTGCTTTCTGAAAGTAGTATCTTATACAATCATGAGTATATTGGAATGCTTCCCAAGAAGGTTGCAGCATTATAAGAAGAAAATAGAAGCTAATAAAATTGGAACTATTGTAAAATTAATGTTTCCTGTTATGACCATAGACACAGATCACTTGAACTCTAAGATAATCAGTTTTAGAACTTTTTTCCTTCCTATCCTCACTATGTTTGCTTCATGCCCATCATCTTGCCAATCCCAGATATTTTCCTTCACCTTTTAGAGAAAAAGACAGTAAGGACTATTTTGCTAGCTCTTTTTTTTCGTTATACTGTCTTTTTCAGTTTGTTCATATCATTATTTTCTCCCTAACTTGATCTCTGTGAGACAGCTGAGCTCAGAGGATACTCGAAGTGCACAATTAATGGCAAATTATCAGTCAGCACAAGGGAGTCTGGAGTCAGTAATAACCAGGGGAAAAAGAAACTGGGTACCTACAGGAAAAAACAGAATTTTTTAGCGCTCAATTACTGGTCAATGCCAAGAGCAGCCAGTAAAAGGGGATATTAAAAATGTTATTGAATTTAATTTTCTAATTTTTTTTAATATTCAATTTAATTTTGAATTTATCTTTTATTAAAATATGATCTAAATTAAGCCACTGCAATTACAAGGGAAAATAAGGCAATCAAACTATAGTTGCTTTGGTGTATTTATAGTAATTCTTTCTTTCTGTATATATAGGGTTGAACTTGGAAAATTACATACTTATGTTGATGAGATGGTAATAAGCGGTAAAAATAAAACTTGTGGTAGATCTAAAGTTCCTCATGGACTGTAGCATTTGAAGAACATAATGCTAGTGGTCGAAGTTTGCCTCTCTGTTCATGATCTTGCCTTCTCCTTACAATATCTTATACTTGATGATTCTAACAGGAGCCTGAAAACTGCGCTACAAAGACAGGGATGCTGAGACAGGGAGGGATTTGTGTCAAATGTTATGCCTAAGTTGTTTCACCACCATTTTAACTAGTTCCTACCTTGTCAGGTTTTGAGTTTTATTTGTTCATGTTTTCTGTCCTTTTAGATAAATGTATTTTCAGCCTTTTTGAAAAGGGCGGGACTGGTCTTTTGTTCCAGTTTGGGACTGACCTCTAGGGAAACTATGCCCTGGATAGATGCTCTTTCTGCTCTCTGTATACTTGGCAATGTTTCATACCAGAGGCCACAGCTGCAGCCAGGTTGTTGGTCACCAAGAGGATGTTCCCAGTTTGTGCAAGCAGCACTGTCAATATTGGTTTATAGTGTTACCTAATGTGAGACCCGGATTTCAACTCTAAGTCCAAGAGCTCCTTTTCTCAATGAATTTGTGTCATGAAAACAGAATGCACTGCTGAGGTGAATTCCATGTTCTGTTATCTAATACAGCCTTCTTTTTTCCCCTGAATCTAGGTTCCCTTAGGTTGGTTAGGTAAAACTTGCCCACACAGTTAAGTGTCTTGTTACCGTATGGTCCTATGGAACATATTTCTCTGATAGACTTACACCTGTCTGAGAAAGTCACCCCAGACTCCTGTGAACCTTTTAGAGTGGGCATTAACTTGATTAATGGTGTCAAATGGTTTAGAGGGGTCCAGAAGGGTCAGAGTGGTGCTTGCTTATCATCTGTTGATGTGAGGAGGCCATCTGGTAATCCTTTGTCTGCCCAGAGCCTGGCCTGAATCCAGGCTTTAGGACAGAACACTGGATTTAGCTGTGAGCCCTTCATTAGCTCTTAGCTTGTTTTCCAATGACCTTTAATCAAAATGATATTAAGTAGCAGTTTGGCTGTGATCCATGTATTCTTGTTGCTTTTCATGAAGGAAAACTCTCACTTCTTGGAAATACGTTTTTGAAGGATGAAAGTAAAATTTCCTCTCCAAGTCAGACGCTTGCACCTATGAAGAGCTAGAAGGGAAAGGTAGATATTATCTTGTTAGGTGCATGCTCTGAGTCCAGTGCTGTGGGCTTAGGACCTTTCTGAGCCTAAAGTGCTGTCTTTGACTTTTCCCACTGGATTTTTCCATTTCTTTTTGAGCCACTGTACTACAAGCACTTCCACAGTAGAACTCTATATTCTAGAAATAAGTTTGTTCCTGCTAATTTTGCACGACTCTCGGTTCTTATTTTGGGACAGAGAACAATAATTTCTTCTCATACTCTGTACATTACTCAACACTTCAGTCTGTGAATTGAAAATGTTTTTGCTGTTGTCTCTGAAGTTTTCTATTGATAGAGAAGAATTAATGTCTCACATAATCCACACCCTTTTCATTTTGCATGCTCAGAGAAAGGCAAGATAATGTCTTACTTTTGATGTAGGCTGATGATAGGTGAAAAACTCCGCTGGCAGAATAAAGCAACTTCTCAAAGGTTTTTGATGTCAAGCCTTAAAAATGTCTTTGCTTGCGCTGGCCTTGTTATATTCCACACCTCTTCATAAAAGCAGTTCATTTTAGTTGTGGGAATTATTTATTCTGCATTCCAAAGCTCTGTAATCCCGTGAAGGTGGTTCAGCTTTACCTACTATCCAATTGGGAGCCCAGTGGGGTGGATCTAGCAAGGCATCCACACAGAACTGGGAAGACGTCTGAATTTCTCTGTGGAATGCATGGATGTTCTCTTTCAGAAGTGAGGGGGAAGACACTGTAATTTTCCAAAGAAAGAAAATTCTTAAAAATTCTGGTATTTCATCTTGGCATTCTTTCATCCAGAATGTCCCGCCTGCTGACTCTTTTTTTCAAGTGTACAAATGTGTAATTAATTTTCACCCCCCCACGCCTCCAAGCAAGCCCTAAACACAGACTCCTGTTTTTCATACAGATTGGAGATTGCTACAGTTATCCCAGTGAACACGAGATTAACTTCACTTTACACAGATGATTCAAAAATGCTATGCCCTCATACCAAGCACTGATCTCTTGCTCAACAGCTGTCCTGTGAAGTTAAAACAAAAGCTTAGCTTTTGCATTTGGAAGTGGGCATGAAAAGAAACCTGAACACAAATATTTATTCAAGAAACTTAAGTAAGAGTGAGCAGCTCTTTCTGTAGCCGAAGACACTGAGAACTTCCTGTCTGACAGAAGAGTTATTTTACATGGTAATCCAGAACCCCGTGTTGCATGACATACAAGGATAGTGCAATATGACCTTCCAGAAATTTAAAAAGGAACCACAAAGTTCACTTACTCGCTTTTCAGCTGTAGTTACTGAACTCTTGCAGTTCAAACAGCTGAATTTGGCAAGTCCCTGTATTTTGCATTCTACTTCCTCTGCTTTTTTTCCCAGTGAAAACACCAAGGGAAAAATTGACTTAAAGCAGTTGAGGATGACCCCTATAAAATTTTTCTACTGTGCAAGTTTTGAAAATGTTTGCTTGACATACTGAGATTTTTACTTTCCCTTCTTTCATACTCTGAGTAAAGAAAAAAAGGGAGAATATTAGGGAGACAGTATTTTCTTTCTTTTCTGAAACTTCAGTGAGAGGAAACAAGTCAATATATAAGTATTTTGCAGGTTGTATTTTCACTTCAAACTACAGTGCAAATATAGTTGTTAATTTTTTTTTAACCTGGCATTTGTGTTAGAGTTGCATTTATTACAATTTATGAAAATTTTGAATAATATACTGTGATGAAAACCTTTCTTCAAGAGAGTTTGAGTTTTTAAAGAAAGATTTACTTAAAATTTAATACTTAGTAGTGTCTCTCTCTAAAATTGAGTTAGATGGAGTGAAAATTCAGTTTAACAAAAGACTATCTGAGCTGTAAAAACCTGTTGGAGATCTGAGTGCTCAATAAACCTTCTGAATCAATTAAGTCACTCTAGTAAAGATTTTGAATTTAAATTTGCTTTCTATATTCAGGTTTTTTTCCTTATTCCATCTGTTTAACAGCCCTTTTGACAAATATATTTTTATATAAATTCAGCAGAAAGAATATAAAATGCAGTATGAGATCCTTCACCTCAAAAACCCTGGTACAGACCAGGCATGGCAGGTGTGAATCTGTTATTGTGGCTTCCCAGAGAGGGAAAGAGGAGCTTTGTTTCAGGACACAAGAAATCCTGCATGCAGTGGCTCCTGCACACATCCATCTTTTCAGGAGGGGTGTGGAGAAGGGGAGAATTTGGGCTCTCATGTGAACCATGTCCCTGTGGCCCAAAGCACTTCCCCTTGTCCTGCCTACCCTGGGAGGGCTGGCTGCTGGGTGGTGATCCATCTGTCCTGATCCTGGATTTAAACTATCTGCTTTTGCCTTTATATAGAGTGGTTCCACTCCCAGCTTGGGCAATGGCTTAATGATTGTACAGGAGGGTGTTGGCTACCATGGATAAAAATACAGGTTATGTTTCGTAGAGGTCTTCACTGTTAGCAGCACAGTTTTGTAAAAAGGGGATGGAGCGTAAGGGAAATAGATGATGCTTTATATCCTTTTTAGATTTGGGGTGTTTGTTTGGGGTTTTTTTTTCTTGATTTTACTAGCTGAGAAGCAAAATATGCACTGAAATGATGGGCTAATGAGAATTTCTGCTGCATTTTTCCAGAAGTATGACTTCAGCTGTAATGAAATTTGATGTGATAAAGATGGCTTGTTTTGCAGTATGAGGTCAAATGGTCCCTGTGGTGTCTGGTGCGAGAGTGCACAAAGCATGGCCTCCTTTCAGTCTGTGCTTCCCATACTCAAAGGATTGCAGATAAGACTATGGGGACGATGGAAACTCTTGTATCAAATCATGTTGAATCATACACCTGCCTTATGTGGTAAGGCCTTATGTGTCCTGCTTTTTTCCTCCTTTTTTTTCCTGTTGCTTTCTTCCCTTGCTCTCTTTGTAAGATTTTGTTCATGTTTTAAAATTTAGCTATTCACTCAAATCCTTGTGGGAAAATAAAAAGCCAAACAGAGTTCGAAAAGTCACGGAAAGGACTAGATCACATTTAATTCTTTTTATATAGTAGAACAAAGGATCAAAAATCCTCTTTTTCTACATCAAAATTACTCTGTGCTCCTGTGGATTTTACTTGTTTCACAAGCTACAATAATTCTTGGGTTTTTTTTTTTTTAATGGCAACAAAAATAATTCTTTCTGTATGATGATGGTGTGTTAGACCTATCAAAAGGGAAGTGTAAAACTCTTTGTCAGGGCAAATTCTTCTAATACCACCTGAAGTTGGATTTGTTGTACTCCAGAGAGTAATAAATTGCTACCTTTTTATTTGGGCAGGTGTTCTTAGGAAGATCAGCATCACACTTCAGGCAGTGAGAAGGGATATTTACATCATGTGTGCCACATTGCCAGCCAACCATATTTTGTTAGAGTATACCCAGTTTCACAGCTTTCCCTGTAAATTTTTAATAGGAAAAGTAGCAGGACCCAGCACATTAGTGCTCCAGCATTGCAGAATGAGTTTGGAAACTGCACTAGGGTTGCTAGCAAAATTTTTTCAAATACCTAGGTAATTGCTGTTAATAAGTCAGTTCTAAGAAGGCACTGGATGGTTTTAACAAACAAGCACGTGGCAGTCGTAGGATAACAAAGTGTCATTTGACTATAAATATTTGGGTGGTGAGTAGTTGTGCAGTCCTAGTCAAACTCTTCTTCTGCAAGACAAAGTAAGATTTGATGCCTTAAGTTTTAGCTTTCATATTTTTCAGATTCTGTACTGTTTTAGTGTGTAACTCTGAACTTCATATCAAGCGTTAATAAGTTCTCTTCACAGGGTAGTTAGACAAAACAATCCTTTTCCAGCTTGAGAACCAAGGACAACTGTTACAGCTACAGCCCCAAAAAGCATCAACAGCGGTGAATTGAAGAAAGCAACAGGGAGGATGGAACTTATTAACCTGAAGCTGTAACTAGACAATTAACCCCAATATGTAACTGGACCAAAATTTATAAAAGCGTGAAAACTTGTGACCATCGTCCATCTTGTAACCATCCTGGGTCCATCCTGGGTGTAGCCCTGGGCAAACTCCTGTACTGCCAAGGTGTATCCTTTTAAGGCCTTTTAATAAATACCTACTTTATTCTCTTGACTCTGTCTAATCTCTGCTCCAGATCAGCCTCTCTAGGCATCGAGTCCTCTTCCTGCAGACATTGCTCCGTGTGATCTTATCTTCACATTTGTTTGTGTGTCTGTTAGAAGTTGTGTGCTAAAGTGCTGCTAATTTAGCTCAAGTTTTGGCGCTCCTAGAGAAGAGAAGTGGTGTAAAATGAGCATAGCCACAGAAGGGGGGAGAGCTACTTTTCCAAGGTTTGTTTCCAGCGATTGCAGACCTCTGCTGCTTGGAGTAGTTAATGAGCTAATGTTACCTGCTCTTATTCCAGGGCAGCAAAACTTGAGGCAGATTAGTTTATCAGTACAGTGCAGTATAGTCTTAAAATAAATATTTTCATGGAGGTGGATTTTGCCCAAGATAGCCACTGAAATGTTCATCCAATGCAGTAGTGTCAGTTTGCTGGTTTTTCTGCTATCACTGCTTTTACTGATGTGAGGAAGAGCATTGCTATGCCATTTACAGTACCTGAATTAATTTTTTTGTTGTCTATGACTATTTCATTGACTTGAATTCTCTTCTTTCTCAGTTAGTCCTGCTCTGCCCTGTTCAGTAGAATACCTTAAATATCTACACAATTTATGATACATTCCCTTTTGTGAAAAAAACAAGGGTCGTCTTTATGTCCCTAAGTGCACGGTAGCTGAAGGGGACAAAAGTCATCAGCTCTTCTGCTGAAATTGATGGCATTGACTCGGCCTGCTTCAGTCATCCAGTGTGTACTCAGCACGTGTCACGTGCAAATAATGAAATGTGAGCTGGGAAACTGCCCCCATTAAACATACCTTGGAGCTTATGGAATGCAACTGCCAGGTTTTGCTCAATCAGGGATTCTGTGTGCTTTAATAACAGCTGCCAGTGCACACACTGGTAGGTGTAAACTGCCATCTTGTACCACTCAAGTTTCCCCACAACAAGTAGTCTGGCTTACAAGGTCATTTCCAGAAAATCCTGCAGGAGAGGAACAGTATATTTTAAATGTCATTACTTTTCAGTGCTTTGCCATCATCTGATGACAAAAGTAATTATTCTTGGAAAATTTTGTTCATTTAAACAGTAATTCTTCAATATCTCATGTTGAGAGTATTCTCAATGGGATCAAATAATTCCTTATAATATTAATCGGTGAGGAGAATGAAATCATCCTCAAGAGCATAATTACTGGTACCTCAACTAGTATGCAGCAGAAATTATTCTCAGGTACAGAGAGGTATGGATGTCTTCAAAGGGCATCATTAAAGGCAGCAGATGAAGCTGAAATTTATGATCTTGGTATAGTGACTTTGAACAGAAAGCAGTGAAGTCACTGAGCAAGTTGCAAATCATCCATGAATTTATGAATCCCATCTCCCTTTCTCACCAAAGTCTAATTGTGAGGAAGAGCCCCAAATATTGTCTGTTTTTCTGTTCTGCTGAAAAGGCAACTCACTATTCAGTGGTCTTCACCATCTAGAGGTCTTGACATGCTCAGTGAAAGGAAGGGACAAGGGCAGCTCTTTTGGGTTCAGACAATTCTGCCCCGCATGAGAGATGTGGAATTGGGAAGAGGGTGTTTGAGAGGGAAAATCCAGCTCAGGCCCTCTGCATAATCAGGAAAGGCAGGTGTTCCTGCTTTTGCTCACTGCAGCCATCACCTGAAGTGCTAATAATTCTGTTTTTCAGAGCAGGCAGTTTCTTCCATCTCTAAATTAATAAACTTAGTAAACCATATCCAGCATGATCTTTTGTGGAAAGTTTCATCATTTATACTGGTACTTACAAGCCCAATAAGCTCTCTAATTACAGTACAGTAACAGGGATGTGTGCTATCTACTGGCAGTACAGTAGAGCTTTCCTTGGCAATATAAAAGTCTGTCCAGACACATAACATGTATGTTCCAGTTTTGTTGCACCTTGGTATGTAACACTTCACAGTGACAAATATAAATCCCAGTTCTGACTGGATTCCTAGCCAAAAGCAGTAGTAAGTTTTGTTCTTTCATACAATTTGGGATGCCTCTTATGAGATACATTTTCTAATAAGACTCCAGGTGCCTTGTGTGCAAGGCGAGTTCTAGAGGTGCTTTAGCACAGCACTAAAAGTTGCACCAGATGACAGGTCCTTATTTTCATTTCATCTTCCATTCTCACTGGGGCACTGTGCTCTCCTGTGCTTTTCTCTTGCTTTATGCTTCTCAGCTGTCACAGAGAAGACAAACTTTCGTTGCTTACCTTTGGTGCTAAAGCTTGGGAAGGGACCTTGTTTCGTCTGAAGAAATGTATGTTGAGCTTCTCAAGTTGCTCATTATGCAATACAGTTATTATGCTCACTGCACTCGTCATCCTTGGTCTTTAAGTGCATGTATAGATACAGAACTTTGTGAAGTTTCTGAACTGCATTCATGATAATCTCTCAGCTGGGTGCTGAAGCTGCTGAAATTTGCACATAGTAGGGTGCGCATTTTCCCAGTTAAGGCAAAACCTGTTTTTAAGGATATTTTTAACAGTTCTTTGCTCAGTATTAAACTGTTAGTTTTTTAATAGGAAGAGGAGACTCCAGCTGCATCAGGGTTATTGTAGAAATTACTGTATAATTTTATGACTTGTATTGTTCAGCAAGCCTGACAAGATGATATTAATGCTCTCTTCTGGTCATAAATTCTGTAAGATGCGTAGATACCACATGGTTATATGTTGGCATAAATATGCTGATGGATAGAGCTGTAATTAATTTTTAGACATTTCTTGTAATTATTCCAGTGATGGATGCCTATATGTGTCCATAATCTACTAGAGAAAATGTCCCACTCTATTACTGCTTCTTGTTAAATTTAACAGCTGCAGAGTCTGAAGTTGTGGTTCTGCTGTTGCATTTTTGTTCTACAAGCGTACTTGTGGATCCACTGCAATAACAAGCTGGACTGCACACTAAAGCGTGGAGTTGGGTCCTAGGCATCACAGCCTAGTATGATGCCTGGTGCTTGAGAAGGGTTCTTTGGAAGGGCAGGCTAGTGGGGCTGCTGATGTTGTTAGATCATGGATCTGAAGTGCCCCAGGTGGAAACAACAGATGGGTGAAGAGGTAGACCTTCAATTTTGAGGCTGAGCATTGTTTCCTGAAGGTCTGGTTCAGAATTTTGGGAGGATACACAACTTCTCTTGTCCTCACTGAGAAGTTGTTTGTGCTGCTGTTCTACACTAGGTTTTAACTACCAGCGCATCCCAGGTTTTCAAAGGAAGGAGTAGTGACCTCATGACAAGTTTGTGTTGGCCTATATATTTTTTTAGTTGAAAAAACTATGGTGTATATATTTTATGCTGTGCTGTCAAAAATTTCTTTGGAGATGCAAGAGATAAAAGCTGGTCAACTTACACCTTTTTATTTTGCTGTGGCTCTTGACAAAAGCAAAGATATCATCAGGGCAGCAGCACTTCAGTTGCTTTTCATTGCTTTGATGTATTTTGTAAGTGCCAACAGCTTTTAGAAGTAGGACTGTTTCAGCCAGAACATTAGGAAAAGGGATGCATGTGGAGCCTCTAGGAGGATTACTACCAGGTATTGCTGTTCTATCTGAGAAAGGAAGTGAAGAAAGAAGATGATGGTGGTGAACTTCATCCATGCAGAATGGAATCAAACCTTGTATAATTTGAACTACTACTGGACTGAATGAATGAAGTTCAGAGAATAAATGTGGACCATGTCCTTTTATATATTTCCCCTGCAGAGGGAATAACAGGAAATACAAGGGAAAGAGATCAGCCATCTGACAGCTTTTGACCCATGGTGGGCTTTTTGCCATATATATTTTGGCAATCTCACACTCATTCTGTCTGATTGCCATATGGTGAATAAAGCATTTCCATTTTCTAAAGCATGGAAAAGATCTCAGTATTCCATGAAGGAGTTTTGCACAAGCATCACTGTTTCCTGAGCAAAGAATGCATCTTTCTCTTCCCTTCAACAAAAAGGACTTGAAATTTGCCACTTCAAATGAAAATTTGAATACTGAAGCATTAAGTTGATGGAGATTAGCAAAGCACTCCATGTTAGCAAATTGTGTACTCTTCAGTGTGCGGCCTTTGTCAAAGCTTTCTCTGCCAATAAAATGCTGTGTCCAAAGATGCACTTACCTTGGAATTTAGAAAAAATAGTGATCTTTGCATTTGAACGGCTGGGAAGCCCTAGAGAAAAACACTTGCTCATCTTTCTTTCTGATGCTTAATTCCATAGGGTGTATATTTATAACCTTACTGTTCTAATAAACTTAAACAACTAGCCCTGAAAATACCTGAAGTGTGACTTTGTTGCAATTTATCCTTCTTGCTGAAAGGGATTAAATAATATAAATCAAGGGTTAGTGGAAGCATTGCCTTGGATTTTAGATGATTTTCAGGACCTCTTTTAGATGGCTCTCTTTGAATTTCTTCGTTAAAAATGTTCTGGAGGAGGAAAAATATCACTTGGGATCCATCTCTTATTCTGTGAATGTTGTGCTGATGGCAACAGGATACAATGGGTGTCAAAAGAGCCAGGCGCAAGAATTGCTGTCTAGGTGCACAGCAGCACTGTGCACAAGTTCAGGTCCATGTGCTATTTGGTGAGACTGGTGCCAGTGACAGCACTGGTCATATATGACATGAGGACTGGAGAGAAAGCCTAAACTTGTCTGCCATCTCTCACCCTATCTATCTATCTATCTATCTATCTATCTATCTATCTATCTATCTAAAAAAGGAAAGAGGAGAAAGGAACACGATATGAAAAATTCTCACCCTTGTTGACAATTAGTAGATATGCTAATAATTTTTAAATTTGGTTCTAATTTTTATTGCTGGTAAATGATTCTTCTCTTTTAACTTTGGTAAAATGTTTTCCCAGGCAAGCCTCAAATTTCTGGCTATATATGATTCGAACATATAGAACATTAAAGCATTTTTAGAGGTAGGTTAATAACTTTTTGACACAACAACAATAACTTACAGAATTTTTTCAGCGCAAAACTTTTTAAAACAATTTTGACCAGTGCAAATTTAGAAAACATAGTCTCTGCTTCCAGCTGTCACTCAGTTCTTTGTGTGTTCTTCTTCTGGCATCTTCTGCTGCTCGCGGATCAGCTGTGGCTTGACATTCTTTGCAGGGACCCATTGAAGACCTGCATTTGTAGAAATGCTCGCAAACCCCTGCCCCCAAGTCACAAGAGGATGGGGTACTGAAATTTGTCCTGTCTCTGGATCCTTTATGAAGGCTGGTGGCCTTTCCTCGAGCTTTGCTTGACTGGTATTGCTGAAATGTCTGAAAATTGGTGGTACCTGCTCCATAAAAGAATTACTTAAGAAATTAAAAACATATTCAGCCTCTCTATTGTAGACAGCATTTCTGTCCCTCCCTTTTGCCTTTCAAGGATCATTTTCAGTGATCTGTGTGCTCTTTCTACAATAGGTTGGCCTGTGGGAGAATGTGGAATACCTGTGGTGTGTTTGTTTGATTGATACCCCAGGTTTTGAAAAACTTGCAATTTGTTGGAAACGTAGGGTGGTCCATTGTCCATTTTGACTTCTTGAGGAATGCCTAGGGATGCAAATGCTCGTAAGAAATGTTTAATTACATCTCTACTCTTTTCTCCTTGATGTGCAGAAGTGAGAATTGCTCCTGAGAATGTGTCTATTGATAAGTGTGTAAGTTTGAACCGTGCAAATGACTGATATTGAGTTATGCCAGTTTGCCATATCTGCAGGCTATTTAAGCCTCAAGGGTTAACCCCTTTTGCTATTGCTGGTATGGTTAATTTTTGGCAATCTGGACACGATTGAACAGTTGCTTTTGCCTGATTCTGAGAGATGTTAAATATTTTTGCTAAGGCAGGTGCATTTGAATGATAGAAAGCATGGCTCATTCTGGCTTGTTCGATAGCATTGAGAAGTGTATTCTGTATTGACATTGGTAACAAATCAGCCATGGAATTGCCTTCTGCTAAGAAACCTGGAAATGAAGAATGTGAATGAATGCGCATTACGAAGTAAGGTTCCTGTTGAATAGAAAGAAGGAAGATTGGAAACCCCTTTCAGCATAGATCCTTCTGCTCCCTCCACTACACCTGCAACATAGAATGAATCAGTTACTAAATTAAAAGGAAGTGTGAATTTTGAAAAGATCTGTATGACTGCCATTAACTCTATTATTTGTGAAGAACCATCTACTTCCTCAATTTCTGATTCCCATTATTTGGTCTCTGGATTTTGCCAAGCAATCACAGATTTTTTCTTACTTCCTTGAACTGTCTGTAAAAAATGTGATTGCATCTAGGGGTGCATGACTTCTTAAGGGCTTATGAATTAATATTAAAGAATAATTTAGTAGCTCATGTTTGGGACAATTGACTGAAATTTTTCCTGTACAGTTTTCTAAGGCAAATTGCATGACCTCTGAATTTTGAATTAACCATTTCAAATAGATGGATGTGACAGGCAGAAAGATTTCTGCAAAATCCTTTCCTGAAAGGGAAAACATTCGGGATCTAGCCTTTATAATCAATTGTGATATAATTTCAGGGCAAATTGTTATAGTTTTACCCAGCTGATGAGATAGGAAAACCCACTCTAAGATTATCAGGTGGTCCTTCTTCTCTAGATCCCCTCTAGACCATGAAGCTGTGGACTCTCCCCTAAAAGAGCAAACAAATAAGACAAGTTAGGACTATATCAATGACCCTGGAGTGACTGGATGGCTCACATCACTTTATCTAAAGCATTTTGGGCTTCTTTGTTGAATTCTCACGGTGAGTTTAAAGCTGTGACTCTTTTCAATAGATCAGACAAAGGGGCTAAGTCCTGGTTTGAAATGCATAAGAGTGGACAAAGCCAGTTCAGAGTCCCTCCTAGCTGCTTGCTGCACTTCATGCTGTGTTTTGGAATTTTTCCTTAGTTGGAGTGGTTGTGGAGTTACAGTTTGTTCTGTGACTCTCTTTCCTAAATATTTCCAAGGAGGAAGTGTCTGTATTTTTTCCTTCGCTACTGTGAGTCCTGCTTTTTCCACTGCTAAGATGACCTGACCTGTTGTATCCTGCACTGATGCTTGGTCCTTTGCTGCTACTTAAATATTGTCCCTATAATGCAAGATGAGGGAATTTGGGTGCTGTACACAAACTGCTACATACCACTGGCATGTACTTGGAAAGTTACACCTGCCTTGAGGAAGTACAAACCAATGGTGTCTTTTTTAAAGGGGCTGTTAGCGTTCAGAAGCACATAATCATGGAATGATTACATGCAGGTGCTTTTATTGAAGAACTCTGGGTGTACAGACCCAAATCTGACTCCAACATGGGTTTGGGATGAACATGTTTTTATGCCCTTATCATTATATAACTTACACATTAATTGTTAAACTTATATTGTTCTATTGTATACGTTGATTTCATCCAAGCATGGATTTTTGTAATTTCCATCAAACCTCCCCAACGTCGTTTCTCATGATTCTTGTTACGGTTACAATTAAACATTAATTATATCCAATTACCAAACAACCATCTCGTTTAACAATCATATCATTTATCATAGTAATTGAATGATTATACACGTGCAGCCTAACATTTTCCCACGGCTTACCAGGCCTATCCTTCCTTTCTAACTGCCCTGAGTATTCCATGATTTTAGAAACATTTTATCCCTGTACTATCAGGGCCTGCTGATTTATTGATGGGATGGACAAGGCACGAATGTTGAAAAAGCAGTCTTTTAAATCAATAACCGTTAAATTCCAATCCTTTGGAATCATAACAGGAGAAGGTAAACCAGGTTGTAAAGAACCCATTTCTTGAATCATTTCATTAACCTGTCTGAGATCCTGCAATAACCTCCCACTGTTTGTCTTCTTAATGATGAAAACTGAAGTGTTCCAGGGGCTGGTAGTTGGAGTTAGGTGACCTTTGTTTAACTGTTCCTGTAGCAACTGCTCTAATACAGCAAGTTTCTCTTCTGGTAAGGGCCATTGGCTGACCCAGACAGGTATGTTAGATGTCCATGTGAGTTTTAGTGTGTTATGTCCATCAACAGCCTTTGTTAAAAATTGGTTTCTATTCTCAGACCCCATTGGAAGAGAATGTCCTTTCCCCAAAGAACTATATCAGCTCCTACTATAAATGGTTTTGTGGTGGCCACATGACCTTTGGGTCCCTCAAATGTGACAGAGTGCAAGTTTTCACAGTGACCACCAATCCCTGCCAGTTGGTCCAGCATGGGTACGATGGTCCTGTCCTGTGGCCATTTTGACTTTGATATCAGAGTGCCATCTGCTCTGGTATCTATCAGGCCAATGAGGGTGATGGTTTTCCCAAGATGCTTCAGGACACAGGTGATGTGCCTGGTCCAAGTGATGAGGGATGTGTTGTTCCACAACTCTGGTAGGAGAAAAGCTTGTGCTATGGTTAGTCCTCCAGGCAGGGAACATGGAGGGTCTGGACATAAAGCTAATACAGTGATTTCTTGTGAGCAAGTGACAGATAACACAGTTTGAAACCTTCTGCATGGGATCTGTTCACTCCCACTATTAAGAGCTGACATGGTTGTGGTTCAGGGCCCATCTGTCCGGTGGATATTGTGTGAGCAAGGACATTTGTTGGCGCTACTGGCTGGGCTGTAGACAGCTCCACTCTGGTACCTGGGGACATTGTGCTCAGTAGTCCTGCAAAGATCTGTTACAGTTCTGTGCTTGGTGGCCTGTGGTGGTCTCTGGCCTTTGGTACAGTGGTTCTCTTGTCATGGCACGCCACTGAGCCGTGCTCGGCTGCAAGGTTCCCGGAAGATGGCATGGACAATCCTGTGCTGGGCGAAACTGTTAGTATTTTGACTAAGACCTCTGTATCCACTGTTTTTTGGAGGTGGCCTCCTTTGTGGTTTAGGACATTGTCCCCTAAAATGCCCTCTTTAACCACAGGAATAGCATGTATCCTTTGGCATCTGTTGGTTTTCAATTGCCCCTTTAAATGCTGTTAGAGCCTCTGCTAGGGTTTGTGTCTGAATTTCTACAGCTTTTTTCTGCTGCTTTAGGGTGTTTTCCTGTGCAGTTGTGGTGGCATTAGCTAATACCTCTGCCTGCATGGCAGCTATGTGTTCAGAGGTACCCAGGCGATTGCAAGCATCCACCAGCTGTGTTAGGGTGGGCTTTGGGTCTTGTGGCAATGCATGTAATATTATTTTGCAGCTTGGATTTGCATTAGAAATGGCAAGCCATTTTAATAACTGTTGTCTGGTACGATCGATAGGAATTTGCTTATCCAATGCCAATTTTAAGCAGTCCAAAAACTTATTATATGGCTCATCCATCCCTTGTTTAATTTCTGTGAAGTCTAGTTCTGGTTTATTCCTGTCAGGCACCTGGAACAGGGCAGTCTTTGCTGCTTCCTTAACATTCTGAAGGATTTATCTATTGAGCGTCCTTGCCTGTCTTTGTGGGTCTGTGTAGGCTCCCTCCTCATCAAGCTGATCTAGTGTTATGTTTGCAGTGGCTGGAGTTCTTGCATAACGTATTAAAAGGTCATTTAGTAAAAGTTTCCATGCCAATTCCCAGAGAGAATACTCTGTTGGAGACAGCAAAGACGTACAAAGCTGCATTAGATGATGAGGCGTGAATACATTTGCTGAAAAGGGGGCTTGTAATAGACCTCTGAAATATGCTGATTCTCTTCCATGTGAACAAGGGTTGGGGGTCTTCAGGGCAAGTCTGGGACAGGGCTGGGGTCTCAGAATCTCTGCTTTCCCTCCTTTCTTTCTGCTGTAGCCTTCGGTCTGCTCTCTCTCTGGTCTGTGGTGTTCTGTGGCCGTCTCTAGCTTGGTTTTCCCTCTCCAAGGTTACAAACTGTAATACCATCCAGAATGTTGGATGCAGCTTTAGGCTGGACTTCTTATTCTTTTCCATACTGTATCGTCTAAGTCCCACAGCATCCCAGAGCTCTAGGGCAAGCATCTCAGATGTATTTAGGGTTAGGAATTCTGTGAAAACCCATCTGATTAGTTTTTAAAGCTGTTTCTTCTCAAACTTTGCATCTTGAATTCATAATTTATAGTTCAAATAAAAATAAAGATCCTGCTCAGCTACGAACAGCTTGTTCCCCATTCTAAACCACCCAACGATGGTTTTCAGAGTGTTCCAGATTGCAAGGCCAGATGTATTCTATTGACACTGTATGGCAGTGTCTGGTGTCAAGTAGGCAATTCTCCTTATCTCTCTTCCTGAGTGATCATAATCAAGGTCCCTCAGCAGGGGACATCTGCTGATAAGGGGCTATTGAATGTCACCCCATGACTGATAAGAACTGTGACATCCCATTGTGAGATGCTCCGCCCAGAGGGAGGAGCCAAGCATTCCTACCCAGATATAATCTGGAGATTCTGACACACCAGCACAGCTTTTTCTCCACTGGACTCCCCAGAGGAACAGCAGCTGCTTCTACTTCCACAGATCTGTGGAGGAAGAATACACCCCTTTCCTACAGGACTGCCCTGCTCCAACAGAACCACGCCTGACACTGCAGGAGGACTGCAGCCCCTTTTCCAACTGGACTGCTACCAATACCCTGACCCACAGGATGTCGGGTTGAGTTCTGACTCTGTCAGTGTTGTTCTAGTGTATTGCATTGTTGCATTTTATAATTTTTTTTTCCCTTCCCTATTAAAGAAGTGTTTTTTCCTGCTCCCATATTTTTGCCTGAGAGCCCCTTATTTAAAATTCATAGCAATTCGGAGGGGTGGGGAGGGTTTGCATTCTCCATTTCAGGGGTGGCTCCTGTCTCCTTTAATAGGCACCTGTCTTTCCAAACCAAGACATATGTGCAGAGAGAAATTACTGGAAGCATGCTCAGAGTGAGAACAACCATGTGATGGTTCAGATACATAGGATGTCCTGTGCCCCACTGCCTTCAGGCTTGCCAGACAGACACAACGGATAATCTCTGCAGAGGCTTGCAGGATTTAATCCTCTATGTTGATTGCTTGTGGGTCATGCCTTAAAAATATACCTGAAATAATTGGTGGTTTCCAAACTGCCCTGGAGGGCCATGAGCGACTGTAGTTCAAAGGAATGAGCCAATGTCCGTTGAAAATTACTCTGATTATCAGGTTCTGCACAGCAGGACTGGCTTGTAATAGAAGGATCTTTAATACTGCATTGAGAAATGTAGAGAAGGTACATGATATGAGAATCTGACACTGAGAAGCTCAAGCTCTTGCACCTTGCTACAAGCAGTTTTAGTTTCTCTTGATCCCAGCGGGATTGTTTGGGTGCTGGTGCTGTAATTGTTGTCCATTTAATTGTCCCAAAGTATCCTGAAAGACATCTTCCCTTAGTAATTTGCATGGGATGGAGCTGGATCTGAAACCTGGGCTAAACTTTCTTATATGAGCGAACTGCTTAAAGAGGGTGTACAAGGGGAGGTCAATAACCAGAGCAATGCTGGGATGGGATGGGATGGGATGGGGGAGAGGGGGTTTGGTGTTTGGTATATTGTGTTGTAGTCCAGAAACTTCCTGTATGAATTCACTTCCTTTATATTGCCTGATTCTTAGATTTACCAGGGAGCCTGGCTGAGGCTAGAGAATAAAATGTACCCCATCAAATTCTCTGGTTTGGCCAGTGCAAACTGCAGAGCTGTAAATGATATATATTCGTTAATTATTAAAAATTCAGACATGAAATGTGAACTTACATATTTGCAATTATCTAGTAAGGTACAAGAAAATAAGTTTAATCAAACAAGTGTATCTTGGAAGCATAAAGTAACAATTCCAGGTTGGTACTAATCTCAGAGTGTGTTTGAAGTACATTGCAGTAGAAGGACATTTGACTGCCCTACAGTAATCCTCAACTTGTGTAAAACAAACCTCAGACCATTCCCTGTGTGCTGTTCTGATCAGCAAGATGAGCTGTTTTTCCGAAGATGAAGATGTCTCTAGCAGGTGTCCAAGTAGAGAAGCATGTTCCAATGTTGTGTGATGTGTGGAGTGGGCACTTGAGACACCACTTTATGAAATCTGGAAGTGGTAGGAGAGTGCCTTAATTTTAATAGTGTAACTTGAAGCTGATTTGTTCTGGTGTGTTGAGAGCTGGTCAGAAGGAGCATTGCCTGACAAAAGAACAATCATTTGCTATCTACAGAAGACTTGGGATTTCTGTGGCATGATTTGACCAGAGTCAAGACAAAAAAGCTTATTTTGCATGCACTGAGCTCTCTTCTTGAGCTGCAGGGCTTGAAGTTGTGGCTCTCGACTTGGGAAGGAGAGAAAAGCGATGTTTAAATAATCAAGCCACCAATTCTGGGTATATCTGTGAAGTCTCACAAATTTTAAGGCTTGTAAAAAAACACAACCAAATAAAGCCTTGTAGTGCTATACAACAAATTCTTATGTGCACAGTTCTGGATGGGCTTTCCTACTCCAGCAGAAAAAGAAATCAAGCTGATTAAAAATAATGATGTGACTAATAGTACAACTTTCTGCAGGAACAATTTCCAATGCTTAATCAGAAAGGTTAATTACACGTTTGCAGTTTCCTTTTTGTTTCTTCTCCATGGTCTCCATTAATCTTTCCCAGAACTGCACAGGTTGGTGGATCCTGTGCTGGCCAAGCCCATGGCGTCCCACTGGGAGGGGTGCCACTGAGAGGGTGGCACTGGTGGGTCTGGTCCTCAGCCAGGTCAGTGTATGCAGGAGAAATTCAAGCCAGTCCAGAAGCTTAAAAGTATTCCCCTGCCATAAATGGCAAAAAGTTTGCACATTTCTTAACTTCAATAAGTTTCAAGAAAACAAACATTTGACTGTCAAAAAAAAGGTGCTTTTTAATTTTTATAGACTAGGCAATTTTTAATAGAGAAGTTGTTCCAAGTACCAGACACTGGCTCTGTTGTTCCAAGTATCAGACATTGGCTTTCTACTTGCAAGTCAGGATATCTGTGCAGTGGCTTGACATGTAATATATGAGATTAACCCCATCTAAGCTGGGTGTCATCTTTTCAAAATGTGCAATAATTGTATTCAGCAGAAACTGAGCAAGGATGTCTGCAACTGGAGCTGTAGAAAATAGTCTACATCATTTATCATCTTGGTCTCCAAAAAAGAAGCAGAAAAGTTCTCAAGAATCTTTAAAAGAATATTTTCAAACTAAAATTCCTTTCATATGATCTTAGAGTGCTGATTTTTTTCTTCAACAGAAGTGTCAACATGTGGAACTCCAAGTTGTATGAAAATAGCTGCATATGACCAAGCAGCCGAGAAGCTTGATACTTTCTTAGGCAACTTAAGAACTATTTCTTTTGTTAATACTCTTTCTTTGGAATATTTGGCTGTCATAAAGATTGTACAACACCTTTGCAGTTCAATACAGAAGATAATTTTACTTCCACAATTTGGTGCACTTTAGCTCTGGACATTGTTACATTTATTTGCAAATACATTATATTGTCAGTCTCTTGTCAATGAAGAAACCGTTCTCTTGGCCTGAATAAAAAGTGTGTTTGGGGGTTTTTTGTTTATGGGCCACAAAGTTAAAATAGTATATTTTTTACTCTATGCAAAGAGAAAGTTTTATAATGGTATTTGTTAATATTGTGTAATTAGGAATTTGATCAGCACATATTTTTGGGAAAAATACTTTGTATGCACATGGACAGCTGTTCCTAAAGATGAAACAAATGGGAGCTTAAAAGCCCTGGGCTTATATGTTTGATCCACTATTATTCTTGCTATTAGTCTATATTAACTATATACTATTAGTCAGTACTATTTAGCATGTATTGCTTGAGAAGCAATTACATGGTTCATCCCTTTCTCTCTGTGACTACTCTGCATGGCCAATGAACAAGTTCCTGCTTTTTAAAATTTGAGATACATTTTTTCCCATCTCTGCATGTAAACATCTGATATGCACATGATGCCTGGGAAAAGGTAATGTGCATAATGCTAGATTAAAGAGCAAAATAGCTAATAGGTTGTTGAGTGGTAATTTTTCACATAATGTTCTAAAACCAGTGATTTTGTTTACTACTTAGATATGAGTGCCACAGGCTCCTAAACTGTCTGAACTAAAAGATCAGTATTTCGATAGTGTTCATATTTACTTATTTTCTTTGTGTACGTCCCATCACTTTGCTTTTTGAAGAGGCAAAAAACAAATCTGTCAGCTACATCTTTCTAATTATGTATTACTTCAAATGTAGACTTAATAATCTAATAGTTTTAGTTTTATTAGATGTCTTTTTAACCATTTAACACTTTTCTATGGCTTTAAACCATATTTCAGCTACAAAATCAAGTAGTTATTTTTCAGTAAAAAATAAATGGAATGCACATCCTGCCTTGTAAGTAAGGAGATAGGGAAGGGAAAGAAATGTCCAGAGCAATAAAATCTGTTCCTCATTAACCATTATCTGCCTTAATGCAATCATGTTCAAGTCCAGACATCCCTTAATCAATGCAGTCTGGACAGATAACACAACTCTTCAGAAAGTACAGGTAACACCAGTGTCAGTAGTCTGACTTGGACAGAGGCTTAAATATGCATCCAGAAAGCAGTGAAACCTGGAGATACGAGAGAGCTCTGAACCATGTCTCTGGTGACACAAGTAATATACTTCAAGTAGTAATTTTTTGATAGTAGAGTGTACTTTTTTCAATAAAGGCAGAATGACCAGAATCAAAAATACTTGCTGCAAGGGCAAAGCTGAAATCTCTTTTGGAGAGAGGTAGAGGAGAGACCTTTAGGTGTTTCTCAGTAGCCTTGTTTAAAAGCTAACATTTGGAAGACTCCAGCAAAAGAAAACTCAACGTTTTCTTTTTTCTCTTTTCTTTTCTTTTCTTTTCTTTTCTTTTCTTTTCTTTTCTTTTCTTTTCTTTTCTTTTCTTTTCTTTTCTTTTCTTTTCTTTTCTTTTCTTTTCTTTTCTTTTCTTTTCTTTTCTTTTCTTTTCTTTTCTTTTCTTTTCTTTTCTTTTCTTTTCTTTTCCTTTCTTTTCCTTTCTTTTCCTTTCTTTTCCTTTCTTTTCCTTTCTTTTCCTTTCTTTTCCTTTCTTTTCTTTTCTTTTCTTTTCTTTTCTTTTCTTTTCTTTTCTTTTCTTTTCTTTTCTTTTCTTTTCTTTTCTTTTCTTTTCTTTTCTTTTCTTTTCTTTTCTTTTCTTTTCTTTTCTTTTCTTTTCTTTTCTTTTCTTCTTTTATTTTTTCCTCCTTCCTCCAACTTTTCATATTTATTGATGTGGTTTTCTTGGGGACCTGGGCTTTTGGCCAACCAGTTTGTTGTCTGTTCCGAAGGAGTTCTCTTAATACCACCAGGGAATCAAGAGGCTAGGATTTAAGTGCTTATGTATTTTAAAGTGTATAAATGAAAGGAGGCCCAGGAATGTTGAGTATTATGAATAGTGGTGTGACCAACAAATGGCTCCCAGCTTTGGGACTGCCCACATGACTTATACCCCCTGATTTTGTGACCCATGAGGAGAATGGGGGAGCTTGCCTAGTGTATTAGTGACAGGAGATTCTGCAGTGTTTGGGCTTAAGTGTTCATTTGGGTCATTTTTGTTTGATTTTTGAAGTCAGAAATTGGGCCAATTGCATTCAAGAGAGCAAGAAGGGTTCTATAAGTGCAGGGGATCTCATTCATGTGCAGCTCTGAGGGTAATGGCTTACAAGGGGAACATTTAAAGATCCCTGAGATAACTGCAGGTGTTCAGGAAAGGATCTCATTAACACTGCTCCAAAATTAAAAAGTTTAATTGGAAGAAATAGAACTAAATGATGCAGGAGAGGGGTTAAAATGGGAAAGTCTCTTCTAGTTAGCAGAACCACCAGCTGTTGATTTGGGATTCCTTCCTGCCAACTCCCAAAGGGACCACAGGACACCTGTCCTTATACAGCTCCTGTTGGATGTGCTCTAAAAAAGCCCTGAAGCCCTTATTCCTACTTCCTGTGGTGGAGTTTGGAGAATTTAAGTAATGGATGTGAGATTGTTGTTGTTAAAACAGTTGTTGCCTCGCGTGCCCAGCCCTCTTAACACCAGTTCTGTGAATTTCTATCCTGTGGAATAGGACTAGTGCCTAGGTCTGCATTTCTGACTGAGTCAAGGGGTTGAGCTAGGAATGCAACTAAGATGGTGAATACTATATATATTTTAATTAAGAGCTTAAATGAATTAAGGGGTTAAGTTAGAAATGTAGTTAGCAAAGATCATATACTGTGATTAGAGCTTAACAAGGAAACTAATTGATACCAAGTGGGAATGACTGAAACAAGGTTGGGAATGACAGGTAATATACAAAGTATTGTAAGAATGCAGGAACCATAAATAACACAGATTTCTAAGAATTAAAGGAGGTTTGGACTGTGACCAACAGGCCAAGAAGCCCTGCCAACTTACCATGGTTGAAGAGTTTACCATGAGGAAGGTGTCTTACTTCCTCTTCAGAGGAACCAAATTAAAGAGGACAATTGCGCAGCTGTAATGCACATTCAGCTAATTATAATACGAGGTGAGAGCTAATGTTTATGTAATAGATGCCGTATAAACCATCCTGGAAACCATCTGAATGTGTTAAACCTTTTTGGATAAAAAGAGAGCAGGAGTTTGTGACTTTTTGACACGTCTTTGGGAGGTTACTCTCGTGTGTCCAGCACTGTAATAAACACACTCTTTCCAACTTTCATTAGTTGAAGAGTTGTCTGTCCGTGCTTCATAGTCACAGTAATGAGACTGGTCACATACAAAATCCTGCAGGGTTACAAGCAAAACCCTGGATATGTTGCATCTGCAGTGGTGGTGAGACTGCCTTCTGCTGTTATTTACTCTTGGTTTTCCCTGGCTCATCAAGGCAGAAAATGGCCATAGAGCAGCTATTACTTCAGCTTTTCCCTTTCTTCTTGTTATCCCTTGTTACATCTCTAGATGAGTGGGATTGGTTAAGAGGCTGTTGTTTTGTACAGGATATCAGTGTTCTCTGTGATCCCCATTACAGTTTGTGCTCCTAGAGCATTCTAGAGGAGTAACATTTTGAAGCATAATTCTTAGTTAGAATAAAAGAAGATTTTGAGTTTCTGGAATTGAATGAACAGTCTCTTCTATGTCCTAATAGACCCAAGGCAATGAATGAATGCTTTCTCCTTTTACAAATGGAAAATATGGAAACCCCAGTGCAATAAATATATTTACCATTTATCCAAGACTTGTCTTTTGTCCTAACACCAGTGGTGAAAAAATAACAATAACTTTTTGACTGACTTAAATTTTATTCTGTGCCTTCATAATAATTCTAGTGGAATGAAGATTTTGTATGAGAATGTGGCAAGAGAGGTCTGTCAGGTCTGTCATTTCCCTCCACTGAGTTTTTGTGTCTTTTCTCTGAATCAGGCTCACTCCCCCGGCCCCAAGAAATTACTAATGTAATTCCTGACAACCCTGTTTGTTTCTCTCCTTTAAACCAGAGAAAGCATTGAGCAGGACCAAGGCAATAGCTGTGGGAGAGAGATACTTAACTGCACCCCCTGATACTTGAATGATCTCAGGGCTGTTGTTGCCGTGCAGGTTTAATGCCCACCTTGTGAGAAATCATTCCTACCTGGTTCTTCCTTGAGCTTTTACTCAAGTAGGATTGTCACTGGAGGGCTTGGTCCTTTGGATCCTTTTGCTTTTCTGTGCCTGACATGATTTGTTTAGGGTAGGAAAGAAACTGACTTCACAAAGCAGGAGTTGCACTGCGAATTTCAATAGCTTATCTTTTGGCATTTTCTAGCTGCAAAAGGATGATAAAAACATTGCCTCAAGAAGTCTTCACCACTGACTCCTGTGGGGGTCTTCTGGAATAAGTTCAGACTTTTCAGCCTTTTTTCCTTGAGGAAAGAGGGTTGACTCAGCTAAATTTAAAGGTACAGTACCACTAAGGGAGCAAGGGCAAAGAGATTAATGTGGGCTTTTTGTTATTACCTTTTCCAACTGCTGTTAACCAGAGGCATGTAGGTAGTATCGTATCTTATGAATTTACTGAAGTGCAGAGGGGTGATGTTTAATTAAGCCTTTGTGATTACAGGCATTGCCCTCAGGCACAAACAAAGCTGCAGCTGTTTGGGATGATGTGAGTTGTGTGATCTCTGCTGCAGAGACCATACCTGCTGCCAGAGGAGAATGAAGGGGAAAAAAATAAATCGCTGCCAGAGCATGATGCACCTTGCATGGACCTGGAGAGGAAAGCAGTTCGCTTCCACAGCTCTCATTCTAGTGCTTTGTAACATCCAGGTTTGGAAGAATGCACACAGGAAGTTGAGATGTAGCCACTGAACCAAGCTATTGGGTTTTTTTGCTTTTTTGGATGTTGGTTTTTACCTTCTTCTTCATCTTCATCTTCTTTGTCTTCTTCTTCTGTGGTAATTGCTGCTAAGTTATTTAGGAAGCAGCCTACTTGTTTGATGCAACCCAGAAAAACCTTTGTGATTAAGCCCTCTCTTTAGAGTGGTCACTGTGAGCATGGGATTGGATAGCCTAAGATAGCAATGTATTTCAAGAGTTAAGGATGAGAGGAAGTAAGTTGGAACAGATCAAGGGCATCTTGTAACAGAGAGGAAACAGACTGGACAAAGGAATTTCAAGTACCAACCCAGTGGAAATATTAAAGAAACATTATAACAAATTGAATTTGTTAAGAAATTGATAAAGAAAGTAGCATTAATGGGGTAAGCTGAAATAGCTATCATAGTGATACCAGTATGAAGGCACTGATTTATTTCCATGTAACAATCTCTTTATAAGCTGTAATTTTTCTCTTTCCTTAAAATAAATATTTTCTGTTACTACATAAAGATAAGATGTACCTGACAAGTTGCAAAAGAAAATGGTCTTGATGAAGTTCTCCAACTTCTCATTCTATCTACAAAATTAAAAAGGCAATACTATTAGTAGTACATCCCAGTAAAAATAAAACTGGTAGATAAGTTGGAGCACGACTCAGGGTTCAATTCTTGGTGAGTGTGTATGGCTAAGAACTGGGACTTTGCTGTTTCTGTGGTTTTATTTACTTCACTGTAAGATTGGTATACTTGCTTAGTTTCTCTGTGCCTTTGTTTACCCTTTACTTAATGAAAGGAAGATTCATGCTTTGAAAAAGAAAACAAAACCAAACAACAAAAAAGATTATGGAATTCAGGAGTGTTTTAACTTCTGATGGTTTTGTGTCACAAAGGTCTGTTTTAGCTTAAAGGTATGCTTTCAAACTGTTTTCTATTAGGAAAATTGCTTAAATACCTTTAAATTTTCTTAAAACCATAACATTAGAAATCCAGGGACTTATGCCTCACCATCTTTCAGGATTGCCTACTTTCCTTTTAAGTCTCCAAGAAAGCAGTTTTAGATTTATGTGCATTAGTTAAAAAATAGTGCTCCAGAGATCAGCATTATCTTCGTGCTTTTATCACAGAGGCAGTGTTTGCTCTGTGAAAGTCACTTCTCCCTCTCTTTTCCCTCTGTTATTATGGGATCATTTGTCTTTGGGGTCATCCTGCCTTCAAACCTTCTGCCCTAGTGAGAGACACTCAAATATTCCAGGGACAGAAAATGGAAAGACTGATGCCGGTAATGCCATGAGTCAAGGTTTGGTTCCCACTTCCCATAACAACCAGCTGAGACAGTAACTTAATGTCAGAGACTGCTATGGAGATCTGCTCAGGTGTGCTTGATTGAATTTCACTCAGGCTTGTGTGGTTTGAAATAACAGCAGCTGAACACAGACTGACTGAGGACTTAGCAATGTGAAAGCATCTGGAAAGGGCAAGACAGACTAGGGGTCAGATCAAGACCTGAACTGATCAACTGATCAAAAAATATCCTTTCACATTCTCAACGCTCTGTCTTGCCCAGATTTTTGGTTCTAGTGGAGAGATCGTCAAAACATATGGCAATATTTTTTCAAAGTGTTTATTGGCTTTGGTGCTTTCCAAATTTTCTTTTTTCTTTTAAAACAATGAGAATTCCCCCATATATGTGCTAAGAAGATTGTCTTCTCTTCTGTACTTGTTTGGAAAGACACTGAGGAACTGTGAAGACAGCATTTCTAAGGACAGCATGACATAAGAAATTTTTCCCCAAAATACTATTTTTTTTTCTAGCCAGTAATAGGAAATGAAATTTTGAGAGGTAACTGGGAAAAAAACCAAAAAACCCTCAAACCAAACATGAAGAGGAAAGTTTTTATTTCCTTGCTGATTCCTGACTTATAGTCAGAAAGCAAGGGAAAAGAAACATAGTTGGTCATGGATGACCTAGGAAAATGGATGCAAGGAATAAAGTTTTTGTGTGTGTGTTTTTCCCCCATTATCAACAAAGTGAAGTATGTTCTGGAAACCTTCTATGAAGAAGCACCTGGCAAATGCTTTAAAATTAACAAAGCAAAATTTATTTCCACATGCTCCTACAGCCTAGAAAGCAACTGAGAATATGCTAAGTCTGTAATTGTTTGTGTCTGAATAGGAAAGCTTCTGTCATTTTAGTAGGGCTTCTTTTAATTTTACATATATTACTGCACTCAGATCATGTCTTTTATTATAGTAAAACATTAAAACATGACTGGTAACTATGCTCTAGCAGTAAACCTCCACAAAACCCAAAAAGTAAGACATTTTTATTGTGCTTTTCATCATTCCTTATTTATACTATAAATGGGGACTATAAATTTATTTCTTCTACAATATATGTAATAAAATACTTAATGGATTGTGAATGACATGTTATAAAACTTGGCATTAAGTACGGCAATTTATATTTAAATGCATCTCAGGCATAAATAAACGCACTATAAATAGAAAAGTATCTGAATTTACAATACATATAGCCACTCATTTAAGTGTAGCATTTTGGATGTTGAAATCATTAGACAGTAATTTATTTCTGCAGAAATAGGCATTTGTTGTATTTTGAAGGGAGATCCTGAACTGCCCTGAGTTATAAGTACTTATAAGTTACTTACAAGTTATAAGCACTTATGAGTTACTTATAAATAGAGAAGGATTTTACAAAAACTAGAGTATTGAATGTATTCCTAGTGGAATTTTGGTAACCTATAAACAGAATCCATAATTTCAAAAGCACTGAACTGGCATAGCTGCTGCAAGCTAAACAATAATCATGGGGAACTTCTTCTAGAAGAAACCAGATTAATCAGGGGAAGAGCAAACAGTTTCACAAACCTTAGTGAGGGACCAGTATGTTAAACTGCTCATTCAGCCATGAAGTGAGAGCTGAAGGATCCTCAGGACAAGCATGGATGAAAGTGGCCTTATGCTTGTTTGCTAAATGCAGAGGAATGAAACAGGACTTGGAAAAAAGCCACTTAGTGAATGGCCTTTCCACATCACTCCCATCAGGATTTCCAAGTGAAATCAGACAAAGTATTTACATGGGTACAGATCCAAGCACTTACTCTGAGGGAGATTAGTAGCCATACCTGTAAGACCACCCATGCAGAAAATCAGCAGCACAGCTCAGACATGAGCAAATCAAAGAATTTACTTGCCCCCTTGCCCTCACTCTCTGCTGCCTCCCCATGCCAGCTATGGGCTGGGGCTGTATCCTATTACCTCTTCTGCAAAAGCTGAACAGCAGTGCTTGTAGATCCGTGTTAGTTTGGAGCAACAAGCAGAAACTAAATCGGCTCTTCTACTGGTTATTTCTGTACCACTGAGATATACCACCCTGCACGGTGGGGGTAGGGTATGCAGAGATAGGATGTGAGCTCTTGAGCATCTGGAAGATCTATTTTGTGAGATAAGAGGTTTCCTCCTGTCTTAGTTTGAAAAGACAGGTGTCTGCTAAGGAATGTGGGACATTCATTAATTTCCTTTGAAAACAGAGAACATAAACCATTAATTTCATCCCCTTGAAATAGAGAACATAATAAATACTAAGCAGAATTAGGAGAGGGGGCTATGACTGGGCTGGCAGTATTTCATAGTTTGGGGGGAAATGGGTTTCCCCTGGTTTTTTTCCTCACTCTTTGATATACTTGTACTTCTGCTGAAAAAGGGAGAATAACCAAGGGGTTGCTGTGGAGTCAGGGGTCAAGGCTGAGTCTCTGTATGTACCAGGACATCACTATTTCATGCCTGCTACCTCTATATCCCTGCAGTGTGCTTGCTGAGGTGGCAATTCTGTCTCTGTCCTGTGAGGGAAAGTTAGAGGGGAGGTGATTTGTCTGGGCTGTGGAGCTAACTCTTCATTACATAAGCCTGTTGTGCAGATTTAGCCAGCAACACCGCTGAACACTAAACCCACTAGTACTGACTCTACCACTGCCAAGATATTGAAAGATGTAAAGGGTTTGTGTACTTTCATTTTCATCAAATTGCAAGTACTTTTCTTGAGCATCAGTAATAATGTCTTTTTGAAAGTGCTCTGTAGAAAGTGAAAGTCTGTGAATTTTTACTTTAGTATATTAGAAACCTCTATTTCCTTGCAACAACTGCTTTAACCTCTATAAACTGAGGATTTCTCTTTGAGATGAAGATTTCTCTTGAGCACAGAGTTTGATGTTAAAGCTTTGATCCTGCAGATCTCCTGATGTCTGAAACATTAAGAATAAAAATTATGTCCCTTGCATTACTAGACATAACCCTCCGGATTTCTACATAGAACATTGAGCCTGTATGTAACCTACTATTGTAAGTTCTCCTGGTACCACTGAGATATGCCAAAGAGGTTATCTCAAAGTCCTTTATTTTTCAGTATTATAAGATATCATTCAGTACCCAGCAATGCCTATGAGGAGTATCAAAATCCTCATACTCAAATGGGAGATCACAGTCCAGACCATGAGTCAGTTGATCTAGTTCTGTTAAAGTTTCAAATGCTTTTTACAGGACTCATGGAAGACTTGGCTTATATTTGTAGGAGTTTGTCTGGTTTGACTAGGGCCAAAGCTGTCACGCTTTTAAGAGGACAAGGGTAAAAGTGGCTGGTTGATTTTCAGTGTAAAGGTAAATCTTGGTAGCATCTTGAGCAGAATTTCTGTATTGTTTCCTTCAGTGGAGGAGGCTTTGAGAGAGAAGGTGCTGTTCAACTGATGGAGGGATACTTGAAGAGGAATGGTTGCTACCCTTTCTTTCTGTATCTTTTCCCACATGCTCTGTTCATGTTCCCTGATTCTGTAAGTCTGTAGGGCTGATAAATACAGTTATTTATTAGATAGTCTTATGGGCTGTAAGGAAGAGAAAGGTTGGTTTCTCTTTCCTGTAGGGGGAAGGAGAGAAACCAAATAGGCACTCCTAGCTGCAGCCTTCACTGCTCAAGAGGTGCACAAACACCAGAGCTGAATTACCTTCAAATAACCCATCTTAAGGTCAATGCAAAAACTTGTCAAAACAAACCAAAAAGCAAGTAGTTTTCCTTTCATTAATGCTGCATTTCCCCTTCTCAAAGCTGGTTCATTAAACCGAAAATTGCTCAAAACAGGCGTCTCTGTAAAGAATGCTTGGAGCAAAATTAATTAGTTTTGCTAGGTTAGTAATGCACCTTGCTTCGACTGAAATTGAAATCATTTTTTCCAATAAAGTCACAACACCTGTTATCAGAATTGCCATTAATTGTAAGAAATAGGAGTGTGAGGGAAGAATTTGTCAAATCTAATAAAATATTTAATCTGACCATGCTTATGTTTGCAGTTCCTTTTTTTTTAAATGACAATTTATGTCCTTTTAAAGTTGCAGTACAGTTTGGAGAAGAGCTTTATTTCATATAAACTGTGTTTGCAAGTGATGATCCACTGAGAAATTAGCATGGAATAGATAGCATTTTAATTCTGCAGCTGTTTTTTTGGTACTCTAAGTGGTTGGGTTTGATGCTTTTCAGTGGCTAAGACAAAACACAACTGCAAGGTCAGATGAGTAAATCTTCTGAAGAATTGTGATTTGCTCCTACCCTCAGATAGGAACAAATACCCTCAGAAAACTGAGTGCTGCAAAATTGCCCATCACAGAAACTAGGTTACAGGAGGGCTCATGGAGACAACACCCCGCTAGGTATTTAAAGCAGTTCATAAGTTGCCAGATGGTGCACTGAGAATTTTGGTTGGAAATGCCAAATAGATTCACTTAATGATCAGTGCTTCCTTCTTGTAGCATCCCTAAGTATGGGGTTTTTTTAATGAAGAATGAGGGTATATAGAACATATAACGTGTAATAACATCACATTGATGTATTCTCATGGGATAAGACTAAATTTCTAATGCTGGCTGCAGTTCAGCCTTATCCTGGTAGTCTGGTTCCCTCTGCGAATAATTGAAATGCTGCTATTGCAGTGCCAACAGAAGCAGCATGATTTGGGTTTTGAGGGGAGGGTTTATTTTTGCTTTTCTTAAAAACAATTTTTTTAAGATTTCTTCCCACCAACAGTGCTTTTGTTATCTTCGCATCCTGACTGTGTCTGTCTGGCTTTTTTTTTTTTTTTTAATCTCCTCCTTATGTGCAGATCTTGGTGCTGAATTATGCTTTCCTTGCATTCTTTATGCTATGTTGAGGGTTTTCCACTCCTTTTTTTCTTCCTGCATAGAGAACATTTCTGCCGCAATATCTTATTTTTATGCTGTTGATCAGCCATTATCTC